>NC_059215.1:41527472-41840518 GCF_020615455.1 Coregonus clupeaformis | reverse complement strand
GTACTTGGAAACGGACATTTCTGACTTAGTTAACTGGTTGAACGGTTACAACAAGTATATAATATGATTGACATAACCATAATAGAAAGGTCTTAAAGTGCCATGTTTGAAAGCCTAAATTTCATTATTTTACATTAACCTCTTGACATGTATTAATTGAATTTAAAGAAAAATTGTGTAATTTAGGCTCTACGAAATATGAAAATGGCATTATGAAGAAAATCGTGTACTGTTGCCTACATCGGAAAAGGGGACTTTCTGACCGGTGCGCACCAGTATCCCAGCATTAATCAAATCACATAGAAAACAACATAGCATTAATAAATTAAATTTTCCTACTAATTTGTTGGTACGTAAACGTGTTATTTTCTCACAAATGATATGTTCAGAAATCATTTAATATGCTATTTAGCAGACGCTTTTATCCAAAGCGACACCAGTCATGTGCGTATACACACATGTACAAGTGGTCCCAGAGATGGAACTCACTACCTCTGGCTACAATAAGCCATGCCTCTACCAATTGAGCTACAGAGGACCACGTATAAATAGACTCAATTGTGCCTTTGATGGAAATATTGAGGTGATTTGGAGATCAGGTCATAATTTACGTGCGCTCTCTGCAAATAAGGGGCTAGTTGATGTCCTTAGCACGATATGCACCTCTTTGCGGGGATGGCACACAGTCGGGTGTCCTCGAACAGACCGGGATTAGGTAAGCCTCGCTGGCTCCTCCTGCAGGGCCACTACGCGGGAGCCTCTGGAAGCGCAGGTCGGTTCTAAAGAACAGGGGCGATTTTTCCCAGGCGCTGGAAGGGTACACAGGAGAGCAGCCTTCAGTGGAGCTTTGCAAATGACGATCTCTGAGACACGGTGTCGGGTCAACGGTGAGGCTCTCCTGCGCGCAGCCTTGGCGTCGAAGCTGCATCCTGTAGGCTTTGCCACGGGTGGATTTCCATAGCCGGTTTGGTTTGGTTCTGGGCCATGGCGTTCCATTTCCTTCTGACAGTCGGAAGTTTAGCCCGAAAATGCCCATGTGAAATGTATGAGTTTGGCAGTGGTATCTGCTGATTGGACACCATCTCCCCACCACCTAGATTGTCCTGTTATGAGGCCCCTCTGTCGGCTATCGGGAAGGGATGCCGGTTTTCTTTTTTTTGCTGATCAGTACCCAAAAACAGTACACTACGCGCCCAAAACAATACACTGCGTGCCCAAAAAACACACTGTACAACAAAAACAATAAAATTTGCGTGGCGCCCGCAATAATACACTGCGCGCCTAAAACAATAGAACACAATCACAATAATAGTCGCCAAAGTCGAGAGGAAACTTGTGTTATACTTAATGTTAGCTCAATGGCAAACGAGGCCAATAGTGTAAATCATGCGGATGCAACTGGTAACACCGCGCTGCAGGCATTAGGACACTGCCGCTGACAATATTCCCGCCAAAGTCAAGAGTGAAATCTTTGTTCTAATCACCACATGTTCAATAATGGCATTTACCCATTTTTATTCAAATTACAACCTCTCACTTTCAAGGCTTGAAATGAAATAATCTCTCAAAATATCACTATATCTAAAACAAGCCATAGAAAGTTGGTTGCAATTTCAATTAAATCATCCAGAAACGACAGAACAAACTCTCAAATACTAATAGGAGAAAATATATATTTATTGATATTGTATTATATAATAGTCTCATTTGTTGGTATCTCCAGACGAACAGAACTTAATACACCACCATACTTACTTCACATAGCACGACACATAGGTAGACTACTGACACTTCACCTCATGGAATGTGGGCATGGGACCGAACACGCCGGGGACCCAGACCCTACTGTTGCTCTATCACAAATATGGCTAATGCTCGTGTCTAGGGTGCCAATCAGAGTTGCGAGAAATACCTAGTTCCGACTGGGAAGTTTCACTTGGAATGACTCCTAAGGTGAATTACAAGGAGAAACAGGTGAAAATGTTGTTGCCAATCTTATTGGTTTAAGAATTGTTCCACTTCAAAACCTGAACACAATCATGTAGAGTTACAACTTCCCATTTTCCACGAGAATGTGAAGTTGGCATAATACAGCACTAAAGTGCTGGTCGGCACTTGAAACTGACATTTCTGACTTGCTAACTGGTTGAACGTGTTACAACAAGTATATAATATGATTGACATAACCATAATAGAAAGGCCTTGGAAGTGCCATATAAGTTTCTAAATTTCATTATTTTACATTAACTTTAACATGTATTAAATGAATTAAAAGAAAAATTAGCAATTTTAGCTCTACGAAATATGAAAATGTGATTGCAGAAAACGGGCATTGCTGTTTTACTAAATGGAAAAGGGGCCCTTCTGACCAAAAGTGCACCAGTATCCCAAAGTATTAATCAAATCAAGCATAGAAAATAATTGTTAGCATTAATAAAACAATTTTTCCCACGAATTAAGTTGCACGTAAATGTGTGTATTTTCACAAATGATGTTCAGAAACTGGCTAATATGCCATTTTCTTAGCAGACGCTTTATCCAAAGCGATTTACAGTCATGTGCAATACATGTTTAAGTACAGGGTCCCAGGAGGGAACCCACCCACCTGGCGTTACACGCGCCATGCTCTACCAATTGAGCTACAGAGGACCAATGTATAAATAGACCACCAGCTCCTTTGATGGAAATATTGAGGTGGGATTTGGAGATCAGGTCATAATTCACGCGCTCTCTGCAAATAGCAAGGCTGGCTGGACAATCCAGGGGTACGATATGCACCTGCGGATGCAGGCCAGGTTTGGTGTCCCCAAACAGACCGACCAGGTAAGCCTCGCTAACTTCCCTGCAGGGCCATCACGGCGGAGCTCTGGGAAGCGCAGGTCGGTTCTGAAGAACAGGGCGATTTTCCCCAGGCGCTGGAAGGGGCACATTGCGGAGGAGCAGCTCAGTGGAGCTTTGGCAACGACGGATCTCTCTGAAGCTGGTGCCGGGCATGTAACGGGGGAGGGATTCGCGCTAGGCCTTGGCGGCGATCTTGGTCCTGGTATTTAAGCACGGTGTGATCATGCAAGCTGTCATTGGTTCTGGCCATGGCGCTAGCTACTTCTTTGTGACAGCTGGAGTATAGCCTCGAAATGCCCATGTGAAATGTATAAAGCCGGCAGTGTCATCTGCTGATTGGACACCATCTCCCCACCACCCCGATTGTCCTGCTATGGAGGCCCTCCTCCGTCGGCTAATGGAAGTGGATGTTTTGTTTTTTTTTTTGACCGCGGCACCCAAAGCCAGGTACACTGCGCGCCTAAAATAGAATACACTGCGCGCCCAAAAACACACTGTACGCCAAAAATAATACAAATTTGTACAGGCGCCCGCACAATACCTGCGCGCCTGTAAAACAATAGAACACACACAAAATAGTCACGTTAGAGTGAAATCTTGTGTTATAATTTAATGCTAGCCTGCTATGGCAAACGAGGCTAATAGTCCACGTGCTGGATGTAAATCTCGCACATTAAGTACGCAGGCAAAAGCAATAAATGCGCGCCGCAGAGCACACTCGCCGCTCTTTATTTGCAATATTATTAAGCTTGGGTATGGAAACTTAAGGTTCTAATTCCACGCTATTCGCCGCAAACGATGCCAATAGTCCACTGCGCGCAGGCATTAGAACACCGTCACATTGATAATATTCGCAAAGTTATGAAACTTTGTTCAACTACATGTTCACAATGGCATTTCCCTTATTCAAATTACAACCTCTCACTTTCAGTTATTTGAAATGAAATAATCCCCCAAATATCACTATATCTAAAACAAGCTATGAAAGTTGGTTGCAATTTCAATTAAACCATCCAGAAACCACAGAACAAACTCAAACACACTAATAGGAGAAAATATATATTTGGCTGATATTGTATGTTGTATAGCCTTACTTGTTGGTATCTCAGACGACCAGGAACTAATAATAATCACCATACTTACTTTACATAGCACGGACATATAGTAGACTACCGACACTCACTCCATGGAATGGGTGCATTGGGACTGACACGCCGGGACCCAGACCCCACTGCTGTCGATCACACATATTAATGTCGTGGTTCAGGGTAGCTACCAGAGTTAGTGGAGAAACACCTAGTTCGATTGGGTTTCACTTGAAATGGGACCCCACAAGCAGGGAATTACAAGTGAGAAATAGTGAAAATGTTGTTGCCAATTCCTATTGGTTTGGCAAGAATTGTTCCGACTTTCAAAACTTCCCTTGAACACAATCATGTGGGAGTTACAACTTCATTACTCCACTGAGAATGTGAAGTTTGCCTAATACAGCATTGCCGTAATCGTACTTGGAAACGGGACATTTCTGACTTGCTAACTGGTTGAACGTTTACAACAAGTATATAATATGACTGATACAACATAATAGAGGTACCTTGGAAGTGCCATTGGCAGCGAAAAGCCGTAAATTTCATTATTTTACATTAACCTCTTTAACATGTAATAAATGAATTATGAAGAAAAATTGTGTAATTTAGGCTCTACGTAAAATATGAAAATGCATTATGAAGAAAAATCGGGTACTGTTGCCTACACGGAAAAGTGGGACCTTCTGACCAAAAGTGCACACCAGCATCCCAAAGCATTAATCAAATCACATAGAAAACAGTCGTTAGCATTAATAAAAAACAAATTTTCCCAATAAATTAAGTTGTACGTAAATGTGTGTATTTTTCTCACAAATGATGTTCAGAAATCTGCTAATATCATTATTTAAGCAGACGCTTTTATCCAAAGCGTATTTACAGTCATGTGCGTATACATGCTTACGTGTATGGGTAAGGGTCCTAGAGATGGAACCCTACATCCTAAACGACAGCTTTACTCCTATATCTTTGGGATGTCTAGGCAGCCGCTCTTTAACTAGGGAGGATTTTTCTCTCGACCCAATAGCTGGCGCCGCCCAAGCACATTAGCATAAGCAACCCTACCAGAGCGACCACAAGCATCACGGACCCAATTACACCCGATAAGCGCCGATGCCTCTACCAATTGAGCCACATGAGGACCAATGTGATAACAGACTGACTTGTGCCTTTTTGATGGAAATGGTTGAGGTGGGATTTTGGAGATCAGGTCACAATTTCCGCGCGCTCTCTGCAAATAAGGCGTGGCCAGCTGGATGTCCTAGGGCACGATGCACCCTCTTTGCGTGTGGGATGGGCACACAGTTTGCTGTCCCCGAACAGAGACCGGGACCAGGCAAGCTCCCGCTGGCCTCCCTGCAGGGCCATCACGGCGGGAGCTCTGGAAGCGCAGGTCGGTTCTGAAGAACAGGGCGATTTTTCTCCCCAGGCGCTGGAAGGGCACATTGGTGGGAGGAGCAGCTCAGTGGAGCTTTGCATCGACGGATCTCTCTGAGACACGGTGCCGGGCATGTAACGGGAGGACTTCATGCGCGCGAGCCTTATGGCAGCGACCTGCATCCTGTAGGCTTTGGTTACGGGTGGATTTGATGGTTTGCTTGGTTCTGGGCTCAGGCGCTAGCTTCTTCTTAGACAGTCGGGAGTATAGCCTTGAAATGCCCATGTGAAATGTATGTAGCCGGCAGTGGCATCTGCTGACTGGACACCATCTCCCCACCACCCCGATTGTCCAGCTATGAGGGCCTCCGCGTAGCCATCGGAAGGGGATAAGCTTTGCTTCTTTTTTTTTTGACCGGGCGCACCCAAAACAGTACACTGCGCGCCCAAAACAATACACTGCGCGCCCAAAAAACACACTGTACGCCAAAAAACAACAGCAAATTTGCATGCGCCCGCACAATACACTGCGCGCGCCAAAACAATAGAACACACGCAATAATAGTCACGCTAAAGTCAAGATGAAATCTTGTGTTATAATTTAATGCTAGCCTGCTATGGCAAACGAGGCCAATAGTCCACATGCACGGGATGCAACTGCACACTCGCGCTGGCAGGCAAAAGCACAACAAAGCGAGCGCAGAGCACACTGCCGGCCTCTTTATTCGCACCAATAGGGTCGCCGAAGCCGGAGAGGAACGTTCAACCACGCTAGCCTGGCTACGGCAAACGATGCCACAAGACCACTGCGCGCAGGCATTAGGACACTGCCGCCGCGATTACAATATTCAAGCAAAGTCAAGAGTGAAATCTTTTTGTTCTAATCACCACTACGTCCAATAATGGCATTTCCTTTATTCAAATTACAACCTCTCACTTTCAGTTATTTGAAATGAAATAATCTCCCAAATATCACTATATCTAAAACAAGCCATGGTTAAGAAGTCGTAATTTCAAATTAAAATCATCCAGAAACGACAGAACAAAACTAAAATACACTAATAGGGAAAAATATATATTTTATTGGATATTGTATGATTGTATAGCCTTACTTTGTTGGTATCTCAGACGACCAGAACCTTTAATAATAATCACCTATACTTACTTCACATAGCACGGACATATAGTAGACTACTGACACTCACTCCCCATGGAATGGGTATGGGGACTGGACACGCCGGGACCCAGACCCCACTGCTGTCGATCACACACAGCATAATGTCGTGTTCAGGGTGCTATCAGAGTTATGGAGAAATACCTAGTTCCGACTGGGAAGTTTGACTTGAATGACCCTACAAGTAGGAATTACAAGTGAGAAATAGTGAAAATGTTGCTCCAATCTTATTGGTTTAAGAATTGTTCCGACTTCAAAACCCCTTGAACACAATCATGCTGGGAGTTACAACTTCCCATTTTCCACGAGAATGTGAAGTTTGCATAATACAGCATTCAGTGCTATGGTACTTGGAAACGGACATTTCTGACTTGCTAACTGGTTGAACGTGTTACAACAAGTATATAATATGATTGACATAACCATAATAAGAAAGGCCTTGGAAGTGCCATATGTAGTTTCTTTACATTAACCTCTTTAACATGTATTAAATGAATTATGAAGAAAATTGTGTGAATTTAGGCTCTCTGAATATGAAATGCATTATGAAGAAAATGTACTGTTGCCTACACGGAAAAGGGGGACTTTCGCCCAAAAGTGCGCACCAGTATCCCAAAAGTATTAATCGAAATCAAGCACAGAAAACAGCGTTAGCATTAATAAAACAAATTTTCCCCACTGAATTAAGTTGCACAATGTGTGTATTTTCTCACAAATGATGTTCAGAAATCCAAAGCTAATATGCCATCTAGCAGACGCTTTACCAAAGCGATTTACAGTATGTCGCATACATGTTCCTCGTATGGGTGGTCCACGAGGAGTTGGAACCCACCGTCATTACCCAGAGCGACTCACAAATTGGTACATTTAATTTGTGCCATGATAACCACTACAATTTGAAGGAAGGATTGCTTATCCACTGACATAAGGCCATGCTCTACCAATTGAGCTACAGAGGACCAATGATAAATAGATCACACCTGTTGCCTTTTTGATGGAAATATTGAGAGGTGGATTTGGAGATCAGGTCATAATTTACGCGCGCTCTCTGCAAATAAGTGCGGAGCCAGCTGATGTCCTAGGGCACGATATGCACCCCCTCTTTGCGTGGATGGTACACAGTTGAGCATCTTCCCCGAACAGACCGACCAGGTATCCTCGGCTGCCGCCTCTCCTGCAGGGCCATCACGGCGGAGCCTCTCTGGAAGCGCAGGTCGGTCTTGAAGAACAGGGCGATTTTTTCTCTCCCAGGCGCTGAAGGTGCAGACATTGGGAGGAGCAGCTCAGTGGAGCTTTGGACGACTTGGATCTCTCTGAGACACGGTGCTGGCATGTAACTTTTCGGGAGGATCTCTCGCAGCCTTGGCGGCGATCTGCATCCTGTAGGCTCCCTGCTCACGGGTGGATTCGCGAGCGGTTTGCTTGGTTCTGGCCATGGCTTGCTAGCTTCCTTCATAGACAGTCGGAGTATTAGCCTCGGAAATGCCCATGTGAAATGTGTAAAGCCGGCAGTGGCATCTGCTGATTGGACACCATCTCCCCACCACCCCGATTGTCCGTTGCGGAGGCCTCCTCCGTCTGGCTATCGGAAGGGATGCTCTTGCTTTTTTTTTTTTGACCGCGCACCTAAAACAGTACATCAGCGCCTAAAACAATACACTGCGCGCTCAAAAAACACACTGTTCGCTAAAAAACAATACAATTTGCATGCGCCCGCAATAATACACTGCGCGCCCAAAACAATAGAACACACGCAATAATAGTCGCAAAGTCAAGAGTGAAATCTTGTGTTATAATTTAATCTCTATCTGTGGAAACGAGGCCAATAGTCCACTGCGCGGATGCAACTGCACACTTGCTGCGCAGGGCAAAAGCACAATGTGCGCGCAAGAAGTACACTGCCGGCTCTTTATTTCAATAGTAGTCGCTAGTCAAGAGTAAATCATGTTCTAATCTAATGCTAGCCTGCTATGGCAAACGATGCCAATAGTCCACTTCTTGCGCCAAGCAGGCATTAGGATACTGCTGCTGCCGATAATATTCGGCCAAAGTCAAGAGCGAAATCTTTTGTTCTAATCACCACATGTTAATAATGGCATTTCCCCCTTTATTCAAATTACAACCTCTCACTTTCAGTTATTTGAAATGAAATAATCTCTCAAAATATCACTATATCCAAAACAGGCCATAGAAAGTTAGTTGCAATTTCAATTAAACATTCCAGAAACGACAGAATAAACTAAAATACCTAATAGGAGAAAATATATATTTATTGATATTGTATGTTGTATAGCCTTACTTGTTGGTATCTCGGACGACCAGAACCTTTACTAATCACCACCACCACTTCACATAGCACGGACATATAGAGACTACTGACACTCTCCCGTGGAATGGGTATGGGGACTGACACGATGGGACCCAGACCCTACTGTTGTCGATCACACATATAATGTCGTGTTCAGGGTGCTATCAGAGTTAGGAGAAATAAGTTCCGACCTAGGGAAGTTTCACTTGAATGACCCTACAAGTAGGAATTACAAGTGAGAAATAGTGAAAATGTTTGTTGCCAATCTTATTGGTTTAAGAATTGTTCCGACTTCAAAACCCACCTTGAACACAATCATGGGAGTTACAACTTCCCATTTTCCACAGAATGTGAAGTTTGCATAATCAACAGCATTCAAGTGCTAATCGGTACTTGGAAACGGACATTTCTGACTTCCTAACTGTGTTGAACGTGTTACAACAAGTATATGGAATATGATCGACATAACCATAATAGAAAGGCCTTGGAAGTGCCATATGCCAAATTTCATTATTTTACATTAACCTCTTTAACATGTATTAAATGAATTATGAAGAAAATTGTGATTGTTAATTTAGGCTCTCACGAAATATGAAATGCATTATGAAGAAAATCGTGTAATCTGCTTCTACACGGGAAAAGGGGACTTTCTGACCAAAGTGCACCAGTATCCCCAAAGTATTAATCGAAATCAACATAGAAAACAGCGTTAGCATTAATAAACCAAATTTCCCCCACCAATTAAGTTGCACGTAAATGTGTGTATTTTTCTCACAAATGATGTTCAGAAATCCTTTCAATATGCCATTTAGCAGGACGCCTTTATCCAAAAGCGATTTACAGTCATGTGCGATACATGTTTCCTGTATGGGTGGTTCCCAGAGATGGAACCCACTACATTTACATTATATTTTAGTCATTTAGCAGACGCTCTTAACCAGAGCGACTTACAGGAGCAATTAGGTTGAGTGCTGCCTTGCTCAAGGGCAGCATTAACGCTCATTTAGCAGACTCTCTTAGCCAGAGCGACCACAAATTGGGTACTGTTTACCTATAGCCAGTGGGATAACCACTTACAATTTGGGGGGGGTTAGAAGGATTACTTTATCCCTACCCTGGCGTTACAAGCGCCATGCTCTACCAATTGAGCTACAGAGGACCACGATAAATAGATCAATTGTGCCTTTTTGATGGGAAATGATTGAGGTGGGGATTTTGGAGATCAGGTCATAATTTACGCGCGCTCTCTGCAAATAAGGCGACCAGCTGGATGTCCTAGGGCACGATATGCACCACCTCTTGAGTGGATGGCACACAGTTTGGTGTCCTCGAACAGACCGACCAGGTAAGCCTCGCTGGCCTCCGTGCAGGGGCCATCACGGCGGAGCTCTGGGAAGCGCAGGTCGGTCTTGAAAGAACAGGCGATTTTTCTCCCCAGGCGCTGGAAGGGCACATTAGGAGAGCAGCTCAGTGGAGCTTTGCAATGACGGATCTCTCTGAGACACGGTGCTGGGCCTGTAAAGGGGGAGGTCTCTCTAGCGCGCAGCCTTACGAAGAGCTGCATCCTGTGGAGGCTTTGCCACGGGGTGGATTTATAGCGGTTTGTTTGGTTTCTGATGCCATGACGCACTTCCTTCTTAGACAGTCGGAGTTTCGCCTCGAAATGCCCATGTGAAATGTATAAAGCCGGCAGTGGCATCTGCTGATTGGGGCACCATCTCCACAACACCCAGATCGTCCCACATTGGAGGCCTCCTCTGTCGGCATTATCGGAAGGGATCCTTTGTTTCTTTTTTTTGTTCCCAAAACAATTTACACTACGCGCTTAAAACAAACCCTCGTGCCCAAAAAACACACTGTACGCCTTCAAAAACAAACAATTTGCGATGTTTAAGTGACAAGAAATCAATTAAACATGTGCGCATGATTTCAAGGTTCTGCAGTGGCTCTAGCCAGTCTCAGATCTCAACCCTATAGAAAATCTTTGGAGGGGAGTTGAAAGTCCGTGTTGCCTAGTGACACGCCCCAAAACATCACTGCTCTAGAGGAGATCTGCAGTGGAGGAATCGGCCCAAAAATACCAGCAACAGTGTGCTTGAAAACCCCTTGTAAGACTTACAGAAAACGTTTGACCTGTGTCATTGCCAAACAAATGGTATATAACAAAGTATTGAGAAACTTTTGTTATTGACCAAATATTTATTTTCCACCATAATTTGTAAATAATCTAAAAAAATATCCTACAATGTGATTTTCTGGATTTTTTTCTCATTTCGGTCTGTCATAGTTGACGTGTACCTATGATGAATACAGGCCTCTCTCATCTTTTTAAGAGGAGAACTTGCACAATTGGTGGCTGACTAAATACTTTTTTCCCCCACTATATTTGAGGTTCTTCAAATAGCCTCCCTTTGCCTTGATGACAGCTTTGCACACTCTTGGCATTCTCTCAACCAGCTTCACCTGGAATGCTTTTCCAACAGTTTTGAAGGAGTTCCCACATATGCTGAGCACTTGTTGGATGCTTTCCTTCACTCTACGGCAGGGGCGGTGTGTTCATTAGGGCGATATGGGCGACGCACTGCCAAACGGGAAAAGGGAAGGGATTTTTTTTCTAATCAATTATATCACCAACAGTAGTTATCAGTGTTCAATCTAGACGTCTGATCTGCCACTAAATGTCCAATCAGGCTAAAGTCGTGCTTCAAATGGCCCCGCCGTTTTTGGGCGATTTCAGTCAGGTTGAAAATCGCTCAGAAGTATCTCATAGACTCTCATGTTAAATCTATTTTTTTCAAATATCAGAGCTTTCAATACAATCTCTAGGGTTTCTGAGGGCTTGCACTTACGCGTTTCGTCATCGTAACACAACCATGAACGTAACTAAGAAAAGAGCGGGTAGCAGCGTCCAATCAATTCACGTACTACTATCAAAGATGGCTAGCGTTCAGTGCAACTCTATTGTCTCTTTAAAAGAAGTTCACATCAGGAAGACCATTCAAAACGAGCTACTGGAGTGTATGCTAGCGGTCATGAGGGAACATATTGTGGAGGAGGTGAATCGACGAACTCGTAGCTATCCAAGCTGACGAGACCACGGACGTTTCTACACAGAGACAGCTGATGCTTGTGCTGAGGTACATAGGGATAGCAACCACAAAAAGTGCAGGGCTTTTTTGAGTTCCTTCCCATCTCGGAATCAACCTCAGTCTCAATCGCCAGTGTGCTTTTGGAGAGACTGAACAGTCTTTTTGCCGACGACGAAAAGTCAAACTCATTGCGCAAGCTACGATGGAGCCAGTGTGATGAGGGGAGAAAGGCTGGTGTGCAGCAAAATGGTAGTATTTCAAGAATGCCATTACGTGCATTGCTATGCGCATCAGCTGAATTTGATCATGCAGCAAGCTAGAACAGTTTCAGTACAAGTAATGTAGCCTCTCTCTCTTTGTCCCTCCCTGTCTGTCTCTTTAACACACACACGCCCAAATCAGTTCTACAGTTGATGTTGTTTAAAAGAGTTATTTTTCATTTAAAAAAAGTAAAAAAAAGCAAGTAATGTGTATATCAAGTATTGACTTATATGCGCCCCCTGTCTTCTCATGTTGTTGCTGGACATATATTTTTAAAAATGTGTGTAGGTCACCTAAATCATCAGAAAAATTGCCCCCCTGAGAATTTTTTCAGGGAGCCGCCACTGCTCTCACGGTCCAAGAACACTAAAATAACCTGCCTAAATGACTACCGACCCGTAGCACTCACGTCTGTAGCCATAAAGCGCTTTGAAAGGCTGGTCATGGCTCACATCAACACCATCAACACCATTATCCAGAAACCTTAGACCCACTCCCAATTTGCATACCGCCCTAACAGATCCACAGTGATGCAATCTCTACTGCACTCCACACTGCCCTTTCCCACCTGGACAAGAGGAACACCGACGTGAGAATGCTATTCATTGACTACAGCTCAGCGTTCAACACCATAGTGCCTCCCAAAGCTCATCACTAAGCTAAGGACCCTGGGACTAAACACCTCCCTCTGCAACTGGATCCTGGACTTTCTGGACGGGCCGCCCGCAGGTGGTAAGGAGGTAACAACACATTTGCCACGCTGATCCTCAACACGGGGCCCCTCAAGGGTGCGTGCTCAGTCCCCTCCTGTACTCCCTGTTCACCATGACTGCATGGCCAGGCACGACTCCAACACCATCATTAAGTCAGGGAAAAAAGAGGACTGAGCACGCCCCATTCTCATCGACAGGGCTGTAGTGGAACAGGTTGACAGCTTCAAGTTCCTTGGTGTCCACATCCCCAACAAACTATCATAGTCCAAACACACCAAGACAGTCGTGGAAGAGGGCACGACAAAGACTATTACCCTCAGGAGACTGAAAATATTTGGCATGGGTCCTCAGATCCTCAAAAAAAAGTTATACAGCTGCACCATTGAGAGCATTCTGACTGGTTGCATCACCACCTGGTATGGCAACTGTTTAGCCTCCGACTGCAAGGCACTACAGAGGTGCCATCATCAGTGCATCCTATGGTTGATGATATTGTTATGTGTATTAATATAGTTGATGATATTGTTATGTGTATTAATATAGTTGATGATATTGTTATGTGTATTAATATAGTTGATGATATTGTTATGTGTATTCATATAGTTGATGATATTGTTATGTGTATTAATATAGTTGATGATATTGTTATGTGTATTAATATAGTTGATGATATTGTTGTGTGTATTAATATAGTTGATGATATTGTTATGTGTATTCATATAGTTGATGATATGTTTTGTGGACAGTGTTATAATAGGTCACTCTCTTAAAATGTTTTGGATATAAATTAGATGCGTGGGGTGAATTCGTTCTGTTTCCATCTGTGTGCCCCAGGGTGATCGCTCCTACACTATCTAGAATCTAAAAGGGTTCTTTGGCTGTCCCCATAGGAGAACCCTTTGTAGAACTCCTTTTTGGTCCTAGGTAGAACCTTTTTGGGTTCCATGAAGAATCCTTTCCACAGAGGGTTCTGCATGGAAGCCAGAATGGTTTTACCTGGAACCCAAAAGCGTTCTCCTGTGGGGACAGCCAGAGGACCCTTTTGGAATCTTTTTTCTAAGAGTGTTCTGTATCATAGGTCTATAGACTTGTCTTCAAACAGGCTTAAAACACAACAAGCAACAACATTTTCTCTTTCTAATCTACTGTTAACTCTTTCACTCAGAAGGTATGTTGTGTGAAAGAGAGACAAATAAATCACTGTGGAAAAGACTAACAACAACTTACACTTCCTCAAACAGGTTGTGTGTTTCATTAGTGCCCATTGTAGAAAAACTTTTGGCAACAGAAACCGTTTAGGTCACGTTGTACAGCGTTTGGAGTAAACTGTTTATGCATTGTCGCAAAACTGTTGGCTGCTGTGTAAACTAATGAATACGACCCAGGTTGTAGCCTACAACTCGGCTGTTGATGTCTGCCTGATGCTGAAACCTGAACTTAGCCTGAGCGGTGTACTATGATGCAAGCTAGATATACTGGTTTTCTAAAGTTAGCTTCAGTTAGCTTCACATTCCAGCTCAGGCCTCATCCATAGGAATGTACAGAGTGCCAGTCATCAGGAAGGTGCTCTCTCAGCAGAACGGCAAATATATAATGACTTGACAGTTTAATCATACAAAATGGCGCTAACTGGACGTGGGCAAGTCAACTTCAATCAGTGGAGGTTGCTGAGGGGAGGACGGCTCATATTACTGATACCATTCCACCTATTCCGCTCCAGCCATTACCACAAGCCCGTCCTCCCCAATTAAGGTGCCACCAACCTCCTGTGAATTATACATCAATATTCATTCATCCTGTTCTACATTTCACATTTCGTTGAAAATGTTAATTGTATCATAGTTCTACTATAGTGTAGCGATTTGTGCAACTTCCGGCGTGAGTTTACTGTGAACACTGAGGCTGTACCCACTTTGTTACAGTTTTAACAGAGACCAAGTAGGCTATTTGATCATAATGTAAAAAAGGCCTCCAATAACATTTAACATGGAAATAGCTGTTCTATCATTCAGCCTACAGTAGCAGCCAATGTGTGGTGTTCAATGTAAGCCTACATTCCATGAGACATTCCAAAAAACATGCAGAGCTTGACATTAACCTGTTTATCTACTTGTCCTTCACACAAGGAGGAGGTGACTGAAAATGTTGTTGTGTTTGATGCAAGAAACCACTTTACTAAATAGAATGCATCATTATTCCCATGTACTATGATGCAATTCCAACCAAGTAACCCAATTGGCGCCAGTGGCGCGATCGTAGGTTGTTTGCCTTTACAAGTGCAACCTGGGTTCACTTCCTGCCCCGCTGTTTGCTACATTGGTGTCAGAAGTAGTATGGTGTCTGTGAGGCCATCAGATTGCACGGCCCGGATGTGTGAGGGGGTCTGAGTAGTCGAAGTACGAGACTTGCTTTTATAGGGGGCAGTGTGAGACAGGTTACAATTCCCATCGCAGCAATAGGGTTAACCTAGTTTTGGCCAGCGACCTGGGTTCACTGCCCTGCCCCGCTGTTTGCTATTATTATGCATGCCATCAAAGCCACTCCACAACACAACACTAAACAATACATTCATTGCACTATAACGGTGACAAACGGTGCCCACAAACTGTTAGGCCTGCATGAAGCAGAGTCCCAACAGCAGAGTCCCGACGCAGAGTCCCGACAGCAGAGTCCAACAGCAGAGTCCCCCACAGGCCGCAGGTCGACGAGTCGAAGCAGAGTCCCGACAGCAGGTCAACAGCATCCGCAGCAGAGTCCAAACGCAGAGTCAACAGCAGGAGTCCGAGCAGACCGCGGCACAGACAGTCTCGCAGAGTCCCAACAGCAGAGTCCCAATCCGACAGAGAGTCACAGCAGAGTCCCAACAGCAGAGTCCCAACAGCAGAGTCCCAACCATCCCACAGCAGAGTCAGCAGATAAGCCCCGACAGCAGAGTCCCGACAGCAGAGTCCCAACAGCAGAGTCCCGACAGCAGAGTCCCAACAGCAGAGTCCCGACAGCAGAGTCCCGACAGCAGAGTCCCGAAGCAGAGTCCCACAGCAGAGTCCCGAAGGTCCAACAGCAGAGTCCCAACGCTGTCATAATTTCTCTTCATTATTTCTCTTCATATGACAAGGATTAAAAAGGATTTGCCTGTAGATTGTCAACTTGATTCGTGATGATGACTGCTGGCTAAGATTTTGAAAGTATGATGTTGACATGATCAGTCCAATCAAAGCTACTGTAGATATAATGTGATTTGACGTCATTTTATCTGTGGCCAATGACCTTTGGATGGGCACTTCTAATGTAACTCTGTGGCAGCACCGAAGGGGCTTGAATTTTCTAGCTCTACCCTTAGACTTGGCGGTGACGTAGTGTCCCCATGAGTGACAGAGCACTGAGCCAATCACGGAGCAACGCTCTGTATTGTCTTCTGGCTTGACCCACCACCACAGAAAGCACTGAGCTAGGCTGAAACACCTGCATTTTGGAGCTGCCTTACTCAAGAAAACAAAAAAGAGACCATGTTTTTTTGCGGCTTTATTAACTCAATGCCTATATATATATATTATTTTAAATTTTTTGCAAACTGATATGACACGTATTAATGCCAAAATAACATGCAAAACAGGAAAGGCCACCTGCCCTGAATGACGGGTCACCACTGGCTGAGGTATAGACCTTGATCTGCTTTACACAAAAAATACTGTTATACATTATAACCTAGTCTACTTTAAATAATAAAAACATCTCTTAATTGTTGCAAAAAACCTTTCTGTATAGATTACTGATCCCCAGATCAACAAGCCCGTTTTTAGCCCTTCTGTCTACATTCTCAGATACGTTTAGGAAAAGAACAGATTTAAAGATAATAATTGTTGACTTTTAATGAATACAAATAAGTGTGAGACATGGCCTTGTGTTGCTGCACTGTCTATAACTACCTTAACAAACAGTGACTTATTATTATTATTGACAGTTAACATGGAGAAGAGATGTCACAACCAGATGTTCATTTGATTGCATTAAATAGCCTGACTGTTTCAATATGTCTGTTAGTAAATGTTTTGTAAGAGATAATTAATAAATGATAACAATTCACATTCAAGAATTACTGTGTAACTACAACCAACATGTTGGATCTCTGTTTAGGGTCAGTGGTCTAAAATGAGTCTCTCTTGGGGAACATGACACCAAAGCTAAGAGTTGAGATGACAATTTTGTTTAAGAATTATTAAGAGTTTATTTCCTAAATGCTATTTCCACAATAATCAGAAATGGTTGCTTATGGGTACCTTCAATATTACTGTTCTCAGATGTTTAATTAATAGATTTTAGATGTAGATAATTATTATTATTTTTTATTGCAAAACGCTATATATCCATTGTTTAGCTGAAATTGAATGTTCGTATCCTGTATATTTGACTGTATTATCTGGTTGTCTCACCCCTGTATCTTAAGATGAATGCACTACTGTAAATAGCTCTGGGTAAGAGCATCTCGCTGAAACAGGTGGGGCTCTGCCCGAATGACAGATCACCACTGCTCCAAAGCAACTACATGTTGCACAGGAACCACTGACTCGGACTGCATGTTTCATTATCAAGACACCTGCTGGTACCTCTTAACTGGTTAGGACAGCTCATGAGGTGTCCTAAATATCTGCCAACTAGGTGGGACACTTATGAATAAAGAGGCTTCAAGCATTGCTTTAATTTATACCCATAAGAGTAGGACTAAAACGGCTTTATTCTCAGCACTTATACGACACATTTTCTACTCTGAGACGCTTTTTGGATATGGGCCCAGATCTCAAAACATTGTTTTAAAAAAACGAATCATTTTGTTTTCCATAATAAAAAAGAATATTACTAATGTAAGCCACTGTAAAGACTTGGTTTAGTTTATTGTGTGGCTCTGCTCATGTCCGCTGTTCTGAAACTGTCCGGCGTCCCCGCACAGAACTGTCCGTCACGTACGGTTTGGCGCCAGCATATTGTCCAGTTACGCGCAGAGTGGACTGAGGTGATGTTGGGAAATAACGACAGAGTTCGTTACAGTGTTGAGACACCGAAGTTTATTGTTCAATTTGCTTTTTGCGTAATGGTCAGTGACAGTATGAGTGTAGCCAGATCCTTTTCACTCGCTAGTCTTGTTTAATTGTGTGGTTCACCGGATTCGTCATCATCCTCGAGGGACAGACGAATCGACCTGCTAGCTATCCAAGCTAGTCGGTACAGCTAGCTAAGCTAGCTATTCTACCAGCAGCATCCTAGTTATCCTAGCTACCACTACATCATCACCGGCTGCCTGCATTTCTTGTGGACCGATGGAGCTCCCTGGTTGTTTCTTCCACCTGTGTAAAACCGTGGAGGGCTTCTCTCTCTCGGTGACGGATGCTGGCTACCTACCATCCCTCTGTCCGGTTCTCCTCTCTTCACCAGATGGACGGTAACTTTAGTGTTTAATCCCTCTTGTGTCCAAGGACTGAACTTTTGAATATTATTTTGGGGGCGCATCAAGTGACATTTTTTTACAACATTTATTTTGACTTCAAATTAGTTCATTGCATCCATTATGGAGCCCAGTTTCATAATATTACCTTCTGTCCCTGGTTATGAAGTAATTGCAAAAATGCCTTATTTTAGGGTATTTTTTCACCCTATCAGCTCCTAATAGTTCTATTGAGCTCCGTGACACCGACTCGCCTTCAGAACGTTCTATTCCCAGCCCATTGTTCTCAGGCGTCACAAAGCCAGCTCCACTATTGTTATCAATGAGACCTGCCTGCGTTAACCCTGTAGGTTTACCTCAGGTAACTTATTATTAACAAGGTCACGGATACTTGGTGAGCGTTGACCCTGTAGGTTTACCTCAGGTAACTTATTATTACCAAGGTTACGGCTACTTGGTGAGCTAACCCTGAGGTTTACCTCAGGTAACTGATTATTAACAAGGTTACGGCTACTTGGTGAGCGTCTTACCCTGTAGGTTTACCTCAGGTAACTTATTATTACCAAGTTCTACTTGGTGGCGCGCACACTGTTCACCTGAGTATATGTTGTGGTCACCAATAGTGAGGTGAGACACAGTCTAAGAGGTGTTGTCTGGCGGATAGCCATCAAACATTAAACATTTTCTGGTCATGGTTAACCATATTTGTTTTAAGAAAAAAGTGTACCTAAACAAAACGCATGTCCCTGTCCTCTCAAGATGTGGCAGATTTAAACAGCCAGAAGACATTTCTTAATTAAGAATAACAATTTATTTGAGACTTGTTGTTTCTAAAATGACTGCTGGATAATTTGATATGCATCGAAATCTTCGTCAGAAGGCATCAAATTGAGCGAATGCTGCGCAGGTTCACTGAGTTGCAAACCAAATGGATATAATGGGGTGATTGTTGTCTAATCGGGTGGTCTAGCTAATGGATTTGTAGATCTGACGCAGTTGCTACCTCAGATTATGAGCCTAGCAAGTGTCATGAATGAGTTATGTGGTACCCACATACGGCCACAAGGAGGAGCAAGAGTGCCATAAACCCATACTGTTTTTTGCCATATAAACCCTAAACCTAACAATCAATCAAATGTATTTATAAAGCACTCACTGTTCACCTGTGGTCATTATTGTCGGCAGGAATATGGGATCAAATACTAAACCTTTGACTACTTTAATACACTGCATAAGTGAATTGGTCAGAATACTTATGACTTCTTCAAATAGGGGGATAGATACATAAAGTGCATTTATTTTTCTAAATGGGTGAAACAGACACGTATAAAAATACCCTCAAATAAAAGGTGACATTATATACTGTCACCTCATATGAAACATTTGTTTTAAAATCCAAAATGCTGGAGTATGAGCCACATTTAAAATGTCAGTTTCACTGTCAAACTAGAGATGGTGTGGACTGTATACTCAATACAATCTAAATCTGATACCTCACTGTCTGTCTTTTGACTGATACTGCTTTTTAAACTGCTCTGGTCAGTCTACTCAAATATTTGAACTTTATATTTTTCTCTCTACAAGCAATACTTTGATAATTTGTCATTTCTAATAATGATACATTCATTTATGAATAGATATGGCAGGTTTCAGGACACTGATATATCTGAATATGTTGAAAAAATATACTGCCACTATTTTCACCACCAAAGAATAGCAGTGTGGTTTTAATATGATTTGACTCTTTGCAGGCTGTCAGGCTGTCTAGTCACAGAGGAAGGCTGTGCTTCTCTTGGACTCAGCTCTGAAGTCAAACCCCTCACACCTGAGAGCTGGATCTGAGTAACAATGACCTGAAGGATTCAGGAGTGAAGCTGCTCTCTGCTGGACTGGGGAATCCCCACTGTAAACTGGAGACTCTGAGGTCAGTATTCCTGTAGTTGGTCAACAAGTAATAACTGTTCACCAGATCCACATGTGTTTACCAGGCACACATAGTCCACACCATATGTGTTTGGACAGTGAAGCTTACAGTTTAACATTTGGTGCTATGCTCCAGCATTTTGGATTTCAGATAGAATGTCATATTAGGCAACAGTACAGAATGTCACCTTTTATTTGAGGATATTTTCATACATATCTGTGTTAATGTTTGGAAATGAAAGCACTTTATGTATCTAGTTCTCCCATTTGAAGAAGTCGTAATTATTTGGACAAATTCATTTAGTCAAAAGTTTAGTATTTGGTCCCATATTCCTTACCTGCAGTGATTACATCAAGCTTGTGATTCTACAAACGTGTTGAATGCATTTGCAGTTTGTTTTGGTTGTGTTTTGGATGATGTTTTCCCCAATAGAAACTGAATGGTGAATAATGTCCTGTCATTTTGGAGTCACTTCACTTGTATTGTCATTAAGAATAGAATATGTTTCTGAACACTTCTACATTCATGTGGATGCTACCATGATTATGAATAATCATGAATGAATCGTGAATGATGATGAATGAGAAAGTTACAGAGGAACAAGGATCATACCCCCTCTGTTATTGGTAATGGTGAGAGGTTAGCATGTTTTGTTGTAGCCTCTGTAACTTTCTCACTCATTATTATTCATGATTCATTCATGATTTGTCTTAATCATGGAATCATCAGGATTCATTTAGTAGTGTTTAGAAACATGTTATCTACTCACTTACACAGAAAATTACTCCAGTCATCATCCACCATTCAGTTACTATTGGACAAAACATAACCCAAAACACAACCAAAACAAACTGCAAATGCAACCAATGAGTTTGAGACCAAATACTCAACTTTTGACTACTTTAATGCAATATAAGTGAATTGGTTAGAATACTTATGACTTCTTCAAATGGGGGGACTAGATACATAAAGTGCTTTCATTTCTAAACGGTGAAACAGATATGTATTAAAATATCCTCAAATAAAAGGTGACATTATATACTGTCACCTCATATGAAACATTTGGTCTCAAATCCAAAATGCTGGAGTATAGAGCCACATTTAAAATGTCAGTTTCACTGTCAAACTAGATATGGTGTGGACTGTATACTCAATACAATCTAAATCTGATACCTCACTGTCTGTCTTTTGACTGATACTGCTTTTTAAACTGCTCTGGTCAGTCTACTCAAATATTTGTACTTTATATTTTTCTCTCTTTAAGCAATACTTTGATAATTTGTAATTTCTAATAATGATACATTAATTTATGAATAGATATGGCAGGTTTCAGGACACTGATATATCTGAATATGTAGAAAAAATATACTGCCACTATTTTCACCACCAAAGAATAGCAGTGTGGTTTTAATATGATTTGACTCTTTGCAGGCTGTCAGGCTGTCTAGTCACAGAGGAAGGCTGTGCTTCTCTGGACTCAGCTCTGAAGTCAAACCCCTCACACCTGAGAGAGCTGGATCTGAGTAACAATGACCTGAAGGATTCAGGAGTGAAGCTGCTCTCTGCTGGACTGGGGAATCCCCACTGTAAACTGGAGACTCTGAGGTCAGTATTCCTGTAGTTGGTCAACAAGTGATAACTGTTCACCAGATCCACATGTGTTTACCAGGCACACATAGTCCACACCATATGTGTTTGGACAGTGAACCTTACAGTTTTAAATTTGGTGCTATGCTCCAGCATTTTGGATTTCAGATAGAATGTTTCATATTAGGCAACAGTACAGAATGTCACCTTTTATTTGAGGTTTTTCATACATATCTGTTTTAGTGTTTAGATATGAAAGCACTTTATGTATCTAGTTCTCCCATTTGAAGAAGTCGTAATTATTTGGACAAATTCATTTAGTCAAAAAGTTTAGTATTTGGTCCCATATTCTTACCTGCAGTGATTACATCAAGCTTGTGATTCTACAAACTTGTTGAATACATTTGCAGATTGTCTTGGTTGTGTTTTGGATGATGTTTTTCCCAATAGAAACTGAATGGTGAATAATGTCCTGTAATTTTGGAGTCACTTCACTTGTATTGTCAGTAAGAATAGAATATGTTTCTGAACACTTCTACATTCATGTGGATGCTACTATGATTATGAATAATCATGAATAAATGGTGAATGATGATGAATGAGAAAGATACAGAGGCACAAGGATCATACCCCCTCTGTTATTGGTAATGGTGAGTGGTTAGCATGTTTTGTTGTAGCCTCTGTAACTTTCTCACTCATTATTATTCATGATTCATTCATGATTTTTCTTAATCATGTCATCATCAGGATTAATTTAGTAGTGTTTAGAAACATGTTATCTACTCACTTAGACAGAAAATTACTCCAGTCATCATCCACCATTCAGTTACTATTGGACAAAACATAACTCAAAACACAACCAAAACAAACTGCAAATGCAACCAACGAGTTTGGGACCAAATACTAAACTTTTGACTACTTTAATACACTATAAGTGAATTGGTCAGAATACTTATGACTTCTTCAAATAGGGGACTAGATACATAAAGTCCTTTCATTTCTAAACGGTGAAACAGATATGTATGAAAATACCCTAAATTAAAAGGTGACATTATATACTGTCACCTCATATGAAACATTTGATCTCAAATCCAAAATGTTGGAGTATATAGCCAAATTTAAGATGTTAGCTTCCCTGTCAAAATAGATATACTGTGGACTGTATACTCAATACAATCTAAATCTGATACCTCACTGTCTGTCTTTTGATGATCCGGCAACTTGGGGCCGCCGTGGACGAGGTGTCCAACACTCTGCGCCGGTTGGTTACTGGAGAGGTGCCCACGCCTTCTTACACCATCCCATCACCAACGGCCAGTCCTCCTCTCTCAGCACCGGAACCCAGTGGCATTCGGCTCTCGCTCCCGAGGGCATATGACGGTTCTGCAGCCGGGTGTCAGGGGTTCCTCCTGCAGGTGGAACTCTACCTGTACCATACACCCCGCGCCCTCGGGATACGAGAGCGTCTCCGCCCTCATCTCCTGTCTATCCGGCAAGGCGTTGGAGTGGGCCAACGCCGAATGGAGGGGAATAGACGCCGCTACCATCACCTACGCGGAGTTCTCCCGCCGCTTCAGGGCTGTCTTCGATCACCCACCTGAAGGGAAGGCGGCGGGGGAGCGTCTGTTCCACCTCCGACAGGGGAAGAGGAGCGCACAGGAGTTCGCACTGAGTTCCGGACGCTAGCGGCGGATGCGGGGTGGAATGAGAGGGCCCTCATCGACCATTACCGGTGTAGCCTACGAGAGGACGTTCGTCGTGAGCTGGCCTGTAGGGACACCAACCTATCCTTCGACCAGTTGGTGGACATCTCCATCCGTCTCGACACCCTGCTGGCTACCCGCGGACGTCCCCGAGTGGGGGGTCGTCCCATTCCACCCTCCAGCACCCCTGAGCCGATTCCTATGGAGCTCGGGGTGCTGGCGCTAGAGAGAGGAGGAGAGAGAACCCGAGGGGGGCCACCCCCTGCACCAACTGTGGCCGTGGAGGACACACCGCGGCCAGGTGCTGGGGAGGGTCTCCTGAAAGAGGGGACAACAGGTCACGCACTGGGGAGTCATTTCAGGTGAGTAGGCGCCCACTTACCCAGAGCTCTCTGTTGGTCACATGAGTATTCCTGTGAGATTTCCACAGGTGGCACCTCATTCCCAGCATAAGGCACTAGTAGATTCAGGCGCAGCTGGGAATTTTATTGATCGGGCATTTTGTTATAGGTTAGGAATTCCCCTTCGGCCGGTAGAAGCCCCCTTTCCTGTCCACGCCTTAGACAGCCGGCCGTTGGGGTCGGGGCTGATCAGAGAAGTCACAGCACCACTTAAGATGACGACGCAGGGGGGTCTGAGGAGATCATTCAGTTTTATCTGATTGACTCTCCTGCGTACCCCGTGGTGCTGGGGCTTCCTGAAAGAGCCCTCTGTTGCGTGGGCAACAGAGGGCTCTTCTGGAGTGGTCTGCCCAGTGTGTAGGGGAGATGTCTAGGTGTTTCCTTAGGGGCGACCTCGGTAGAGAGTCCGAACCAATTGCCCGCAATGCGCATTCCCCCGAGTATGAGGACTTAGCACTTGTGTTCAGCAAGACGAGGGCAACACGGCTACCACCTCATAGACGGGGGGACTGTGCGATAAATCTCCAAACAGGAGCGGCTCTTCCGGAGCCGTGTGTATCCCTTGTCTCAAGAGGAGACAGCGGCTATGGAGACTTACATAGCCGAGTCCTTGGCACAGGGATACATACGGTCCTCCACTTCCCCGGTTTCCTCGAGTTTCTTCTTTGTGAAGAAGAAGGACGGGGGTTTGCGCCCGTGTATTGATTACCGTAGTCTCAATCAGATCACGGTTAAGTACAGTTACCCTCTTCCACTGATTGCGACTATGACGGAATCATTACGCGGAGCGCAGTTCTTCACAAAGTTGGATCTCAGGAGCGCGTACAATCTGGTGCGCATTAGGGAGGGGGGATGAATGGAAGACAGCATTTAGCACCACCTCGGGTCATTACGAGTATCTCGTCATGCCATACGGGCTAATGAATGCTCCTTCAGTCTTCCAATCCTTTGTTGACGAGATTTTCCGGGACATGCATGGGCAGGGTGTGGTAGTGTACATCGACGACATCCTAGTGTACTCTTCTACACGAGCCGAGCATGTAGCCCTGGTGCGCCGAAGTGTTGAGAAGACTGTTGGAGCATGACTTGTATGTCAAGGCAGAGAAATGCCTGTTCTTCCAGGAGTCCGTCTCCTTTTTGGGTTATCGGTTGTCCGCGTCTGGTGTGGAGATAGAGGTAGACCGTAGGAATCGGCCGTGCGTAATTGGCAAACTCCAACCACTGTAAAAGAGGTGCAGCAGTTCTTGGGTTTTGCTAATTACTACCGGAGGTTTATCCGGGGCTTTGGACAGGTTGCAGCTCCCATTACGTCCCTACTAAAGGGGGGTCCGGTTCATTTGCAGTGGTCAGCTGAGGCGGACAGGGCATTTGTCAAACTGAAGAACCTGTTCACCTCGGCCCCGGTGCTGGCGCATCCGGATCCCTCTTTACCATTCCAAGTTGAGGTAGACGCGTCCGAGACCGGTATTGGGGCAGTCCTGTCACAACGGTCCGGCACGCCACCTAAGCTCCGCCCCTGTGCGTTCTACTCCAAGAAGCTCAGCTCGGCGGAGCGCAATTATGACGTTGGGGACAGGGAGTTGTTAGCTGTAGTCCAGGCCCTAAAGGTGTGGAGGCATTGGCTTGAGGGGGCTCAACACCCTTTCCTCATTCTGACTGATCACCGTAACCTGGAGTACATCCGGGCCGCTAGGAGATTGAACCCCTCGTCAGGCTAGGTGGAACAGGTTCCTGACCCGGTTTGTTTTTAAGATCACATACATCCCAGGGTCCCAGAACGGTAAGGCAGACGCCCTGTCCCGGCGGTATGACACAGAGGAGAGGTCCATTGAGCCTACTTCCATACTGCCGGAGTCTTGTTTGGTGGCTCCGGTGGTATGGGAGGTCGATGCGGAAATCGAGGGGGCACTGCATACCGACCCTACTCCCCCCGAGTGTCCTGTGGGGCAGACGTACGTTCCGCTTCGAGGTTCGTGATCGTCTTATTTATTGGGCTCATACATCACCCTCCTCTGGACATCCAGGTATTGGCCGGACAGTGCACTGCCTTAGCGTGAAATACTGGTGGCCAACGTTAGCTAAGGATGTGAGGGTTTATGTCTCCTCCTGCTCGGTGTGCGCCCAGTGTAAGGCGCCTAGACATTTGCCCAGGGGTAAGTTACATCCCCTGCCCGTTCCACAACGACCATGGTCCCACCTCTCGGTGGATTTTGTGACCGACCTACCCCCTTCCCAGGGGAATACCACCATTTTGGTCGTTGTGGATCGGTTTTCCAAGGCCTGTCGTCTCCTCCCAATGCCGGGTCTCCCTACTGCCCTACAGACCGCCGAGGCCCTATTTACCCACGTGTTCCGGCACTATGGGGTCCCCGAGGATATTGTGTCTGACCGAGGTCCCCAGTTCACCTCCAGAGTCTGGGGGGCGTTCATGGAACGCTTGGGGGTCTCGGTGAGCCTTACCTCGGGGTACCACCCAGAGAGCAATGGGCAGGTGGAACGAGTCAACCAGGATGTGGGTAGGTTTCTAAGGTCCTATTGACGGACCGGCCGGAGGAGTGGTCTAGGTATATCCCCTGGGCAGAGATGGCCCAGAACTCTCTCCGCCACTCCTCCACCAATTTAACACCTTTCCAGTGTATTTTAGGATATCAGCCGGTCCTGGCACCGTGGCACGAGAGCCAGATCGAGGCCCCCTGCGGTGGACGAGTGGATTCTAAAGTTCTCAAATGTGCGTTAAATTAAAATGCTGACGGTCAAATGTCCAGGGCCACATTTTCCTAATGGACACCCTGACGCGCACACACAAAGAGTTCTGAAAGAATCATGCCTGCCTGTGAAGGGTCGTTGTCTTCTTCCCAGTTACCTTCCCTGCCTTGTCTTCTTCCCAGTTACCTTCCCTGCCTTTCTCATATTGTAATGTGAGGATACTCTCTCTCCTTTCTGCTCTAAAACATGTACCCGAGTGGCGCAGTGGTCTAACGCCACTAGAGATCCTGGTTCGAATCCAGGCTCTGTCGCAAAATAAAATAATGTACGCACTCACTAACTGTAAGTCGCTCTGGATAAGAGTGTCTGCTAAATGACTAAAATGAGTTTTTTGTTCCCTAACTTTGAACTTCTTCTATTTATTTTCCTACTTTTTCCACAGTGTTCTGAGGGACTCTAGAATGATATATTGTGCGCTTTCAGCATTCAGGAGCAATCTCTTATAAAGGATTTACAGAGGCACTCCTGATGTAAAGAGCACATTTGGGTCATTATGTATCCTGGTTATCATCACACATAAGGAAGTCCTTTCCATACACCCACTCCTGTCAGCCCTGGAGATGTAGAGACGTTTAAATAACTTTTGTTTCTCTTTTCTCCATTCCAACCCATACCACACACACATACACACATTGAACCTTCCAACATTCCCACAACGTTAATACACACACACAAACAAACACACACGCACACAAACACTTCCCCACTGTGTGTGTGCATACATGTGTGTGTGTTTACCACCATCAGTCATCAAAGTGAGAGGGTCTTTGAAGAACTTTGCTGAACCTCCCTTTTTCAGAAAAAATTCTGAGCTATTTGACTCATAAGCACAATGTGCTTATGAGTCCTTCCTTCCCTCCCCCCTCTCTCTCTCTCACTCTCTCTCTCTATGGGGAAATATTTAAACTAACTACAGAGGGAATGTTTATGTGGCTCAGTAATGTGCAAATATGATGTCAGACTGCAATGTGCAAATACGATGTCAAACTGTGTAAACAGGAAAGGGGAAAAGGACCCCATTTCAGGGCTGTTTTCTCCCTGGAAAGAACAGAGATAATGTCTAAGCGATGGAAATGTGAAATGTGAAATGTGAGCATGAGTGGGAACATAGCAGAAGTTCCGCCAGAGAGACTGACAGGAGAACGTCATCTGATCCTTGTCAACCTTCAACAACTTATGACAACACAAACATCTATATCTCATAGGCGTGGAATTTCTCTGGTTGCTTGTTCATTTAGGATTTCACTTCCACCCTCTCCCATCACTACCAATTTGAGACTTGGTTTCACCTGTGCTACATTTGCGCATGTATTTTTCGGAAGTAAATACCTAAAACTCTATTACATTTACATTAGTCATTTAGCAGACGCTCTTATCCAGAGCGACTTACAGTTAGTGAGTGCATACATTATTATTTTTCATACCCCCCGTGGGAATCGAACCCACAACCCTGGCGTTGCAAACACCATGCTCCACCAACTGAGCTACATCCCTATTTAGAGCTACTTACGCTTTAAGTACTTATATTACACTCATTTACTGTCTGAAATGGTGAAACATTTTACTAAATGATTAACTTAAAGCATTTAATCCTCTGTATTATATTTGAAGACCTTCAGATTTAGTTTGTTAGCACATGCAGGTATGTATTCACCAATCATTTCACAGTAGAGTACAGTATGGCCTGATGTTGGTGAAAACCCCTGGAGCTGAGAAACTAGAGGAGCACCCTGGGGTGTCAGGAACCAGCTTAATTAGCATCCAGCTAGGAGACATGAAAAGGGCCACAAACATGAAATGAGTGCCAGACCCCCTTCAAAAAAATACCACAAACATAAAATGAGCGCCAGACCCCTTTAAATATCACAAACATGAGTGACCCTCTTGAGTGACAATCTTCCCAGCTCTGCAGATTTTGCTGCGAAGAGACAGAATCATTAGATCATTTGTTTTGGTACTGTCCATTTGTAGCTTGTTTTTGGACACAGGTCCAGGAATGGCTAAAGGATTGCAATATTTACCTGGAGCTAACCCTGCAGATAGAGATGAAAAGTTATAGTCATTTGATCAATAATACTTTTAGAAAAGATGTTTATTTTCAATTTACAATCTGTAGAAACAAGAAGAATTGAAGGGTTCAGAACTTTTGTAAAACATCACAGTACAGTTGAAATATATATGGCAAATAGAAATCCAATATGGATGGTGTTAAGAGATAGATGGGAGGTGTTGAATGGAGTTGAAGGATGGGACTAATAACAACTAACAACAACTAATAACAACAATATAACTAATGTAAAGCATACTGTGTCCATAATAAGTATATAGGTTATAGGTTGAGAGCTTTTGTGAAAGAGCACAGTTAGAAAGATATGGCATATAGAAGCAAACCGGACGGACATCATGAAAATGATCGAAGAGGTTGAGGGTTGAGGAAGTACAGGAGTAAAAACAAACAAAATATAATTATTGTAAAATTGACTGTGTCCATAAAATGTATATAGTGTGTATAAGCTGGAAGTAGAGGCCTAAGCATTGTTGTTCACTAGTTTACTCCAATTAGGGAAGGGGTGGTGGGGTTGGAAAGTAATAAAGGGAAATATATTTTTTTAAAGGATATGTGTATGTGTGTGTGTATATGTATGTATGTGTATATGTATGTATGTATATATATGTATATATACACTACCGTTCAAAAGTTTGGGGTCACTTAGAAATGTCCTTGTTTTCGAAAGAAAAGCAATTTTTTTGTCCATTAAAATAACATCAAATTGATCAGAAATACAGTGATGACATTGTTAATGTTGTAAATGGCTATTGTAGCTGGAAACGGCTGATCTTTAATGGAAAATCTACATAGGCGTACAGAGGCTCATTATCAGCAACCATCAATCCTGTGTTCCAATGGCATGTTGTGTTTGCTAATCCAAGTTTATCATTTCAAAAGGCTAATTGATCAATAGAAAACCCTTTTGCAATTATGTTAGCACAGCTGAAAACTGTTGTGCTGATTAAAGAAGCCTCCTGTAGCTCAGTTGGTAGAGCATGGCGCTTGCAACGCCAGGGTTGTGGGTTCGATTCCCACAGGGGGCCAGTATGAAAAATGTATGCACTCACTAACTGTAAGTCGCTCTGGATAAGAGCGTCTGCTAAATGACTAAAATGTAAATTAAAACTGGCCTTCTTGAGACTAGTTGAGTATCTGGAGCATCAGCAATTGTGGGTTCGATTACAGGCTCAAAATGGCCAGAAACAAATAACTTTAAGATGGGCAGTCTGAGATATGGCTTTTTCTTTGCAACTCTGCCTAGAAGGTCAGCATCCCGGAGTCGCCTCTTCACTGTTGACGTTGAGATTGGTGTTGAGTTTCTTGGCAATTTCTCGCATGGAATAGCCTTCATTTCTCAGAACAAGAATAGACTGACAAGTTTCAGAAGAAAGTTATTTGTTTCTGGCCATTTTGAGCCTGTAATTGAACCCACAATTGCTGATGCTACAGATAATAATAATAATATAATATGCCATTTAGCAGACACTTTTATCCAAAGAGACTTACAGTCATGTGTGCATACATTTTTACGTATGGGTGGTCCCGGGGATCGAACCCACTACCCTGACGTTACAAGTGCCATGCCCTACCAATTGAGCTACAGAGATACTCAACTAATCTCAAGAAGGCCAGTTATATTGCTTCTTTAATCAGCACAACAGTTTTCAGCTGTACTAACATAATTGCAAAAGGGTTTTCTAATGATCAATTAGCCTTTTGAAATGATAAACTTGGATTAGCAAACACAACATGCCATTGGAACACAGGATTGATGGTTGCTGATAATGAGCCTCTGTACGCCTATGTAGATTTTCCATTAAAGATCAGCCGTTTCCAGCTACAATAGCCATTTACAACATTAACAATGTCTACACTGTAAAAAAAAAAAAAGTGACCCCAAACTTTTGAATGGTAGTGTATATATATATTTGCGAGAAAAAAAACATATGGGGGATTGGAAGTGATGCACACAATTACATTGATGGAAGTTACACTCTGTCTGCAATATTAAAGCTGATCTACCTCCTAAAAAAATAAATAAAAAAATTTAAAAAACCTGTTTCAAATCTCATCACATAAAAAAAAAATGTACAGACACATGAACATAAACTAATCAGAACATCCACTCTAAGAGATGGGGAATTAAAAGGTTTTGGGATCTAGGAAAATAAAAAGAGTGCAAAAAATAGATAATGAAAGCTATGCCACCCCAAACCCCATGTAGTCACTTCCTGTCACGATCGTTGAGAGACGGGTCAGACCAAGGTGCAGCGTGGTATGCGTACATGTTTATTAATACGAATAAACACTTGACAAAATAACAAAACGTGAAGCTCAAACAGTGGCTACAACACAACAAGCCAAACGCGAGTCAAGATCCCACAACTAAGGTAGGCAACCAGGCTACCTAAGTATGATCCCCAATCAGAGACAACGAGCGACAGCTGCCTCTGATTGGGAATCACACCCGGCCAAACATAGAAATCTCAAACTAGATCTACAACAACATAGAATTCAACAGAAACTCACACCCTGACCCAACCAACAAGAGTTCTCTCGATCAGGGTGTGACACTTCCTTATGCACATTCTGTAAAGAAAATTACTAGCTGGGCTTAACATCACATCCAACTATGAATAACCATCAGAGTCCTTCCCTACAGATAGTACACTGTAGAAATTATACTGATATTTGTGATTTTAGGAATTGTAGCTGCAGTATTCGCTATTGTTGAATCCATTTCAGCACAACTAGAACTCTCCTAAAGGGGACAGCAGACAGGTTTCCCTTCAGGACCATGGACAGCTCCCCTTCTTCTCCACACTCTGCCTATGTAGACTAGAGCAGCCCTGCCCACCCTCTACCTATGTGTTGGGGAACATCAGTGTTAGAGATAAAAATTACATTAAAAAAAACATTCTAACTAGTAAATGTCTCTTGCGTGGATATGCCAATCCAAATCACATGTGGATCTTGTGTGGCTATATTCGGTCAAGCTAAGCTCCAGACATCCTGATATATTGATGGAGATGGATGCATCAAAAACATTGATAACACAAAAAGGTTTTCAATTCTAACTATGTCAATTGTTGTAGCCATTATGTTAGCTAGGCAGATATAGCACTGATTCCATTTCCATTCTGTCCACATGTTCCAGGGCCACTGGCCACAGGGCCTCTAATGGATCTGGTAATGGGGCAACACAATGGAATCAGAGTGAGACGTGAGGAGGCCAGCCTTTACAGAAGCTTTCAAGTGTCAGACAGGCTTAGCTAGCCGTGTCTGCCTGCCCATTTTATTTAGTCCTTCTGCTGGATCCACTGTAATGTAAGTCAAGCTAGATAGAAAAAAAAGATACAAGATAAGAGGGAACATGGTGAGAACAGATAGCTCTGACATTTGTGGCAGGAAGTGAAAAGCTTTTGTTTGCGTGTTGTTGTTTTTATACAGGGCCGTCCGAGCTTTAAAAGCCAACCTTAACAATATAGTCAATAAAGCCTGGCGCAGACTAAAGTGTTGCCTTTTCTTACCACTTAATGCCCTTTAAAGGATACAAAAACACCGGTCGGCCCTGACAAAGAGCCTTGCTGAAGCTTTCCTGTGTTGTGTTTGGTTTTTAAGTTAAAGGTGTCCCTCTGGTGATCCACACTGACCTTTCACTGTTCTAAGCTCTGCTCTTCATGCCGTCTCTGTACTCTGAAGAACACAAGTTTCACCACTCCGTGTCCTTTCTTTCCCAAAGGAATAGCTACGTCGCACTGTTAGTAAAAGGCCATGTCACAAGCTCCCATCATTTCATGTTTCACAGTAATTGTACCATTTATTTTCTCCCTTAACACTTGTCCAACATGGTTTGTCTGTATCCAAGGTCGCCAGACAGGTGATGGTAACTTCTCTAACTTGTCTAATTCACACTAGCAATAGTGAGTGCCCCACGAGCGTCAATGCTTAAAAGAGAACAAATGCTTGTCATCCCACTCACCAAAGTCATTTGGAAAACTAATTAAAGTTTTCCCGTACATAGCCCCCTGAAGCTTACACTGTGCTGCAGAGAAAGAGGGAGGGAGAGAGCGGGGAGGAAGAGCTAGAGGGAGATAGAAGTAGAGGGGTGGAGAGATGCGGAGAAGAGTGAAAGAGGGAGAGGAAAAGGGAAAGGAAGAAGGCAAAAGGAGAGGGTGGTGTGAGACTGTTCGCCAAAGTGCTTGAGACTTGTTTGTTAAGAGTGTGGCATTTGGTTAACTCAAACAAGAATTAGCTCTTTAATCTACTGTAGGTTGATGAAACGAATGTGATGGATAATTGTTTTGCTTGTTTGTGTGCCTTTCGCTTCTTAGACAGCTGTACGTGTACCAGTTCTCGTTTACATTGATTAAGTAGATATTTAAACAGGAATTTTGTCGGTACATTTTAGCGTATGGCTATGGCATCTGTAGGTCTGTGCAGTTGAACTATTTTAACTCAAAATAGAGGGTTACTGAAAAGTTACTGTTTACTTTGCTAATAGTGTCTGTGACTCTGATGTTAGTGTGGACTGAACCCTAATCACGCACATGGACAGCTGGCGGTTTAACTTTCACTTCCCCATCTTTAATTTAATTTCTTTAGCATTCTAACATGCTAATTCATGGTTAATGCATAACAAGTATAGTGACTCCTCTCATAGATATTAATGAGATATGGAGTTTTAATTCTGTAATCCTCTTTCACAGTGTCATGATGTAATATTTATAAATTATCGCAATTAGTCTTGCATTTAAAATCATTGTAGGGCAAAATTATATTCCAGAAAAGCTTTTTCCCAAAATAAATGCATTTATAACATCCTGATCCGAAAACTTCATATTCAGCCTCACAGCAGCAGCTGCCTGGGAGAAAGGAATTTTTCCCTCCCCATTTTTGTATTTTAATTCAAGATTGTGTTTGGGGTGCATAATTACCACACTCATTCAATTCTCCTATGCTGAAACGGCGTCAAACGGGAGAAAATATCCTTGGCAGTAATCCAACTCATTAGAATCCCTGATGATGGGTTATGGAATTGGCTTTTATTAGCAGTCACTATTTACTGTAGAGCTGAATGGAAATATTACAGTAACTTATAATTATGTGTGATTCTGACGGTTAATTCTCGTCACTAAAAGGCGTTTTGTTTGGCCTGAGTAGAGGGCAGACAGAGCTTTGCATCACAGTGAAACAGTCACAGAGGTGAACTGGAAGGCACACTGCTTCAGTTCTTACCTAACTTTGTTGTCTTCATATCTCTGTTCAATTGTTTTCTTGTTTGCACTTGAGGAGATGAGTACTATAATGTGGGATCTAGTAATCATAGTGATGTTGTTTTAATATCACGGTGAGACTAATCTTAACACACGTGTTTTAGGTCAATAGGAGATGTCTCACTACTCAGCCTGAAAGTGTTCCTACCCAGATGTCCTTTAACTTAATTCAAAACTCATTCATGCAAAGCTAAGAAACAACATTCCTCCTGAAGCTGAAAAAAACTCAACTCTTCTGAGTGACACATTACCGATTTCACGTGTTTCATGTTTAAACAAGAGAAATTGAAAGTCGCTCTCTTCATAAGTAGTATGTAATCTCAGCAGACAGACAAAAGGCCAGTGCTTTATCTCAGGCCCTGGGATGCATAGCAGGTGGCTGCAGGCCTCTACTATTATACTGAATAAATCACATCTTCATAATTCACCCAAGGCCTGGATGTTCTTTCTGCTCCTGCTGAATGAAAATCTACCTGAGGTGAACTTCATCTAATGCTATAATTAAGAGTGTCTGTCCATGTGTGATATTGTTTCTCATTACATCGTCAAAGCCTACCCAACAGAACCACAGAGGATGAGGCTGTGTGGGGGGGAGAAAGCTTGACAGAAGCTCAGGGGCTGAGGAGGGTTGTGTGTGTGTGTGTGTGTGTGTGTGTGTGTGTGTGTGTGTGTGTGTGTGTGTGTGTGTGTGTGTGTGTGTGTGTGTGTGTGTGTGTGTGTGTGTGTGTGTGTGTACAGGTGTGTGAGTATGTGCCTGCTTGCCTGCAGCATGTGTGCACAGCTTTGCCCAAATGTTACATCTGCAGTGACATCTGTTGGTAACTGAGGGGAAAAAGAGATGGATGCAGCACTAAATCAATATTGAAGTCACAGTCCTGCACATTTACAGTGTACACAAGGGATCTAAACACTAGTATGCACTTAAAGCTGCTCAAGTAGAACATGTCATAGAGATGAGTGAGACTGACACATTGTACGAATCTCACCATTTTGATGAGTCTTAAATCCTAATCAACATTTTCCTGTGAGACAAGCACTCTGCTACGGTTCCCCTTTAGCTCTGGGGTGGCATGTAGCCTAGCGGTTAAAAGCATTGGGCCAATAACCAAAAGGTTGCTGGTTCGAATCCCCGAACTGTTGATGTGCCCTTCAACAAGTCACTTAGCCCTAATTGCTCCTGTAAGTCACTGGATGAGAGTGTCTACGAAAATATAAACAGCTCTTCTCTGTTTGTTTCTCTCATCACTCAATCTTCCATTTGATCAACACACAGAATGCCAGCATTGCAATTTCTCCTCCCTGTCCTCTCTCTCTGCTTAGTGTGAGCCATTGTAGGCTTACTCTATACCAATCCATCTGTCACTAGTAAACTGCAGTGTGAATTTAGCAGATTTCAGATTTACAGAACTGCCCATAAGGGTCAGAGGTCAATGATCTGTGTTTTTGACATAGGTGTTATGGATGGTCGATCACATGACCCACGGAGGCACTTTTGGTCACACTTTATTTGGATAGTCCGGATAGTCCATCTGTAGATGCTCTACATATAGTCATACTATCAACAAACTATCTGTTGATAAGCAACTGCTTGCTAAGGTTACGGTTAGGGTTAGGCACAAGTGCCAGCAATTCATACATTGCACTAGTCAATAGAGGTTATAGCTTTCTTAACTATATTATAGTGAACTAAAACTAAAACGATCATTAAACAACGAATTAGTAAACAGAAATAAAATAATTAACAAACACGTTTGAAAAACTAAAACTATACTGAGACTATTCTTTTTGACTCCAAAACCAACTAAAATAAAATAAAAATCTAATGGGGTTTACAAGCTACTGTATCTGGTGGGTAAATGCGGCCAAGAGATGGCGCTGTTTCAAAAAGGCCTAGCTTGTGCATCACTATCACTAGCCATAACTAGCTAACAGGGAAAAAAATGTCTAGGTGGCTAACTTGATTCTTCTTACATGTACTACTAAAGTTAAAAAGCATTGGATTGGTGTAAACATCGGCGAGAGAGTTTACTTCTACCATATGTTTTGCACCAGTCTAGGCACTATTCCTTTTAAATCCAAGTCACATTGAGATTTACTTTATAATTTCAACCTAATCTTAGTTCTCAAGAACCCAAGGCCATAGAGCCATAGGGTTCTCATTTGAACAATTGACCACAGCGGGTCCAACGTGTACAACTGTACCGGCGCTCTGTCTACACATTTGTGGTCCTCTGTAGCTCAGCTGGTAGAGCACGGCGCTTGTAACGCCAAGGTAGTGGGTTCGATCCCCGCGACCACCCATACACACAAAAAAGAAAATGTATGCACGCATGACTGTAAGTCGCTTTGGATAAAAGCATCTGCTAAATGGCATATTATTATATTATATATTACATTAATAATCACCTCAAGCAATACGGTTTTGGAAGCCTCAGAAATTCTACTTTCATATCAGACCAAAATTATTTGACAAATACAAAGGATACACTTACTGAGCGTCGTTATAACACAGATTCCCACTGAGGTGTTTTGTGTTGCACTTCCTGAGCTAATGGAAACTCGGGAGGGAACAAAGCTGTGTTACACAAAAAAGTATATATTTTGTACTTGTAATGTTATTTTTGGATGATAATTAAGTTTAGTGTTCAAGGTTTCCAAAACCGTATCGCAATCAAGGATAAATTGTTTGTAGATAGAGCATTTCACACTTGACCAAATCACCTTAGCTATTCAAAAGGGACGTGAAATGACTCCAATGTAGCATTGGAGTCATGAGAAGGGCTAACCTAACCTATTGCAAGAAGTGACATCCAAAAAACACAAAAGAAACTATACAACCCAAATGGCTCCTAGCATGCTTTCTGTGCCTAACACTAACACTAAAACTAAACAGTATAACAGGGGTGCAACTTTCACTGGGGACAGGGGGACATGATAGCTAGCTAGCTCACTAGCTGTTTCGCCTCAATCACCCTAGATCTGAATCAAACGATGAAACTAGCGGCCAAATGATTGAAGACCGATATTCTGACATTTTTTCAGCAATGTAACATTATTAATCTGTCAGTTTCCATAGCTAATTCCCTACTTTTCACACTGACACGGTATAAAAAGCTCTACAGGCTTCACTGTCATGGTGCACAGTCAGTACACAACTATGCTCATCATGTCTTAGCAGGATCAGATGGTGACAGGTGTCCCTGCAGGATCAGACAGCCAGGGAAGACCAGCCTATGGAGCTCAGGATAATTTTTCAGTATATTAGCTATACAATCAGTGAATGGATTCAAAGTTCCATATTGAGTTGATGGGTAGGCTAGAGTCTGGGATCTGGGAATAATGGTCATTTCAATTATTGAACTACTGATTCTATTCTTGGATAATATGATGTATAAATGTACATTCTTTCTCATGCCTCAGATGATGACATGGGTCTGAGCAGGGCAGCCAAGAAGGCCAGTTTGTGATGGTGCAGAGGTGGACACTTTTTTATCTCTGTGCAGCAAACACTGGACAAGCAAGAAGATTCTGAGATTTAAACTTTTAAGGCAGTCTAACAAACCTCTAAAGTTGATTTCCAAACTGTATCAAGGGTTGATAGTCTTTTCCCGATGACACAAAACATGTCAAACATAAATGTGAGGAAGACCTGGGAGACGCTATTGATGATGATGAATGGATACAGATATGTTAGAATGCCCAGTCATGTTCATATAATCTCAGACATAACTTACTGCAGTTTAAGACCAACCATATAACATAATATATGCCAGTAAAACTGAATATCATGCACTCAGAAATGTAATTCTTCTGCTGGAGGTGTAAAACACAAAAGGGGACATATTTGCATATGTTATGGTCATGTGAAGGCTGGCTGAATTCTGGCAAAGAGTATGTTCTTTTATCTCAGCATGTCTTTATAGCGGCTAAGAAATGTATTTCCATTCATTGGAAGGTTGGTTATCCTCCCACAATGGACAGAAGAAATGTTATGTTGTGTATTACTAGATTTGATTTATTACAATATTAAGGGTATACTGTGCAACTTTCATAAGGTCTGGATGCCTTAAATGGAATACTGTATGACAAAAGGAGTCTGTATTGAAAACATGCCCACGTCAGGGGAGATAGCTATTTAGGCAATCCCTAGCTGCTGGGCTGCTCAGTCCTGGACCTGGGGGTCTGCCGTACTGTTGGTTGTCAATCTGGCCTTGGCCAAACAAACCTGAAACCAATAATGAATGTTTCACTAACCTGAGTGGGGTGTGTGGAAAACTAGGGACAGGATGGGTTGACCTAGCTTGTGTGCAAGTAAAAAGAGCTCTACAGTACTATTAAGCCTATGATATCAATTACACTACCGTTCAAAAGTTTGGGGTCACTTAGAAATGTCCTTGTTTTCAAAAGAAAAGCAATTTTTTTGTCCATTAAAATAACATCAAATTGATCAGAAATACAGTGATGACATTGTTAATGTTGTAAATGGCTATTGTAGCTGGAAACGGCTGATTCTTAATGGAATATCTACATATGCGTACAGAGGCCCATTATTAGCAACCATCAGTTCTGTGTTCCAATGGCACGTTGTGTTTGCTAATCCAAGTTTATCATTTTAAAAGGCTAATTGATCATTAGAAAACCATTTTGCAATTATGTTAGCACAGCTGAAAACTGTTGTGCTGATTAAAGAAGCAATAAAACTGTCCTTCTTGAGACTAGTTGAATATCTGGAGCATCAGCAATTGTGGGTTCGATTACAGGCTCAAAATGGACAGAAACAAATAACTTTCTTCTGAAACTCGTCAGTCTATTCTTGTTCTGAGAAATTAAGGCTATTCTATGCGAGAAATTGCCAAGAAACTGAAGATCTCGTACAACGCTGTGTACTACTCCCTTCACAGAATAGCGCAAACTGGCTCTAACCAGAATAGAAAGAGGAGTGGGAGGCCCTGGTGCACAACTGAGCAAGAGGACAAATACATTAGAGTGTCTAGTTTGAGAAACAGACACCTCACAGGTCCTCAACTGGCAGCTTCATTAAATAGTACCCGCAAAACACAAGTCTCAACGTCAACAGTGAAGAGGCAACTCCGGGATGCTGACCTTCTAGGCAGAGTTGCAAAGAAAAAGCCATATCTCAGACTGGCCAATAAAAAGAAAAGATTAAGATGGGCAAAAGAACACAGACACTGGACAGATGAAAAGTGTTATGGACAGACGAATCGAAGTTTGAGGTGTTCGGATCACAAAGAAGAACATTTGTGAGACACAGACCAAATGAAAAGATGCTGGAGGAGTGCTTGATGCCATCTGTCAAGCATGGTGGAGGCAATGTGATGGTCTGGGGGTGCTTTGGTGGTGGTAAAGTGGGAGATTTGTACAGGGTAAAAGGGATCTTGAAGAAGGAAGGCTATCACTCCATTTTGCAACGCCATACCATACCCTGTGGACGGCACTTGATTGGAGCCAATTTCCTCCTACAACAGGACAATGACCCAAAGCACAGCTCCAAACTATGCAATAACTATTTAGGGAAGAAGCAGTCAGCTGGTATTCTGTCTATAATGGAGTGGCCAGCACAGTCACAGGATCTCAACCCTATTGAGCTGTTGTGGGAGGTGCTTGACGTAAGAAGTGCCCATCAAGCCAATCCAACTTGTGGGAGGGGCTTCAGGAAGCATGGGGTGAAATCTCTTCAGATTACCTCAACAAATTGACAACTAGAATGCCAAAGGTCTGCAAGGCTGTAATTGCTGCAAATGGAGGATTATTTGATGAAAGCAAAGTTTGAAGGACACAATTATTATTTCTAACCTTGTCAATGACTACATTTCCTATTCATTTTGCTATATTTCCTATTCAAACTCATTTCATGTATGTTTTCATAGAAAACAAGGAAATGTCTAAGTGACCCCAAACTTTTAAACGGTAGTGTATGTAGATATCGTTGTTAGAAGGATACTATATTTCCCTTCACAGAGTGATGCTGAATGTAAAAAAATGATAAACGTACCCCGCTTTCAGGCCTCCTGAGTGGCGCAGCGGTCTAACGCACTGCATCGCAGTGCTTTAGGTGTCACTAAAGCCCTGGGTTCAATCCCAGGCTGTGTCACAGCTGGCCGTGACCTGGAGACCCATGAGGCGGCGCACAATTGGCCCAGCGTCAACCGGGTAAGGGGAGGTTTGGCCGGCAGGGATTTCCTTGTCCCATTGCGCTCTAGCGACTCCTTGTGGCGGGCCGGGTGCCTGCAAGCTGACTTTGTCGCCAGTTGGACGGTGTTTCCTCCGACACATTGGTGCTGTGGCTTCCGGGTTAAGCGAGCAGTGTGTCAAGAAGCAGTGCGGCTTGGCAGGGTTGTGTTTTGGAGGACGCATGGCTCTCGACCTTCGCCTCTCCCGAGTCCGTAGGGGAGTTGCAGCGATGGGACAATACTGGATATCACGATAAACGGGTAAAAGTACAGAAAGAAAAAAAACGTACCCCACTCTCACCTACACGTCTTTATGCACATGAACACACACTAACACATCTGAGGCTTCTCTCCCTGCCATTATTTATGGTTAAAGAGCCAGCAAATTGGGAAAGTAGCTTTATCTAATTAGAAAATACATTCCTTTTAGCAAGCAGTCCCTCAGGCAGAATCAGTATTATTTAAGCTTCCTAGCCTTGGGAGGGAGAGAGGCAGTAGCGTTCAGATACATATCTGGGTCATTCCACCAATTCGGTGCCTTTTCTGAAGTGTAACTTCATAAAAAATAACTTTGATTTCAACTCATTTTAACATTCTGTCATAAAGAGAACATGTTTTCCCATCTCAAGAGGTTAAATAAAAATAATGACTATAGTAAGTGCCTATGAAGTGCCAAATAAAATAACAGGTGGCCAAATAAAATAACAGGGTTGACTGTAACAGGGTTGACTGTAACAGGGTTGAAGATTTCATCTTAAATCAGCCGTAAATCCCCTTGTGAAAGGGGGAATGGAAGCTTGTTGTGTGCAACGGGGAGGGGCAATTGAATGCAAGCTTCACAAGCTTGTTGTGTGCAACGGGGAGGGGCAATTGAATGTAAGCTTCACAAAAACAATTAAATTGTTAAAACATTTATAGCCTGTATACCTATGGGTAACAGGGTTGACATATTATGCTCGACACTCTCAGTTTTCCACCACAAAACACCAGATAATGGCCAAAAACAGTAGTGTAGGTTCAGCCCTAATGTATGTGCGCTCTGTCACCTGGAGCTGCATGGCAAATGGTCCAGGAACACAAGGAAAGCACAAAGAACAATGCCCAAGGACTACTCAGCCCTTCCCCCTCTGAACGGCCAAAATGTATCTCTCTATTACAGTATCCAGAGGACTGACTATTGAATGTGTGATATAATAATCCTATAGTATCCATGTCTAGTATCTATCTGAAACTTGTCCCCTAAAGAGGACTCTGAAGCGATCTACAGCGCATTCGGAAAGTATTCAGACTCTTTCCCTTTTTCCACATTTTGTTACGTTACAGGCTTATTCTATTTTTTATGTTTTTTTTATGTACTCATCAATCTACACACAATACCCCATAATGACAAAGCAAAAACAGGTTTTTAGAAATGTTTGCAAATGTATAAAAAATAAAAAACAGAAATATCTTATTTACATAAGTATTCAGACCCTTTGCTATGAGACTCAAAATTGAGCTCAGGTGCATCCTGTTTCCATTGATGATCCATTAGATGTTTTTTGATTGGAGTCCACCTGTGGACTGATTGGACATGATTTGGAAAGGCACACACCTGTCTATATAAGGTCCCACAGTTGACAATGCATGTCAGAGCAAAAACCAAGCCATGAGGTCGAAGGAATTGTCCGTAGAGCTCTGAGACAGGATTGTGTCGAGGCACAGATCTGGGGAAGGGTACCAAAACATTTCTGCAGCATTGGAGGTCCCCAAGAAACAGTGGCCTCCATCATTCTTCAATGGAAGAAGTTTGGAACCACCAAGACTCTTCCTAGAGCTGGCCGCCCGGCCAAACTGAGCAATCGGGGGAGAAGGGCCTTGGTCAGGGAGGTGACCAAGAACCCAATGGTCACTCTGACAGAGCTCCAGTGTTCCTCTGTTGCGATGGGAGAACCTTCCAGTAGGACAACCATCTCTGCAGCACTCCACCAAACAGACCTTTATGGTAGAGTGGCCAGACGGAAGCCACTCCTCAGTAAAAGGCACGTGACAGCCCACTTGGAGTTTGCCAAAAAGCACTTAAAGGACTCTCAGACCATGACAAACCAGATTCTCTGGTCTGATGAAACCAAGATTGAACTCTTTGGCCTGAATGCCAAGCGTCACGTCTGGAGGAAACCTGGCAGCATCCTTATGGTGAAGCATGGTGGTGGCAGCATCATGCTGTGGGGATGTTTTTCAGCAGCAGGGACAGGGAGACTAGTCAGGATCAAGAGAAAGTTGAATGGAGCAAAGTACAGAGAGATCCTTGATGAAAACCTGCTTAAGAGCACTCAGGACCTCAGACTGGGGTGAAGGTTCGCCTTCCAACAGGATAACAACCCTAAGTACACAACCAAGACAATGCAGGAGTGGCTTCGGCACAAGTCTCTGAATGTCCTTGAGTGGCCCAGCCAGAGCCCGGACTTGAACACGATCTAACATCTCTGGAGAGACCTGAAAATAGCTATGCAGCGACGCTCCCCATCCAACCTGAAAGAGCTTGAGAGGATCTGCAGAGAGGAATGGGAGAAACTCGCCAAATACAAGTATGCCAAGCTTGTAGCATCAAACCCAAGAAGACTCAACGCTGTAATCGCTGCCAAAGGTACTTCAACAAAGTATTGAGTAAAGGGTCTGAATACTTGTGTAAATGTGATATTTCATTTTTTATTTTTTATACATTTGCAAAAATTTCTAACAACCTGTTTTTGCTTAGTCATTATGGTGTACTGTCTGTAGATTGATGAGGAGAAAACACGATTGAATCAATTTTAGAATAAGTAACAACATTTGAATACTTCCTGAAGGCACTGTAAGTGTTCACAGAATGTAAAAATGTGTTTTGAATAAGAAAAACTATCTCTAGGATGAAGTACATAGTCTTATTGGTCACATACAAGTGTTTAGCTCCGACAGTGCAGTAATATCTAACAATTTTACAATATATATCCAATACACACAAATCTAAGTAAAGCAATGGAATTAAGAATATATAAATAAATATATGGACGAGCAATGTCAGAGCAGCATAAACTAAGATACAGTAGAATAGTATAGAATACAGTATATACATATGAGATGAGTAACGCAAGATATGTCAACATTATTGAAGTGATTCGTTTTCCATTCATTAAAATGGCCAGCGATTTCTAGAGGCAGCAGCCTCTAATGTGCTAGTGAAGGCTATTTAACAGTCTGATGGCCTTGAGATAGAAGCTGTTTTTCAGTCTCTCGATCCCAGCTTTGATGCACCTGTACTGACCTCGCCTTCTGGATGATAGCGGGGTGAACAAGCAGTGGCTCGGGTGGTTGTTGTCCTTGATTATCTTTTTGTCCTTCCTGTGCCATCGGGTGCTGTAGGTGTCCTCGAGGGCTGGTAGTTTGCCCCCGGTTTTGCGTTGGTCAGACCGCACCACCCTCAGGAGAGCTCTGTGGTTGCGGGCGGTGCAGTTGCCGTACAGGCGGTGATACAGCCCGACAGGATGCTCTCAATTGTACATCTGTAAAGGTTTGTGAGGGTTTTAGGTGCCAAGCCAACTTTCTTCAGCCTCCTGAGGTTGAAGAGGCGCTGTTGCTCCTTCTTCACCACACTGTCTGTGTGGGTGGACCATTTCAGCTTGTCAGTGATGTGTACGCCGAGGAACTTGAAGCTTTCCACCTTCTCCACTGCGGTCCCGTTGATGTGGATAGGGGGATGTTCCCTCTGCTTTATTATACCCCTATTATGTCAGGAAAATCAGAAGAAAGATATCAAATTGTTTTTTCAGGTTACTATATATCAACATGTTGTGAGTTCAACAGTTTTAATACAGTGAAGAAAACTTGCTTAAAATGTCCTTTTACGATTTTGGCACCATTTTCTCTTTGTTAAGGAGGGTAAACAACACATCTGCCACGCTGATCCTCAACACGGGAGCCCCTCAGGGGTGCGTGCTCAGTCCCCTCCTGTACTCCCTGTTCACCCATGACTGCATGGCCAAGCACGACTCCAACACCATCATTAAGTTTGCCGACAACACAACAGTAGTAGGCCTGATCACCGACAACGAAGAGACAGCCTATAGGGAGGAGGTCAGAGATCTGGCCGTGTTTTCAACGTCTCCCTCAACGTGATCAAGACAAAGGAGATGATTGTGGACTACAGGACTGAGCACGCCCCCATTCTCATCGACAGGGCTGTAATGGAACAGGTTGAGAGCGTCAAGTTCCTTGGTGTCTACATCACCAACAAACTATCATGGTCCAAACACACCAAGACAGTCGTGAAGAGGGCACGACAAAGCCTTTTCCCCCTCAGGAGACTGAAAATATTTGGCATGGATCCTCAGATCCTCAAAAAGTTCTACAGCTAAACCATCGAGAGCATCCTGGCTGGTTGCATCACCGCCTGGTGTGGCAACTGCTCGGCCTCCGACCGCAAGGCACTATAGAGGGTAGTGCATACGGCCCAGTACATCACTGGGGCCAAGCTTCCTGCCATCCAGGACCTCTATACCAGGCGGTGTCAGAGGAAGGCCCTAACAATTGCCAAAGACTCTGTGTTCTCTATGCTACTGCACGGCAAGCGGTACCGGAGCGCCAAGTCTAGGTCCAAAAGGCTTCCTAACAGCTTCTACCCCCAAGCCATAAGACTCTGAACAGCTGATCAAATGGCTACCCGGACTATTTGCATTGTCTTAGGATAGGGGTTGACCTCCCCCACTTTTCATTAAATTAATGCTGCACAGGGCATCTGTTTTCTACCACCCTCCCGAGGGTGCATGACTCCCCTTGTGGGATCTTGTTATAACACTGTCATTTTGCTCAGGTTAAAGGGATACTTCGGGATTTTGGCAATGAGGCCTATATCTACTTCCCCAGAGTCAGATGTACTTGTGGATACCATTTTTATGTCTCTGCGTGCAGTTTGAAGGAAGTTGCTAACTAGCGCTAGCACAATTGCTAACTAGAGTTAGCGCAATGACTGGAAGTCTGTGGGTAGCATGCTAGCAGATACCCATAGACTTCCAGTCATTGCGCTAACGCTAGTTAGCATTGGCTCATGGAACTACCTCTAACTTCCTTCATACCGGTCACAGTTGTGTTCAATTTCTGAGTGTGATTCCTATTCCTATGCGTATTGTGCATATGGCCAAGTCCATCTGATATGTGAAGATGTGTCTGTGAGTTATGGGTTTTTCCCCACCCCTCTGCTAGCCAGTGGCTGGCTGGGTGGCTGTTTATTGATAGGCTACACATAATGGTCTAAGGTATTGATAGAAGTTTCCTATGTTTACATTTATTTGATTGTTGTTATAATGATGATTGACTCTTTTCCCTTACACAGCAAATATTTCATGTCGATTTCAGATTTGATCTTTTCATCGTTCAACCTATGGATTTTGATAATTTTTCTAGCCTTTTAGCTAATCGCTGACACTATGGAAAGCTGATTACTTGGATGAATTTCTTAGCTTCGGCTCGATGCCCCTTTTATGTCCACAATAAAAGGGAATTAAGTTGGCTTGGCTGGTTTCCCATACCAAACTCATCTCTCAATATGAAACAGTAGATTTGAATGCGTTTTTAATGGGAGATTATGATTCTCCCACTCTTGAACTGACTCTGATAGAAGTCCTTGGTCAAGGCAACTCCTTCACTTTGTCCCATATAGGCCTATGTTTGTCTACTATACACTGAGTATACAAAACATTAGGAACATGACATATACTGACCAGGTGAATCTAGGTGAAAGCTATGATCCCTTATTGATGTCACCTGTTAAATCCAGGGTGAATGAGCAAGACAAAAGATGTAAGTGCCTTTGAACGGGGTATGGTAGTAGGTGCAAGGCGCACCGGTTTAAGTGTGTCAAGAACTGCAACGCTGCTGAGTTTTTCACGCTCAACAGTTATCCATGTGTATCAAGAATGGTCCACCACCCAAAGGGCGTCCAGTCAACTTGACGCAACTGTGGGAAGCATTGGAGTCAACATGGGTTCAAGGGGGGGCTCAGATTGAGTTTACAAACTACTGAATTATTCATATTCGATTTACACAAGCAGTGGGTGAGCTTTGGCTCTCACTCCCAAGTTTTATTTTGAATTTTGCTATCATCCGCATCTTATAGAAGGTGACTTGCTAAAGAGAGCATCGTTTTTAATCCTTTCATGTGATTTTTGTCAGGTTTGAAATTAATTGTGTTACATATGACAGCTCTGTCTCCAGAGACAGAACAGTGACTTAGTCACATACCATTTAATCCATGTTTAAAGTTGCAGTTAAGTCTCTACTTCCTGATTGGCTCTAAAAACCTTTCAACACATTTACTTTGCAGACCCTCTGCTTGCTTAGAAACCAGTTAGAAATTGCATTTGCTTTTATGACCTGTCGGCAGAGAACATGGATATAATTTAGCAAACATAATACATCCGTTTTTTAAATTCTAATATTGATTGATGCTAGTTCTTACTACTAGTTGTTACTCAACTGTTTTACAGAATATTATAATTGCTTTGAGCCTTTAACATGTTGTGTTAAAAAAAAAAAAAATTGTATGCACTCACTAACTGTAAGTTGCTCTGGATAGGAGCGTCTGCTAAATGCCTAAAATGTCAAATGTAAAATGTGTTAGTATTATGTTCTGTTTCTATTTATCTAAACTCAAGAATTGATCTTAGGGTGATTTGTTTTCATGAATATGTTTTTCATATTTTCAAGGCAAACTTCGTCCCAGGGGGAGAGGCTTTTTCAATAGAACTTTGTCTTTCTCAAAGAAAAGTACAATTTAGCACTTATGATAGTGTAACTGTAATTATGCATTTAATGGCCTTTCATTCCATTTTATATCCATCTGATTCATACTTGATCAACTTTGAAGATAGCATTGACTAGAAACTCTTGACTGTAATAATGTTTCATCAAATGTTGAGAACTGATTGAACTGGTGTAATCTTTCTGCCCTCAACAAAGAATGACGTTTTATTAAGCTTGGTTGAAGGAATGTTTACCTAGGGACATTTGCATGTCAAAAGCACATTGTCAACGATCCCCCGGAAGACACTCCTGATGTCATGGGCCCAAGGACTAGAAGTTGGGTTTCATAAGTTTGACTGAAGTCTCAAAAAGGAACTCTCATGGACACAGGCTGTCCATGTGCAGTTTCTTTCCAGAGGGGATTTGTAGGCTCTGCCCTAATTGATGTGCTGTTTCACCTGGAGCTGCATGGCAAATGGTCCAGGAATACAAGGAAAGCACAAAGAACAATACCCAAGGACTAGTCAGCCATCCCCCTCTGAGGGGCCAAAATGTATCTCTCTGTTACAGTATCCAGAGGACTGACTATTGAATGTGTGATAGAATAATACTATAGTATCCATGTCTGGTATCTATCTGAAACTTGTCACCTGAAGAGGACTCTGAAGCTATCTATATATATGTATGATCTCTGTGGTAACTTGTATCTCTGGAATTGTATGGTCTTCTCAAGAATGATGTCTTATTTACATTGATCTCATCCCCCACACAAGCCTGTAGATGTGTTGACACCCTGTGGAGATTGGCCCTGGTGGTCAGGTTACTGTAAGGTTTGTATGGTTTTGGGTTGAAAGAGTTACACCTTCAGATGTTAGAAATGGAATTAAATGCCTTTTTTGTCTCTCTTATCCTGTATCCAGTCCATGGAGGAAGGTTCTATGATACATTCTCATTTCCTAGGCTCCTAGGCCTTTGTTCATGCTTTGTCTTGTAAGTTAACCGTAGGATCTATATGCCTAGAATTGTGTTTGTTAACGTCAGTATTGCCTTGTAACTGAAGCTTTATGCCTTGTAATTGAATCCATTTATTTTATACAGTTATTAAATAATACTTGCTTTGATATTAGCTTTTCATGACCATTCCTTGACCTTAGTCAACTAAATGCAAAATACTTGATTGCACGTGGTTTAACTATAGTCTGTTGCATATTGCTATTTATCTTATGGAGTCAGATAATTAATTTAATGGGCTAATTGCTTAGTCTTATTTCGAGTCGCATGTGAGGTACTATTTTCTACATAGAATAATAGTGAAGACATCAAAACTATGAAATAAGACATATGGAATCATGCAGTAACCAAAAAAGTGTTAAACAAATCAAAATATATTTTATATTTGAGATTCTTCAAAGTAGCCACCCTTCGCCTTGATGACAGCTTTGCACACTCTTGGCATTCTCTCAACCAGCTTTATGAAGTAGTCACCTGGAATGCATTTCAATTAACAGGTGTGCATTGTTAAAAGTTAATTTGTGGAATTTATTCCTTCTTAATGCGTTTGAGCCAATCAGTTGTGTTGTGACAAGGTAGGGTTGATATACAGAATATAGCCCTATTTGGTAAAAGACCAAGTCCATATTATGGCAAGAACAGCTCATATAAGCAAAGTGAAATGACAGTCCATCATTACTTGAAGGTCAGTCAATACGGAACATTTCAAGAACTTTGAACGTTTCTTTAAGTGCAGTCGCAAAAAACATCAAGCGCTATGATGTAACTGACTCTCATGAGGACCGCCACAGGAAATGAAGACCCAGAGTTACCTCTGCTGCAGAGGATAAGTTCATTAGAGTTACCAGCCTCAGAAATTGCAGCCCAAATAAATGCTTCACAGAGTTCAAGTAACAGACACATCTCAACATCAACTGTTCAGAGGAGAGTGTGTGATTCAGGCCTTGATGGTCGAATTGCTGCAAAGACACCACTACTAAAGGACACCAATAATAAGAAGAGACTTGCGTGGGCCAAGAAACACGAGCAATGGACATTAGACCAGTGGAAATCTGTCCAAATTTGAGATTTTTCAACCGCCGTGTCTTTGTGAGACGCAGAGTAGGTGAACGGATGATCTCCGCATTTGTGGTTCCCACCATGAAGCATGGAGGAGAAGGTGTGATGGTGCTTTGCTGGTGACACTGTCAGTAATTTATTTAGAATTCAAGGCACACTTAACCAGCATGGCTACCACAGCATTCTGCAGCAATATGCCATCCCATTTGGTTTGAGCTTAGTGGGACTATCATTTGTTTTTCAACAGGACAATGACCCAAAACACACCTCCAGGCTGTGTAAGGGCTAATTTACCAAGAAGGAGAGTGATGGAGTGCTGCATCAGATGACCTGGCCTCCACAATCACCCGACCTCAACCCAATTGAGATGGTTTGGTATGAGTCGGACGGCAGAGTGAAGAAAAAGCAGCCAACAAGTGCACAGAATATGTGGGAACTCCTTCAAGACTGTTAGAAAAGCATTCCAGGTGAAGCTAGTTGAGATAATGCCAAGAGTGTGCAAAGCTGTCATCAAGGCAAAGGGTGGCTATTTGAAGAATCTCAAATATAAAATATATTTTGATTAGTTTAACACTTTTTTGGTTACTACATGATTCCATATGTGTTATTTCATAGTTTTGATAGTCTTCACTATTATTCTACAATGTAGAAAATAGTACAAACAAAGAAAAACCCTTGAATGAGAAGGTGTGTCCAAACTTTTGACTGGTACTGTACGTATAATATATGCATAGTGAGGGGGAAAAGTATTTGATCCCCTGCTGATTTTGTACGTTTGCCTACTGACAAAGAAATGTTCAGAGGAGAGTGTGTGATTCAGGCCTTGATGGTCGAATTGCTGCAAAGACACCACTACTAAAGGACACCAATAATAAGAAGAGACTTGCGTGGGCCAAGAAACACGAGCAATGGACATTAGACCAGTGGAAATCTGTCCAAATTTGAGATTTTTCAACCGCCGTGTCTTTGTGAGACGCAGAGTAGGTGAACGGATGATCTCCGCATTTGTGGTTCACTTTTTTGGTTACTACATGATTCCATATGTGTTATTTCATAGTTTTGATAGTCTTCACTATTATTCTACAATGTAGAAAATAGTACAAACAAAGAAAAACCCTTGAATGAGAAGGTGTGTCCAAACTTTTGACTGGTACTGTACGTATAATATATGCATAGTGAGGGGGAAAAGTATTTGATCCCCTGCTGATTTTGTACGTTTGCCTACTGACAAAGAAATGATCAGTCTATAATTTTAATGGTAGGTTTATTTGAACAGTGAGAGACAGAATAACAACAACAAAATCCAGAAAAACGCATGTCAAAAATGTTATAAATTGATTTGCATTTTAATGAGGGAAATAAGTATTTGACCCCCTCTCAATCAGAAAGATTTCTGGCTCCCAGGTGTATTTTATACAGGTAATGAGCTGAGATTTGGAGCACACTCTTAAAGGGAGTGCTCCTAATCTCAGCTTGTTACCTGTATAAAAGACACCTGTCCACAGAAGCAATCAATCAATCAGATTCCAAACTCTCCACCATGGCCAAGACCAAAGAGCTCTCCAAGAATGTCAGGGACAAGATTGTATACCTACACAAGGCTGGAATGGGCTACAAAACCATCGCCAAGCAGCTTGGTGAGAAGGTGACAACAGTTGGTGCGATTTTTCGCAAATGGAAGAAACACAAAATAACTGTTAATCTCCCTCTGCCTGGGGCTCCATGCAAGATCTCACCTCGTGGAGTTGCAATGATCATGAGAACGGTGAGGAATCAGCCCAGAACTACATGGGAGGATCTTGTCAATGATCTCAAGGCAGCTGGGACCATAGTCACCAAGAAAACAATTGGTAACACACTACGGCGTGAAGGACTGAAATCCTGCAGCGTCCGCAAGGTCCCCCTGATCAAGAAAGCACATATACAGGGCCATCTGAAGTTTGCCAATGAACATCTGAATGATTCAGAGGAGAACTGGGTGAAAGTGTTGTGGTCAGATGAGACCAAAATCGAGCTCTTTGGCATCAACTCAACTCGCCCTGTTTGGAGGAGGAGGAAAGATGCCTATGATCCCAAGAACACCATCCCCACCATCAAACATGGAGGTGGAAACATTATGCTTTGTTTTTCTGCTAAGGGGACAGGACAACTTCACCGCATCAAAGGGACGATGGACGGGGCCATGTACCTTCCCTCAGCCAGGGCATTGAAAATGGGTCGTGGATGGGTATTCCAGCATGACAATGACCCAAAACACACGACCAAGGCAACAAAGGAGTGGCTCAAGAAGAAGCACATTAAGGTCCTGGAGTGGCCTAGCCAGTCTCCAGACCTTAATCCCATAGAAAATATGTGGAGGGAGCTGAAGGTTCGAGTTGCCAAACGTCAGGCTCGAAACCTTAATGACTTGGAGAAGATCTGCAAAGAGGAGCGGAATAAAATCCCTCCTGAGATGTGTGCAAACCTGGTGGCCAACTACAAGATACGTCTGACCTCTGTGATTGCCAACAAGGGTTTTGCTACCAAGTACTAAGTCATGTTTTGCAGAGGGGTCAAATACTTATTTCCCTCATTAAAATGCAAATCAATTTATAACATTTTTGACATGCGTTTTTCTGGATTTTGTTGTTGTTATTCTGTCTCTCACTGTTCAAATAAACCTACCATTAAAATTATAGACTGATCATGTCTTTGTCAGTGGGCAAATGTACAAAATCAGCAGGGGATCAAATACTTTTTTCCCTCACTGTATATGATCATTATTACCCGACTACAGTAGAACCAGCTCACCTGCTTTTACACTATGATTTGACTATTAGATGTTTTTTTTTTAAAGCAATAGTTCCACCGTATTAAAACAAGAGTTCAGTTCACATAACAGGGTCTACCTAAAAATGAGGGACAGTAGTAAATGAATCACTGATCACAAGAAGTAAATAATAATCTTCAGAAATGAGTTCGTCAAAGCAACAAAATAACTAGGGCTTTACAATGATGTTGAAAACTTGGAGAATTGTTTCCATTAAGTGGGTTAAAATCTTCTTAAAAGTCACAGAGGGCACATAGAGGGACATGCTGAATTTAGGCACATTAGCAAGTCTTCATTTAATATAACAGGCTTTTAAAATTCAATATTGGTGTACAATTTCTACTTAAAATATCAAATGGACGCAAAAGGCACTATTTTCATGGAATGACCAATCTAATGTTTGCCGTTGTAATGATGATACTCAGACTAAGATGCACATGCACATACAATTAGTGGCTTTTGTTCTGTCTTTCCTCCGTCTGGTTCTGTGTCTTTTCACTCTTCCTCCATCAGTCTCTTTCAGAATCTGTATTCTTATGGACCAAGATCACACACACACACACACTCAACTAATATGTACAAATATATACTGTATGTACCTTATCCCACTCCCTCCTATTTATAGTGGTTTATATACAATGTACAGAACCATCCCTGTTTGCCCATTTTGACAAGACATATCCTTCAAATGCACCAATGTCTGTGACGTGTTACTGTATGTGGCTATGCCAAGATGAAGACAAAGCCTGTAGGATTAGGATCAGGCAGGCAGAGCGGAGTAAAGCCAGGTCAGACTGGGAAGTAGGGGACAGAAGTGAGTGTGTGTGTATGATATAGCACTCCAGCCTGTTTAGGAAAAGTTGTGTGTGTCTCCAGCTCCTGTGAGCCTTCCTCACGCCCAGCACTGCTAATGAGGCCTCTGGGAACAGATCCTTTAAACTTAGAGATGTGACCGTGTGTGTTTGATTTTACTATCCTTGGACCAGCGGTCCTCACAAGGATAGTAAAATAAGGAAAATTCAGACAAGGTTAGGGTTAGAGAAAATAGGATTTTGAATGTAAATCAATTGTTTGGTACCCACAAGGACAGTAAAACAATTGTGTGCGTAATCCATAAAAATATATGTTTTGAGGAAATCACTAAATAGAGCACACAAGGCCAATGTGGGATAAACATTGGACAGACAAATGTAGGAGCCTGCAACCCATCAAACTAGAGATCGGTAAGTCTCTCTCTTCTCTCTGGTGGCTGAAATTGTCCTAATTCCTCCCTATTGACCAGCTCAGGGCGAGGATCTCCTTCCAGAGAGACATCAGGGACTGTAACATACTCTGTTTCACGGAATCATGGCTCTCTCCGGATATACTGTCCCCATCCATACAGCCAGCTGGGTTCTCAGTACACCGCGCAGACAGGAATAAAGAACTCTCCGGGAAGAAGAAATGTGGTGGTGTATGTTTCATGATTAACTACTCGTGGTGTGATTGTGATAACGTACACGAACTCAAGTTCTTTAGTTCATCCGACCTAGAATACCTCACAATCAAATGCAGAGCGTATTACATCCCAAGAGAATTCTCTGTGGTTATAGTCACAGCCGTGTATATTCCCCCTCAAGCTGATACCATGACGGCCCTCAAGGATCTACACTAGACTTTGTGCAAACTGGAAACCACATATCCTGAGGCCGCATTTATTGTAGCTGGCGACTTTAACAAAGCAAATATGAGGAAAACGCTACCGAAATTCTATCAACAAATTGCCTGTAGTACTTGCGCTTCAAAAACTCTACCATTGTTACTCTGCCTTCCGGGATGGCTACAAGGCCCTCCCTTCGGCAAATCAGATCATGACTCCATTCTGCTCCTCCCTTTCTATTGGCAGAAACTCAAACCGGAAGTGCCCGTGCTAAGGTCGATTCTACGCTGGTCTGACCAATCGGAATCCATGCTTCAAGATTGTTTTGATCACGCGGACTGGGATATGTTCCGGGTTGCCTCTGAGAATAACATTGACATATACACTGACACGGTGACTGAGTTCATCAGGAAGTGTATAGGGGATGTTGTTCCCACTGTGACTATTAAAACCTACCAAACCAAAAACTATGGATCGATGTCAGCATTCGCACGAAACTGAAAACACGAAACACGCATTTAACCACAGCAAGGTGACTGGGAATATGGTCGAATATAAACAGTGCAGTTCTGCTCTCCGTAAGGCAATCAAACAGGCAAAAAGTACAGAGACAAAGTGGAGTCGCAATTCAACGTCTCAGACATGAGACGTATGTGGCAGGGACTCCAGACAATCACGGATTACAAAGGGAAAACCAGCCACGTCGCGGACACCGACATCTTGATCCCGGACAAACTAAACACCTTCTTCACCCGCTTTGAGGATAACACAGTGCCACCGTCGCGGGCCGCTTCCAAGGACTGTGGGCTCTCCTTCTCCGTGGCCGATGTGAGTCAGACATTTAAGCGGGTTAACCCTCGCAAGGCTGCCGTCCCAATTTTTAGCCGCGTCCTCAGAGCATGCGCAGACCAGCTGGCTGGAGTGTTTAAGGACATATTCAATCTCTCCCTATCCCAGTCTGCTGTCCCCACTTGCTTCAAGATGTCCCCCATTGTTCCTGTACCCAAGAAAGCAAAGGTAACTGACCTAAATGACTTACGTAGCACTCACTTCAGTCATCATGAAGTGCTTTGAGAGGCTAGTTAAGGATCATATCACCTCCACCTTACCTGACACCCTAGACCCACTTCAATTTGCATACCGCCCCAATAGATCCACAGACAATGCAATCGCCATCGCACTGGACACTGCCCTATACCATCTGGACAAGAGGAATACCTACGTAAGAATGCTGTTCATTGACTACAGCTCAGCCTTCAACACCATAGTACCCTCCAACCTCATCATTAGGCTCGGGGCCCTGGGTCTGAAGCCCGCCCTGTGTAACTGGGTCCTGGAATTCCTGACGGGCCGCCCCAGGTGGTGAAGGTAGGAAACAACACCTCCATTATGCTGATCCTCAATACGGGCCCCACAAGGGTGTGTGCTCAGCCCCCTCCTGTACTCATTGTTCACCCATTACTGCGTGGCCACGTACGCCTCCAACTCAATCATCAAGTTTGCAGACGACACGACAGTAGTAGGCCTGATTACCAACAATGACGAGACAGCCTATAGGAAGGAGGTGAGGACCCTGGCGGAGTGGTGCCAGGAAAATATCCTCTCCCTCAACGTCAACAAAACAAAGGAGCTGATCGTGATCTTCAGGAGACAGCAGAGGGAGCACGCCCCCATCCACAATTTGAAATGGTCCACCCATACAGACAGTGTGGTGAAGAAGGCGCAACAGCGCCTCTTCAACCTCAGGACGCTGAAGAAATTTGACTTGGCCCCTAAGACCCTCACAGACTTTTACAGATGCACCATTGAGAGCATCCTGTCGGGCTGTATCACCGCCTGATACGGCAACTGCACCGCCCGCAACCACAGGGCTCTCCAGAGGGTGGTGCGGTCTGCCCAACGTATCACCTGGGGCACACTGCCTGCCCTCCAGGACACATACAGCACCCGATGTCACAGGAAGGCCAAAAAGATAATCAAGGACACCACCCGAGCCACGGCCTACTCACCCCGCTATCATCTAGAAGGTGAGGTCAGTACAGGTGCATCAAAGCTGGGACCGAGAGACTGAAAAACAGCTTCTATCTCAAGGCCATCAAACTGTTCAATAGTCATCACTCGCCGGCCTCCACCTAGTACCCTGCCCTGAACTTAGTCACTGTCACTAGCCAACTACCACCCGGTTACACAACCCTGCACCTTAGAGGCTGCTGCCCTATGTACATAGACATTGAATCACTGGTCACTTTAATAATGGAACACTGGTCACTTTAATAATGTTTACATACTGTTGTACTCATTTCATATGTATATACTGTATTGTAGTCAATGCCATCCTATTCCACTATTGCTGTATACAGTGCTATGAAAAAGTATTTGCCCCCTTTCTAATTTTCTCTACTTTTGCATATTTGTGATACTGAATGTTAATCAGATCTTCAACCAAAACCTAATATTAGATAAAGGGAACATAAGTGAACAAATAACACAACAATTACATATTTATTTCATTTATTTCATAAACAAAGTTATGTAACACCCAATTCCCCTGTGTGAAAAAGTAATTGCCCCCTTACACTCAATAACTGGTTGTGCCACCTTTAGCTGCAATGACTCCAACCAAATGCTTCGTGTAGTTGTTGATCAGTCTCTCACGTCGCTGTGGAGGAATTTTGGCCCACTCTTCCATGCAGAAACACTTTAACTCAGTGACGTGTGGATTTTCAAGCATGAACTGCTCATTTCAAGTCCTGCCACAACATCTCAATTGGGATTAGGTCTGGACTTTGACTAGGCCATTCCAAAACTTCCAATTTGTTGCTTTTTAGCCATTTTCATGTAGACCTGATTGTGTGTTTTGGATCATTGTCTTGCTGCATGACCCAGCTGCGCTTCAGCTTCAGCTCACAGACGGATGGTCTGACATTCTCCTGTAGAATTCTCTGATACAGAGCAGAATTCATGGTTCCTTCTATTAAGGCAAGTCGTCCAGGTCCTGAGGCAGCAAAGCATCCCCAAACCATCACACCACCACCACCATGCTTGACCTTTGGTATGATGTTCTTACTGTGGAATGCAGAGTTTGGTTTTTGCCAGGCATTACTGGAACCATGTCGTCCAAAAAGTTATACTTTTGAATCATCTGTCCATAGAACGTTCTTCCAAGAGTCTTGATGATCATCCAGGTGCTTTTTGGCAAACTTAAGTCAACTTTTTGGACGAGATGGGTCCCATTATGCCTGGCGAAAACCAAACACTGCATTCCACAGTAACAACATTTGTTCACTTATGTTCCCTTTATCTAATATTAGGTTTTGGTTGAAGATCTGATAACATTCAGTATCACAAATATGCAAAAGTAGAGAAAATTAGAAAGGGGGCAAATACTTTTCATAGCACTGTATATACAGTGGGGGAAAAAAGTATTTAGTCAGCCACCAATTGTGCAAGTTCTCCCACTTAAAAAGATGAGAGAGGCCTGTAATTTTCATCATAGGTACACGTCAACTATGACAGACAAAATGAGGAAAAAAAATCCAGAAAATCACATTGTAGGATTTTTTAATGAATTTATTTGCAAATTATGGTGGAAAATAAGTATTTGGTCAATAACAAAAAGTTTCTCAATACTTTGTTATATACCCTTTGTTGGCAATGACACAGGTCAAACGTTTTCTGTAAGTCTTCACAAGGTTTTCACACACTGTTGCTGGTATTTTGGCCCATTCCTCCATGCAGATCTCCTCTAGAGCAGTGATGTTTTGGGGCTGTCGCTGGGCAACACGGACTTTCAACTCCCTCCAAAGATTTTCTATGGGGTTGAGATCTGGAGACTGGCTAGGCCACTCCAGGACCTTGAGATGCTTCTTACGAAGCCACTCCTTTGTTGCCCGGGCGGTGTGTTTGGGATCATTGTCATGCTGAAAGACCCAGCCAAGTTTCATCTTCAATGCCCTTGCTCATGGAAGGAGGTTTTCACTCAAAATCTCACGATACATGGCCCCATTCATTCTTTCCTTTACACGGATCAGTCGTCCTGGTCCCTTTGCAGAAAAACAGCCCCAAAGCATGATATTTCCACCCCCATGCTTCACAGTAGGTATGGTGTTCTTTGGATGCAACTCTGCATTCTTTGTCCTCCAAACACAACGAGTTGAGTTTTTACCAAAAAGTTATATTTTGGTTTCATCTGACCACATGAATTTCTCCCAATCCTCTTCTGGATCATCCAAATGCACTCTAGCAATCTTCAGACGGGCCTGGACATGTACTGGCTTAAGCAGGGGGACACGTCTGGCACTGCAGGATTTGAGTCCCTGGCGGCGTAGTGTGTTACTGATGGTAGGCTTTGTTACTTAGGTCCCAGCTCTCTGCAGGTCATTCACTAGGTCCCCCGGTGGTTCTGGGATTGTTGCTCACCGTTCTTGTGATCATTTTGACCCCACGGGTGAGATCTTGCGTGGAGCCCCCAGATCGAGGGAGATTATCAGTGGTCTTGTATGTCTTCCATTTCCTAATAATTGCTCCCACAGTTGATTTCTTCAAACCAAGCTGCTTACCTATTGCAGATTCAGTCTTCCCAGCCTGGTGCAGGTCTACAATTTTGTTTCTGGTGTCCTTTGACAGCTCTTTGGTCTTGGCCATAGTGGAGTTTGGAGTGTGACTGTTTGAGGTTGTGGACAGGTGTCTTTTATACTGAAAACAAGTTCAAACAGGTGCCATTAATACAGGTAACGAGTGGAGTACAGAGGAGCCTCTTAAAGAAGTTACAGGTCTGTGGGAGCCAGAAATCTTGCTTGTTTGTAGGTGACAAAATACTTATTTTCCACCATAATTTGCAATTAAATTCATAAAAAATCCTACAATGTGATTTTCAGGATTTTTTTTCCTCAATTTGTCTGTCATAGTTGACGTGTACCTATGATGAAAATTACAGGCCTCTCATCTTTTTAAGTGGGAGAACTTGCACAATTGGTGGCTGACTAAATACTTTTTTTCCCCCACTGTACTACGTATTCTGCAGACATACTACAGATATACTAATTTTCTATCCACATACCGTCTACAATGTCTATGCATCCCATCACATATACAGTACCAGCCAAAAGTTTGGACATACAGTGGGGAGAACAAGTATTTGATACACTGCCGATTTTGCAGGTTTTCCTACTTACAAAGCATGTAGAGGTCTGTAAGTATTATCATAGGTACACTTCAACTGTGAGAGACGGAATCTAAAACAAAAATCCAGAAAATCACATTGTATGATTTTTAAGTAATTAATTTGCATTTTATTGCATGACATAAGTATTTGATACATCAGAAAAGCAGAACTTAATATTTGGTACAGAAACCTTTGTTTGCAATTACAGAGATCATACGTTTCCTGTAGGTCTTGACCAGGTTTGCAGACACTGCAGCAGGGATTTTGGCCCACTCCTCCATACAGACCTTCTCCAGATCCTTCAGGTTTCGGGGCTGTCGCTGGGCAATACGGACTTTCAGCTCCCTCCAAAGATGTTCTATTGGGTTCAGGTTTGGAGACTGGCTAGGCCACTCCAGGACCTTGAGATGCTTCTTACGGAGCCACTCCTTAGTTGCCCTGGCTGTGTGTTTCGGGTCGTTGTCATGCTGGAAGACCCAGCCACGACCCATCTTCAATTCTCTTACTGAGGGAAGGAGGATGTTGGCCAAGATCTCGCGATACATGGCCCCATCCATCCTCACCTCAATACGGTGCAGTCGTCCTGTCCCCTTTGCAGAAAAGCATCCTCAAAGAATGATGTTTCCACCTCCATGCTTCATGGTTGGGATGGTGTTCTTGGGGTTGTACTCATCCTTCTTCTTCCTCCAAACACGGCGAGTGGAGTTTAGACCAAAAAGCTATATTTTTGTCTCATCAGACCACATGACCTTCTCCCATTCCTCCACTGGATCATCCAGATGGTCATTGGCAAACTTCAGACAGGCCTGGACATGCGCTGGCTTGAGCAGGGTGACCTTGCGTGCGCTGCTGGATTTTAATCCATGACTGCGTAGTGTGTTACTAATGGTTTTCTTTGAGACTGTGGTCCCAGCTCTCTTCAGGTCATTGACCAGGTCCTGCCGTGTAGTTCTGGGCTGATCCCCTTCCTCATGATCATTGATGCCCCACGAGGTGAGATCTTGCATGGAGCCCCAGGCCGAGGGTGATTGACCGTCATCTTGAACTTCTTCCATTTTCTAATAATTGCGCCAACAGTTGTTGCCTTCTCACCAAGCTGCTTGCCTATTGTCCTGTAGCCCATCACAGCCTTGTGCAGGTCTACAATTTTATCCCTGATGTCCTTACACAGCTCTCTGGTCTTGGCCATTGTGGAGAGGTTGGAGTCTGTTTGATTGAGTGTGGGACAGGTGTCTTTTATACAGGTAACGAGTTCAAACAGGTGCAGTTAATACAGGTAATGAGTGGAGAACAGGAGGGCTTCTAAAGAAAAACTAACAGGTCTGTGAGAGCCGGAATTCTTACTGGTTGGTAGGTGATCAAATACTTATGTCATGCAATAAAATGCAAATTAATTACTTAAAAATCATACAATGTGATTTTCTGGATTTTTGTTTTAGATTCCGTCTCTCACAGTTGAAGTGTACCTATGATAAAAATTACAGACCTCTACATGCTTTGTAAGTAGGAAAACCTGCAAAATCGGCAGTGTATCAAATACTTGTTCTCCCCACTGTATGTGTTATTTCATAGTTTTGATGTCTTCGCTATTATTCTACAATGTAGAAAATAGTAAAATAAACATAAACCCTTGAATGAGTAGGTACAGTGGGGAGAACAAGTATTTGATACACTGCCGATTTTACAGACCTCTACATGCTTTGTAAGTAGGAAAACCTGCAAAATTGGCAGTGTATCAAATACTTGTTCTCCCCACTGTATGTAATCATGTAGTAAACAAATAATTGTTAAACATATCAAAATGTATTTTATATTTTTCAAAGTAGCCACCCTTTGCCATGATGACAGACTCTTGGCATTCTCTCAACCAGCTTCATGAGGAATTATTTTCCAACAGTCTTGAAGGAGTTTCCACATATGCTGAGCACTTGTTGGCTGCTTTTCCTTCACTCTGCGGTCCATCTCTTCCCAAACCACCTCAATTGGGTTGAGGTCGGGTGATTGTGGAGGCCAAGTCATCTGATGCAGCACTCAATCACTCTCCTTGGTCAAATAGCCTTTACACAGCCTGGAGGTGTGTTTTGGGTCATTGTCCTGTTGAAAAATAAATGATAGTCCCACTAAGCGCAAAACAGATGGGATGGCGTATCGCTGCAGAATGCTGTGGTAGCCATGCTGGTTAAGTGTACCTTGAATTCTAAATAAATAATAAATCACTGACAGTGTCACCAGCAAAGCACCCCAACACCATCACACCTCCTCCTCCGTGCTACATGGTGGGAACCACACATGCAGAGATCATCCATTCACCTACTCTGCGTCTCACAAAGACAATTTGGACTCATCAGACCAAAGGACAGATTTCCACCAGTCTAATGTCCATTGCCCGTGTTTCTTGGCCCAAGCAAGACTCTTCTTCTTGAGCGTGCATAACTATTCACCCCCCCAAAGTCAATACTTTGTAGAGCCACCTTTTGCAGCAATTACAGCTGCAAGTCTCTTAGGGTATGTCTCTATAAGCTTGGGATTTTTGCCCATTCTTCAGGACAAAACTGCTCCAGCTCCTTCAAGTTGGATGGGTTCCACTGGTGTATAGCAATCTTTAAGTCATACCAAAGATTCTCAATTGGATTGAGGTCTGGGCTTTGACTAGGCCATTCCAAGACATTTAAATGTTTCCCCTTAAACCACTCGAGTGTTACTTTAGCAGTATGCTTAGGGTCATTGTCCTGCTGGAAGGTGAACCGTCCCAGTCTCAAATCTCTGGAAGACTGAAACAGGTTTCCCTCAAGAATTTCCCAGTATTTAGCACCATCCATCATTCCTTCTATTCTGACCAGTTTCCCAGTCCCTGCCGATGAAAAACATTACATTTTTTACATTTTAGTCATTTAGCATGAGTGCATACATTTTTCAAACATCCCCACAGCATGATGCTGCCACCACCATGCTTCACTGTGGGGATGGTGTTCTTGGGGTGATGAGAGGTGTTGGGTTTGCACCAGATATAGCGTTTTCCTTGATGGCCAAAAAGCTCAATTTTAGTCTCATCTGACCAGAGTACCTTCTTCCATATGTTTGGGGAGTCTCCCACATGCCTTTTGGCGAACACCAAAGTTTTTTTTTTTTTTTTAAGCAATGGCTTTTTTCTGGCCACTCTTCCGTAAAGACCAGCTCTGTGGACTGTACAGCTTAAAGTGGTCCTATGGACAGATACTCCAATCTCCGCTGTAGAGCTTTGCAGCTCCTTCAGGGTTATCGTTGGTCTCTTTGTTGCTTCTCTGATGAATGCCCTCCTTGCCTGGTCCGTGAGTTGTAGGGGGCGGCCCTCTCTTGGCAGGTTTGTTGTGGTGCCATAATCTTTCAATTTTTTTATAATGGATTAAATGGTGCTCCATGGGATGTTCAAAGTTTAGGATATTTCTTTATAACCCAGCCCTGATCTGTACTTCTCCACAACTTTGTCCCTGACCTGTTTGAAGAGCTCCTTGGTCTTCATGGTGCCGCTTGCTTGGTGGTGCCCCTTGCTTAGTGGTGTTGCAGACTCTGGGGCCTTTCAGAACAGGTTTATATATACTGAGATCATGTGACAGATCATGTGACACTTAGAGTGCACACAGTTGGACTTTATTTAACTAATTATGTGACTTCTGAAGGTAATTGGTTGCACCAGATCTTATTTAGGAGCTTCATAGCAAAGGGGGTGAATACATATGCACGCACCACTTTTCCGTTATTTATCTTTTAGAATTTTTTGAAACAAGTTAGTTTTTTCATTTCACTTCACCAATTTGGACTATTTTGTGTATGTCCATTACATGAAATCCAAATAAAAATCTATTTAAATTATAGGTTGTAATGCAACAAAATAGGAAAATCGCCAAGGGGGATGAATACTTTTGCAAGGCACTGTTTCTGAAAATGTAGATTTTCAGCCCACCTGATATTCTGAGAATTGATTCTGGTTGGACCGGTCCGGGCTTAGGTTTGCGCAACATTGTATCCTAAAGACCAACGCGCGGCCATTGCTGTGGTGAGAGACAAGCGCGCCTGTACTGTATCTCTCTCACAGAACCAGAATGAGATTCACTTTCTATGATCTCTCTCCCATTCTCTTCTCTGATAGACGTGAGCCTGCAACTCTCATCTCTCCAGCGTTGCACTTCATCATTTATTTAAAGTTATTTAATATTCCCATTAGTTTAAATGTATTCTTATAAAATCATAGTGTGCTGGAGGTGCTGCATTGAAATACATTTGCCAACATTATAGAAATAGCTACTCCTGTACAGAAAGTGAAATTCAAAATATTACACCAGAGAGTATAATTTAGCCACAGAGGATGATTAGCTTCTTTTAAAAAATAGCTGTGGATTGTGTAGGCTACAGTGTAGCCCAATAACAAGGCATAGCCTAGTCGGGAACGCGCAGCAAATAGGCTATCAATCAGCTGATTGTTATGTTGTGGCTGTCCGTAAACAACAGCCAAAACAGGCTTTTTGCAATATTTCAAATACAATCACAGGAAAAGCACAGGTTGGAAAGCAAATGGCTCCTGCTGAAAAGAGAAGACTAATCTGTCTGCACTAGGCTACCAAAATATTTTATTATATGTTTTTGTAGAATATTTGCATTGTTTATTATTTTACCTTTATTTAACTAGGCAAGTCAGTTAAGAACAAATTCTTATTTACAATGACGGCCTACACCAGCCAAACCCTGATGACGCTGGGCCCATTGTATGGGACTCCCAATCACGGCCGGTTGTGATACAGGCTGGAATCGAACCATGGGGTCTGTAGTGACGCTTCAAGCACTGAGATGCAGTGCCTTAGACCGCTGCGCCACTCGGGAGTAATTTAATGTCCATAGTATATCTGCAGTGGAATGGAATAGTGGAATGATAGTGTTTCACAGTATTACTTACCCACCAGTGATGTGATTGGCTGTGATATTCGCCTATTGATTTTCCCCATCGGAGCGGCATTTGTTGTCAAAATGGGAAAGCTGTTTTGACTTTGTGGCTGTGTTATTTAGTGGAAATCGGGTTAAACTGCCAATGTAGAAATCACTGTTATTTCCTGTTTGCTAAAATTCTACACTGTTCACTCAATTTCAGTTTATGTGAGAAAATGAGCACTGAATAGTGTAGTGAATCACTGTACCATCTAAATTGCTGTGAAATATATTTTAAATAAAAAATATGTTTTTTACAGCTGTTTGAAGCTGGTGGACCTAAACCGAAAGTAAAAGGCTCAAGCGCGAGTCTCCGCCATGTTAGGGGAAATGGGAGGCTGAAGAGGGAGATTTGTTTTGAATGAAGCATAGTGCTGTTTCAATTCAACTAGCTTCCACATAGGGGAGAAATTCTGACAAATTCTAGGTGTAGCACCTTTAACTACCGAATAGGCCCACTGAGCGAACATCATCATACAAATAAAACACCACCAGTGAGTGTGCTGCCCATCATTGGGTAAGTCAGTGACATTGGAAAACTTGTTTAGGACCAGGGACGGCCTGTTCAATAGGGCGATATGGGCGACGCACTGCCAAACGGGAAAAGGAAGGGATTTTTTTTCTAATCAATTATATCACGGCAACAGTAGTTATCAGTGTTGTAATCTGATCTGACTGCCACTAAATGTCAAATCAGGCTAAAGTCGTGCTTCAAATGGCCCCGCCCGTTTTTGGGCGATTTCAGTCAGGTTGAAAATCGCCCAGAAGTCTCTCATAGCCTGTCATGTAAAATCTATTTTTTTCACATTTCAAAGCTTTCAATACATTCTCTATGGGTGTCTGTGGGCTTGCACTTACGCGCTTTCGTCATACGTGACGTAACCATGAACGTAACTAAGCAAATAGGGGCTAGCAGCGTCTCTGTTGCGACCTGCAGTGTGGCGTTATTTTATGTTTTTAATTTGTACACTTAGTGGCGTTATTTTATGTTTTTAATTTGTACACTTAGTGGCGTTATTTTATGTTTTTAATTTGTACACTTAGTTTACAAACATTCTGCCAACCATGGATTTCCAGTGGTGGGTTTTGGACTGATCTTGTACATACCCGCTACGAACGGACTAAATAATGAAAACGTTGCTGGCAGCGGAATCCAATACAGCTGGGAGACTTGGCTGGATGACAGAGTCCCGGACAGAGAAGTGGAGCCGGCCGGCTTCACCCTGGTCGGAGCGGACCTCGATCTGACAGTCACAGGGAAAATCGATCCTGGTAAGAGAGCGACTCTGTACCCCCGAGCCCCGACATTGAACTGCTTTCTGTGTCACTGCGACCTTACTATCTGCCCCGTGAGTTCCCCCCAATTGTTTGTTACCGTTGTGTACTGTTGATAATCACAAGTTTACTGGAGAACTGAGACCAAGTAGAGACTTTGGACAGGGTGGATATGGTATAATAAAGGCAGTTTATTCAGAGGTAAAGATATCTGGAATCGCGTGCACGGACTCGTTCGTCAAACTCTTAGGGAGCTATCTGAAGAGAGCCCCGAAAACATTGTGTGCTGACATTTTATACAATAAATGATGTAGGTTGAATCTAGTAGTTCTGATCTTCTGATTGGTCCTGATGAGTTGGGCGAGGTCCCCTCCACTGTTGCATTGGCTCTGAGTCGGGTTCTCTGTCTTCAAATGTTCAGCCTAAAGAGAGGGGATTTTTGTGTGTGTGTGTGTGTGTTTAACAGTGATGATGTGTGTGTGTGTGTGTGTTTAACAGTGATGATGTGTGTGTGTGTGTGTGTTATCAGTGATGATGTGTGTGTGTGTGTGTGTGTGTGTGTGTCCTCAGAGCAAGAACTCGTGAGTTGGAAGAACTGAGAAACCTATGGCGTGGGTGTTGTCCTTGGCCACCTGCTGACAAGGCTGACAAGATAGGACTCTTTTGTCCATTGTTATAGGATAGGAACAGCATTGATTGAAAACAAACGCCCAACACAAAATGGGTCATGCACAAGATTTTAGTCAGACCAAGCTATAACATTATATATTTACTACGACAGTACATTCAACCAAAAGCTAATATAACAAAGGCATCAGAGATTATTTATAATCTGTCACAGAAACTGGAATCCATCTCCCCAGATCAGTCAATAAATGCTTCTGGTATTGACTTATATGCTGCCCCTGTCTTCATGTTGTTGCTGGACATATATTTTTTAAAATGTGTGTAGGTCACCTAAATCATCAGAAAAATTGCCCCTCCTGAGAATTTTTTCAGGAGCCGCCACTGTTTAGGACTATAATTTCCTTCCCATATTGTACAGTGTCTCCACTGTTTTCAATGGCGTAGGCTATTGGCTGCATTCAAAACGAGGCCATTTTTATTGAGCTTTGTCTCAAACATTTGTGTGGTATTAAAAAGGATTCTGCTAAAGTCTCCAAGCATGTAGAATTGCATGAAGTGTGTTTATAAAAGACCACATTTTTCCCGGACGATGGGCTACTAAAAACTGTTTCCCATGTGTGCAAATTCTGTAAGCACCACTACTAATTATTATTCTGGTACCTCAGACCCCCCCCCAGGTCATCCCCCTCTCACACTCACTTTGTGTTCCGGCACCTCCTGATTTAGAAATAGTCTGCCACAGTAGACATGTCATAATACCCATAAAATCGAGCTGTAAAATACGGAAATGGTTCCAATGTTTTTTCCGTCATTCATTTTTCACATTGTGAATTTTACAAACATATCAAATTAAGTGTGTGTTTGGTGTAAGGTTAACTTGGCATGACGTTTTGATAACCGTGTAATTCTCTCTCGAACAAGGTGGTTTTATCAATATCTTCGCTTCAATTTACTCCCAAAAAATTGAAACGCTAATTAGCAAGAGAGAAGACCTCAGCAAGACTACAAATTCCTGCAGGAAGCTCCTGCACATCATCTCTAGTCGACACTGTCAGCTACCGTTCACCAGCACGATCAGAGACCTGTGCCCAATCCATGATGAATCCATGTGCTGTATTGAAATGAATTACATTTACATTTTAGTCATTTAGCAGACGCTCTTATCCAGAGCGACTTACAGTTAGTGTTTGCATACATTTTTCAGTTTATCTGAGAAATGACATGCCATTCCACTGAACCTGCCCCAGTGTTAAAGTGTTGAACTTCTTCCGTCCCCTTTCTCGGTCTTAGATAGCCTTTACACTTTATCTAGCTAGTTAGCAGAGCAGTAGATCAACAAATCATTTTGTATTACTTAGCTTAGGTAATTGTTTGTACAGTATGTCGACTTTGGTGTCTATTTCAGACTTTATGGCATTTTTCAAGGATGAGCATAAGAGCATTAAAAGGGGAGATAAAGTGTATCCTGTGTTGGTGAGTGTAGCTAAGTTTGAGCATCTTAGCAATATAATGTGTTCTATACAGCGGTCAACGTTCTACAAGGAAAGAGCCACTTAATCAATTATATAATCAATAACTAGATGACCCCGGATACCAGACTTCGATGAATGATAACTCAGTTCTAGAGTGTTGTAATTGATGAGAATGAATCAAAAAATCTATTGACATTCAGAATTGGCTTTGTTTAGACATCCAACCTGTATTGTAGTTTCATGACCAGAGAGGCACAATATTTATTTATTCAGAGTGGTACATGCATTCGCACAGTCTTGATTTATAGGATCCTTACCACTATATGATTGATTTGTCAAGTGATAAAATCCTAGGTTATCAATTAAAAGTTTATGGAAAAACTGCACTTGTCCTCATGAAAATTCCAGTTTATTAAATATTCTACAGCTGTAATGTCATCCATCAAATCAAACGTTATTTATATAGCACATTTCTTACAACAAACGCACTTCAAGGTGTTTAAAGTCATGCATTAACATCCTTCCTCTTGGCAGGTCTCTATAGGTAACCAGGGGATTCTTTCTACCACATGCAAATGCCTCCGTGGAGCTTATAAGTGTAGCCATGAAGCCTATTTAACAGTCATACGGATGTGGAATGCGAGTGGAGGAAGCCAGCCGTGCCCAACCAGGTGCAGTCTGTGGAGGACCTGTACCCAGCCGAAGACTACAACCCTCGGTCCCGAGAGCCCACAGAGGAGGATCTTCAGTGTCTAAGGAACCGTCTCTAGGGCAGGTTCAGTGGAATGGCATGTCTCCTTGAACCTGAGCCAGAACAACCGCTACCCTCCCTGTCATTCCTGTCTGTACCAGACATTGTTAAAATACAAGGGCACCTGGGGCATGCAGGCATCCTGGCTGGCATGGCGCTGTCGGTGGAGCAGCAGGAGGCTTTATGGCAGGCAACAGTTGGACAGCGCACCAACCCCAACTGGCACACCATGAGGAGAGGGAGGTTGACGGCCAGCAATTTTGGAGCAGTGGTTAAGGCCAAGCGCATTACTCCGTCGCTGCTAAAGGGTCCTCAGATCACAGTCTTTGGATGGGGTATTGTCTGTAAAGTGGGGCACAGATAACGAAGATGAGGGCATCAAGGCATTCAAAATGGCTACAGGGATGGATGTGCAGGAGTCAGGGCTCTGGGTCACGGGGTCTGGGATCCTGTGTGCCTCACTGGATGGTCTGGTGGGCACCACAGCAGTGGTGGAGGTCAAGTGTCCCTATGGTGCAAGGGACCTTACCATTGAAGAGGCAGTGAAGTCAAAGGATTTCTATATCAAGGAGGAAGGGTCTTACATCCTCTGTGAAGACCATCCTTACTGGCACCAGGTCCAAGGTCAGCTCCACATCACTGGAAGGGACACCTGGTTCTTCGTTGTGTGGAACACCAAAGCATTGATCACCATCCCCATTCAGGGTGACAACCTCTGACAGACTCATATTGTTCCTCCTGTCAGTACTTGTTTTCAGGGAAACCAATTGTCCAGAAATATTCCACAGAATTCATACACACACACACTAGGCTCCCAGAATAGGTTATATTACATACAAGTTTTGCTCAAAGCAGTCAACTAAAGTAATGTAGTTGACTTTTTCAAGGGCACAGTGGGAATTTATATCTGTGATGTTAAATTATGTCTTACCTCTTACCTGTGTCTTACCTGCTGAAGGCCCCAGTCATCCCTGCCTGTACCTGACGTTGTTGAACAACAAGTGAACAATGAATAAAGATCATATACAAACAATAGGCTTCTAGAATAGGTTATATTACATTTAAGTTGTACTCAAAGCAGCCAACTAAAGTAATGTAGTTAACGTTAGTTCAGTCACAAAGGCTGGTCTGAGTGCATCTCCTCAGTTTCATTCAGTAATACAACACAATTCAAATTGCATTTTATCATGGGCACAGTGGGAATTTATATCTGTGATGTTTAAATTATATCTTACCCCCAGAGTGAAAGAGAGAGTACATCACTTCCAGCAGATCTCCTTGCTGAGGGTGGCGTTGATCATGCACTGCTTCTCATGCGGTGAGCCTGATGTTCCGCATGTCACTCCTCATGTCTAAAACATGGGGAAAAGGGGGCATAATGTTTTACACAATATTGTATCATAGTTGATGAGTTACTGACCTCTGTCCAGGAAACGCCTTGAAAAGCCTTTTCCCTCAACACCCAATCTTAAGTCATGAGAACCATACACAAACATACTGCGCAGATATATCTTCAAATTCATTGTCGTGTCACATTTGATGAGTTACTGACCTGTCCATCCACAGGCTCGATCTGCTGTGGTCTCTACAACTAGACACTTGCGCTCGGATCACACTGGCACAGGATGTCCATGCACCTGATGGTCTGAGGGATGCACTCCTGTTGGACTCAAAACAAAGAGACATTGTTTATCATAACACAAAACACACCTTGGACAAGTGGTCCCTCAACACCCAATCCTCATGCCTCGTTCTTCCTCTTCTGCCATGGTGGATGAGCTACCTTTTCTGGTAAATACAGGGCCATTTCTCTTTCCCACCGGAAAATGGCAGCTACAGACCCGAGTGTTGTCACTTGGTTTCTGGTCCATCTGAAAGACAAAAAAAGAAAAGTTACTTTTACTAGCTAGCTAAATTGATTACTAAAATGGTAACATCTATATTAAAATACCATAACCCACAGACTTGACTGTAGTAACATTAAAATAGACTGGGCCTTGGTCTATCTGCACATCTAAAAATCCTACTATGTGGATGGGGCATTTCTGATGGGATGGAGGGATTATCTGGGATGCTCAACTAGATGATCAGGACAGTTTAGGGTACTATTTGCACGAAGAGGTGAAGTATTGCGATGATCTATATGACTGTACTTCTGATTCTAATTCTCAAGAGGATAGTTAAAACCCTTAGCCGTGATAGAGGGATCGTCTGAAAGGGACTGACATGCAGGGATGTAACATAAGGATTTTGGGCACTGGCCAGCAGTGGCATAAAATATTTGTCAAGGCAAAATTTGACTGCTGTGTCAGGCTAGTTTGGCACATTGTCTACTAGCCCAGTCTGAAAAGTACTAGCCTCGGGCTACCTTAATTTCCATCCCTGCTGACATTTCTAACTGACTTCACAGGTCATTTGATTAGTCATGTACAACAGATGCACTTGTGGAACAAAACCGTTTCTTTGTTTTGTATGGGGAAAACATTGAGCCCACAAGTTCTTTGAGAGCTAGCTAGCCAACTTGAGCTAATGTAGCGAACTAGCCAACCAAGGTGCCTAATTAGTTATCCCACCAGGAGATATTTAGCAAGCTAGTTAATTAACATTAGCTCACCGTTCATGTAGTCAGACTTCTCTAAGGGGTGACAGCTAGCAACCAACTATCCTTGCCATGGTGCCGGCCTAACGTTAACTAGCAAATCTGACTACACAAACGGTGAGGTAATGTTAACTAGCTAACATTAGCTAAACATCCCTTCTCTGGTGGGCTAACGCTAGCTAGCATGTCACCATGTGAAGAAGTATGACTACACAAACCGTGAGCTAACGTTAACTAGCTGGCTAGCTCACTAAAGACTTGTAAATAAAAAAGGTCACAGTTATTGCTAGCCTATGCTGGTTTTATTTTTACTTGTAAGGAAGGTAACGTGCGTTGTACACGTAACTACAGTCAGTAGTTAACTAGTTAATTTTCAAAAGCACCTAGCTAAACACAGATCATTGACCTAACCAAAATAGCTTGTTAGCAGCTAGCAAACAGGGCTTACCTTATCACATGGCTCCAGCGACGCCTCTCGCTTACAGAGGTCGAAAACGATAAAATGCACGTGTGCTTATCGGAGTAGTGGTTACAACCCGAAAGATAGCACAGAACCATCCTTGCTTCTGATCGACGGAGAGCCCCAAGTTTAGCTAGTTCGCTACAAAGGTCACAAAAATTTGTGATAATAAAATGCAAAAAAAAAAAAAAAGTAGTTAGCTAGGTAATTAGAAAAATGATAAACAAGAATACACACAAGAAATACACAATATCAATTATTTACACGAGAAACTAAAAGGGCTATAATATCTACTTTTTAGGTTACTTGCTACTTGTCGATGAGAGTTTGCATGAAGAAATGTGCCTTGAGGGATGACGTCAAAGCTTGCGACAGGATGTGGTTCTGTATCATAGCCACATTAGCGGCTAATTAGCGTTTAATTTGGGGGGTAATTACAGGCAAATATATTGATAAACGTTACCTTGTCCGAGAGAGATTTGCACGGTTATCAAAACGCCACGCCAGGGTAAGCCTGAATGGCGAAAAAACGATTGGAACCATTTCCAGGTTTTACCGATAGGTTTTATGGGTTTTATGAATCATACTGTGGTACGCAATAAAGCACTGGTGCAAAGCAAAGTCAAAGAGAGTCTGTCTCTCAAGTTCCTCTCACTCTTTAGGTAATGCTATACTATTTGCGCTAGCGGTGATCGCACACATGCAAATGAGCCTACACACTAAGCACATACAGTGCATTCGAAAAGTATTCAGATCCCTTTCTTTTTCCACATTTTGTTATGTTACAGCCTTATTTTAAAATGGATTAAATAAATAAAAATCCTCAATGTACACACAATACCCCATAATGACAAAGCGAAAACAGATTTTTTTGAATTTTTGCTAATGTATTAAATATAAAAAACAGAAATACATTATTTACATAAGTATTCAGACCCTTTGCTATGAGACGCGAAATTGAGCTCAGGTGCATCGTGTTTCCATTGATAAGCCGTGTGATGTTTCTACAACTTGATTGGAGTCCACCTGTGGTATATTCAATTGATTGGACATGATTTGGAAAGGCACACACACCTGTCTATATAAAAGGTCCCACAGTTGACAGTGCATGTCAAAGCAAAAACCAAGCCATTAGGTCGAAGCAACTGTCTGTAGAGCTCTGAGACTGGATTGTGTTCAGGCACAGATCTGCGGAAGGGTACCAAAAAATGTCTGCAGCATTGAAGGCCCCCAAGAACACAGTGGCCTCCATCATTCTTAAATGGAAGAAGCTTGGAACCACCAAAACTCTTCCTAAAGCTGGCCGCCCAGCCAAACTGAGCAATCGGGGGAGAAGGGCCTTGGTCAGGGAGGTGACCAAGAACCCGATGGTCACTCTGACAGAGCTCCAGAGTTCCTCTGTGGAGATGGGAGAACCTTCCAGAAGGACAACCATCTCTGCAGCGCTCCACCAATCAGGCCTTTATGGTAGAGTGGCCAGACGGAAGCCACTCCTCAGTAAAAAGGCACATGACAGCCCGTTTGAAGTTTGCCAAAAGGCACCTAAAGGACTCTCAGTCCATGAGAAACAAGATTCTCTCGTCTGATGAAACCAAGATTGAACACTTTGGCCTGACTGCCAAGCATCACGTCTTGAAGAAACCTGGCACCATCCCTATGGTGAAGCATTGTGGTGGCAGCATCATGGTGTGGGGATGTTTTTCAGCGGAAGGGACTGGGAGACTAGTCAGGATCGAGGGAAAGATGAACAGAGCAAAGTACAGAGAGATCCTTGATGAAAACCTGCTCCAGAGTGATCAGGACCTCAGACTGGGGCGAAGGTTCACCTTCCAACAGGACAACAACCCTAAGCCCACAAGTCAATGCAGGAGTGGCTTCGGGACAAGTCTCTGAATGTCCTTGATTGGCCCAGCCAGAGCCCGGACTTGAACCCAATCGAACATCTCTGGAAAGACCTGAAAATAGCTGTGCAGCGACGCTCCCTATCCAACCTGAGAGCTTGAGAGGATCTGCAGAGAAGAATGGGAGAAACTCCCCAAATACAGGTGTGCCAAGCTTGTAGCGTCATATCCAAGAACACTCAAGGCTGTAATCGCTGCCAAAGGTACTTCAACATAGTACTGAGTAAAGGGTCTGAATACTTATGTAAATGTAATATTTCCATTTATGTGCACACATTTTGAAATACCTGTTTTTTCTGTGACATTTTGGGGTATTGTGTGTAGATTGATGATGGAAAAAAACTATTTAATCAATTTTAGAATAAGGCTGTAACATAACAAAATGTGTTAAAAGTCAAGGGGTCTGAATCTTTTCCGAATTCATTGTACACAGTAGCATGCCACTGATATGGTATATACACGTTTTGATGAGGTAAATACCCTCAAGATATCACAGAATTCACAGAAGAAACTTCACCCTCCTGCCATGCGATCCAAAATAATGTTATTTCACGGTTAAATGTTGTTACTCCCCTCGTTTTCCAAAGCGATTGTTTATTTCGGGAAATTAGCGACTGTGTGTGGGTTTCCCACTCTTAATGATTTCCCTTGCCTTTAAACACCAAGAAACTCATCCCATTGAAATAACACAACGCAACCTGGAGAACAAGAAGTGGATATTTAAATTGAAAAGCATGAAATTAATATTTACATTGAGAAGGCAGGAGACAGGGATTTGCTCAGCGGCACAGATGAAGGGCTTTATAGGGGAGATGGGAAATATGGAAATGGTGAGGAAGGTGAGGGGTGGTACCATGCCACATGCTAAGAGACACCACTTCTGTTGCAGAGTCAGGCTGAGGTGGACTGGAGTGAGTGAATAAAAGGCAAAGAGGGGTGGACAAGGAGGAGTGCTTGTGCAAGAGTGGCCTGTTTTCAAAGACTCAGTTTACAATGAACATGTAAATTACTCTAAAAACTGAACCATGCTGGAACATATGTTTGAAATGTTTGTTTGAGATGTTTTGAAACCAATATTCAAATATATCTCTCTAGAGATGACTGTCTTCTGACAGAAACACTGCGATAGTTGTCTGTTCAGTGAAGGTTTTCTCAGAAGAATCGATTAAAAACACTTTCTCCCTTGTCCCCTCTGTCCGCAGCAGAATTAACATGCAAGAGGAAATTAATTATGCACTGCCATCATTAACTTTTTGCTTCTAATTACTACAATTTCAGGCTTGAGGAAATTTAGATAGGCCAATTTGAGGGGAGGTTAATGGGTTCTTATTATGGGCTAGAATTTTCATTGCTGTTGTGACTGTGACAACAACACTGGGAGGAACAGACAGACCACTTCTCTGGAGACAAAATCCCTCTGAAGATCACAACATTATTTTCTTCTAAAACAATTCCAAAACGTAATTCCAAAACTTTAAGCCATGTTGAATGATTTGGAACATTGGACAAAAGAATAGGGCTAAAAGTTTTGCCGCAACATCATCTCACGAACTCATGTCGATTCTTGACGTCAAGTGGATTCTAGACGTTTGTACGGCCTTAAAAGTAAAATTGAATACAAAACGGCTGCTGCTACATTAGCTACATTTTGGTTCAAAGTTATTGTAGGTACATAGCAAATATATCACTAGTTGGTACCAGTCATGGTCTGACTGTTAACAAAACTGACCTTCTGTTCTGATAGCAGAGGATTTCTGTGTTATTTATTTATTTATTTACTGGCTTAGACTTTGAGGCTCACCGGAGCGCAAAATTGCTGTGCAAATATATATTATTCACAACATGACAGAGTTATTCTCTCCATAGAAACTGGCCCCCATTTTCTGTAGTTAATGCAATTACCAGACAAGGTCAAGAATAGAGAAAGAGAGACAGTATGTGTGTGAAATCGAGGGAATGAAAGACACTAAGAGGCAGAAATTGAGTGATAATGAAGACAGAGAAGGGACAGATGGCATTGGAAAGAGAGAAAGAATGAAAGAGGTGCATAAGAAGCGGATGAGTGAAAAAAATGTATGTAAAAAATAATGATAGTGGGGAAAGGGGTGACAGACTAGCGTTTTATGTAAGGCCATTCTGACCATGTTGCACTACAGATCCAAGCAAGGCTGCATTTCTGACCCACAATCACAAAAGAACATAATCCTGGGGTTGGGAGTGTTTTTCAGTTCAGAGATTACACGCTAGTTAGAAGACAGTGAGGATTTCAAGACAGGCATCTGTCGTCTCAAATGTAGGCGGGGAGGCTTTGATCGCACATGAATTATATACTTTTTTTTTTATAACTACGATTTTAAATGTTCCCACCTTTAAAGGTAAAGATGTGAGCAGATGAAAGTGTACCTTGATTTAGCTCTTTAAAAAACATAACGGATAGATTTACTGCTTGCTCTATGAACATGAAAACCATAGGAGACCGCTAAATTCCCTCTAAAACGTTGGTATTCTGAGTAATCAGAAGGTCATTCAAAGACCTCTGAAATATTCAAGTAACCCCATTGCCTCAGGCATACATCAATAGTTGTACAATGCTTTTATGACCAGTGATTGTCAGTGAAGTACCAATGAACATATCCTTTCTGTCTGTGAGAATATGACTCAGAGGTAGAAATGCAACTGAATGGCTTTTGATCATTGATGTCAGTGATGGCCACGCTACTATTGAAGGTCAGAGGACTGGACAAGTCTGTACAAGTCTGGCATTTTATGCCTTATCGCTTTCCTCGATATCCCCACCTTCCAACTCTGCCCACAAACACACACCTCCACTCCATCAGTTTTTCCTCCCCTCGTCGCGCAACATTATCTGTGATGGTCGGTCTGTCTGGTCAGCTAAGCCGTAAAGTCTTGAGGAGCTCGCCAGAGCCGCGGCGACATTTCAGCTCCGACTGTTTTTCCATTAATGTTCCCCTGATGGGACTGAGCCAGGGTTATTCTCCTCTAACAACTCTCACTGAAGAACAATAAAACACACTGAAACACACCACAAAACACTGAAACGCACTGCAACAAACTAAAACACAATGCTACCCTCTGAAACACACTGAAGCACTGAAACAATGAATCACACTGCTACACTTTAAAACACAATGAAAATCACTGCAAATCCTGAAACACTGAAAAACATTAGCTTGAGGAAAAGAGTCAATGTGACCTTTTTGTTCAAGCTAAAATCATCAGAATCTGATATTTGAAAGTTGATTTTAAATGTCAATTTTGGCTACTAAAATTATGACATTAAGCTGGAACTGCACTCAATTTAGTGAAAAGCAATTAATCAATCTGCACTGTATCATACTGAACTTCACTGATGACAACAGCAACAGTATACTTAGTGTACAAAGACAGAACATGATGAACCAACTATCTTTCTCCCTCTCTCCACATCCTACTTTCTCCACCTCCATAGCCGATGTGAGTAAGACCTTTCAACAGGTCAACATTCACAAGGCTGTAGGGCCAGACCAGGACGCGTACTCCGATCATGCGCGGACCAACAGGGTAGTGTCTTAACTGACATTTTCAACCTGTCCCTGACTGAGTCTGTAATACCAACATGTTTCAAGCAGAACACCATAGTCCCTGTGCCCAAGAACACTAAGGTAACCTGCCTAAATTAGTACTGACACATAGCACTCACGTCTGTAGCCATGAAGTGCTTTGAAAGGCTGGCCATGGCTCACATCAACACCATTATCCCAGAAACCCTAGACCCACTCCAATTTGCATACCGCCCCAACAGATCCACAGATGATAATAATAATAATAATAATAATATAATAATATGCAATTTAGCATATTCAGATGATGCAATCTATTGAACTTCACACTGCCCTTTCCCATCTGGACAAAAGGAACACCTACGTGAGAATGCTGTTCATTGACTACAGCTCAGCATTCAACACCATAGTGCCCTCAAAACTCATCACTAAGCTAAGGACCCTGGGACTAAACACCTCCCTCTGCAACTGGATCCTGGACTTCCTGACGGGCCGCCCCCAGGTGGTAAGGGTAGGTAACAACACATCTGCCACGCTGATCATCACACGGGGGCCCCTCAGGGGTGCGTGCTCAGTCCCCTCCTGTACTCCCTGTTCACCCATGACTGCATGGCCAGGCACAACTCCAACACCATCATTAAGTTTGCAGACGACACAACAGTGGTAGGCCTGATCACCGACAACGATGAGAACCTATAGGGAGGAGGTCAGAGACCTGGCCTTGTGGTGCCAGGATAACAACCTCTCCCTCAAAGTGATCAAGACAAAGGAGATGATTGTGGACTACAGGAAAAAGAAGAGGACCGAGCACGTACCCATTCTCATCAACAGGGCTGTAGTGGAGCAGGTTGAGAGCTTCAAGTTCCTTGGTGTCTACATCACCAACAAACTATCATGGTCCAAACACACCAAGACAGTCGTGAAGAGGGCACGACAAAGCCTATTCCCCCATCAGGAGACTGAAAAGACTTGGCATGGGTCCTCAGATCCTCAAAAATTCTACAGCTGCACCATCGAGAGCATCCTTACTGGTTGCATCACTGCCAGGTATGGAAACTGTTCAGCCTCCGACCGCAAGGCACTACAGAGGGTAGTGCGTACGGCCCAGTACATCACTGGGGCCAAGCTTCCTGCCATCCAGGACCTCTATACCAGGCGGTGTCAGAGGAAGGCCAAAAAAATTGTCAAAGACTCCAGCCACCCTAGTCAGACTGTTCTCTCTGCTACCGCACGGCAAGCGTTACCGGAGCACCAAGTCTAGGTCCAAAAGGCTTCTTAACAGCTTCTACCCCCAAGCCATAAGACTCCTGAACAGCTAATGAAATGACTACACCCCCTCTTTTACGCTGCTGCTACTCTCGGTTTATTATCTATGCGTAGTCACTTTAACTCTACCTACATGTACATATTACCTCGACTAACCTTTGCCCCCGCACATTTCCTCTGTACCGGTACCCCCCGTTTATAGCCTCGCTACTGTTATTTTACTGCTGCTCTTTAATTATCTATTTTTTACTTAACACTTATTTTTCTTAGAACTGCATTGCTGGTTAGGGGCTTGTAAGTAAGCATTTCACTGTAAGGTCTACACCTGTTGTATTCGGCGCATGTGACAAATAACATTTGATTTGATTTACCTTCTCTTGCCCCCACTATTGTATCCCTCAATCCTTATCTCACTATCTTTCATTTTCTTGCTCCCCTCCTCCCTTCTTCTCTGCTAAACCTGGATAAGCCTGCATAACAACCAGAGAAAAAGATGGAGACAGTGTGAGGGAGTGAGAGAAAGAAAGATCATGAAAAACCGATAGAGCCGCTTAGAAAGCAAGTGAGAATAAGAGAGAGGCATGAGAGAGACCTAGAATTATGGTGAAAGAGGGGCAGATACCTAATAGTTAAAGATGGGGGAAAGGAGACAGGGAGGGAAATGTATCTGCTCACCAACCGTTCATTTTCCAATCCGTACCCACCATAAAGGCTCAATCTCCCTCCATTATGGGTCAGATGTCTCCGCCGGCATGTGAAGCACTGGTATCACACCGTCATCTCTACCTGACAGGCTCTCACTTAACTCAGTCGCAGCAGATTCACAGGGAAATGACAGAAACTGGAGACACACAGATAACTTTCTGTTCCACGCGCCCGCTGCACTGAGAAGATTGCCCTCTCTTCCATGTACCCGTTCTCTGAAAATCTAGGTGACTATCTTTCCTCGATGGCAGGCAGACTTTGACCTCTGTGAACTCAGAAATATCTTACATTGTTTTGCCAACATATGCAATTCTGTGTATAAAGTTAAGTGATTTCCTGTGAACTCCAGACAAAGGTGATGATAAAAGTGGGTAAGCCACGTCGGAAAGCGGATATCAAAATGTCTGTTTAAATCAAGTGAATAGTTCTCACCCCCATTGTTTCTTACGTCTTTACACATCTTTAATCCTAGTCTATTCTGGGCTGGTGTTCTTACTTACGCAACAGTGTATTCAGATATTGCATTTGTCATACCACCGCCCAGGGCCAGATCCAGTCATAAGCAACAAAAAGAGTACCCCCCTACCCCACACAGTGGTGTGTATTCATGGATGCCAAGGGAAACCAGGCTTCCTCCAAAAAATTACCAAGAAAAAAACAAAAAAACATATACAATTATTTATCTTTCGTCTGTCTGTGTTTCATAATTTTCCTTTAATACGCAAGAGGTTGAATGTATCTCACTGGAGAAAGCATCCGAGCGAGCGAAACAGCGCCCCTCTGTCTCTGTATGTGTAGCCCATCTATGCGGTCTGGTCAAAAAGAGTAGTATGATATTGTTGCTGCCCGTAGCATTGAATGCAAGGGAAGCCAGCAAGCATTTGGCCTCCCTTTGATAGAAAAATTATACTATAATAGCCAATCAGCGTTGAGCTAAACTGAGTGAACTCAACTGTGAATGGTCCTGGTGCACCAAAAAAAAGTGTCACGGGAAGCCATTTTGGATTTGGCTTCACACCAATCACATCACATCAAGCCAAACATAATTTGACAGAAAAAAAAAACATGAATTGTTGCATTTTGTTGTGTTGTTGTCCTCCGGTGGCTAGCTAGCTAAAATGGTGACTAGCTAGCTAAAATGGTCCCTTCCCTAAATTAGTCATGGACAGAGATGGGGATTTAGACTTGTGGTTTTACTTAATACTCCATACTGGCCAATGATTATAAATGCGATTCTGATCCAACCATAATTTCATACACTGTGCCTCTGGCCTGAGAGGATGGAATTTCAATATGTAGCTAGATGTAGTAGGCGAATGTTAACTAGCTGGGTAATCGTTGCCCATGAAAGGAAGTTAGGCTATCTTTTAGTTGTCACTGTATTAGACTAAAGATAGGTGATTTGATGAAGTTGAAATGTTGAAGTTGAAATTGTGCTGAAATAGTGGAGGCAGCTCCTGTTTTCTTTATGACTTGCGGTAACTCTCCGTGGTTCTAAATAAATAGTTATATAATAGTCCGAAAATGTTGGAAACATTAACTTGCTTGACCATGCTGTAGGTCATGTAACTGTTTGTTACATGCAATATGCTTTGTGGACTTCACCAGACAGATGTTGCTCTCCGGTTTTTGTGATGAAACGAAGGTGAGGTTGAATTTATTCTGCCACTGTGTCTTCTTGCTGTCTTGGCTTTAGGGCTATATATCACGTGGCAAGGCATATGAACTAACAGGTTATAGAGCAAACAATGCAATTATCACAACACAGGTTGTAATATGGCTTTTTTTTCTTGGCTTGGCTTCCCCAGTGATTTTGCCCGCACACCGCTACGGCCCCTGCATCACAATGGGATTCAATAAACTATTAGCGTCCATTGTTAGATCAACGGTGTGGTGAGCTAATGCGTAAAATTTTGGAGATCATTACATCCAAAATGACATTATTTTCATCACCTCTATGTAAACAAACTGATTTCCCCGTCAAATTCGCTGCTTACACGAGTTTTGTTTAGCTAATAAGATGAAAACATTACTTAAAACGACTTTTGGGTACCTTGTTAACATTTCAACAACATCAAATCCATGTCTTAAACGTTGCTACATTTCGGAAATAGCAAAGAAAAAGTGTAATCTGCTTGACACGTTAATGTTACTTACCTTACAGATCACAGTCTGCTAATTCCCACTCCATTCATATGCAAATCCTTTTTTTTCATACACTGCCTTGTCTGGCTGGCATGTATTTATTTTGAGCTTCTCCCCCATTGTCTTGTCTTAGTATTCTTTCAGTAGTCCTCTATTGTGATTCTTTTTTTTTTCTATCTCGCATAGCTCATTAGTACACCCTTGTGGTTGAATATATACACTGAGTGTACAAAACATTAGGAACACCTTCCACACATGCACAATCCATGTCTCAAGGCTTAAAAATCCTTATTTAACCTGTCTCCTCCCCTTCATCTACACTGATTGAAGTGGATTTAACAGGTGACATCAATAAGGGATTATAGCTTTCACCTGGATTCACCTGGTCAGTCTATGTCATGGAAAGAGCAGTTGTTCCTAATGTTTTGTACACTCAGTGTATGTGGGGCCTACCTACTGTAGGTCTTAGGATACAACAATGAATAATGTTGAATTAACAAATACCATCAAGGGATACATTACAACTTACAATAATGAACACCTTGTGAAACATCTGTGATAACCAACATGGCAATATTTCAGATTTAAATATATAAATGTTTATATTTTTGTGATACAGGTGTGTCAATTTATTTTCACTGATTTTTTACACACTCACATGGCAATCATAGACTGAAATACTACATTCTGGTGTGTGGAATAGAGAGGAGGTGGGTGCTGTGTGGGTGGGTGGTTCTGCCTGTCATTTGTTCTCAACAGGCAGCCAGTCTCGGAAGGGTGACTTGAAGAGACTGCGAAGTCCAGGCACTGCTGATCTCTTTGTTCTGAGTATTTGCAGTGCTAGTGTTTTTAGTGTATCTGTGTATCTCACCTATATATTCCCAGTATGTCAAGTAAACGTTCTTAGCAGATCATGACAATAGCAGTAGCTGTAGATGTAATGAAAAGTTGGAGGGTGGTTAGTAATGGAGAACATCAGGTGGATCCACGTCTGGGTGTTAGACAGAACCCGTAGGTCATGGAGAACAGGGGCACAGTTAAAGGGAAAAGGGGAGGAGACAGAGACGTAAACAAGCAAACACACAGGTTACAGGTAGATCAGGTATGTAAAAATACAGTTATTGAGTGATTTAATTTAAATTAAATTAAATGTAAAATTATCCATGCAATAATGTTAATGGAAGACATAGAAAAGAAAGAAAGGATACCTGTCTGTAATTCTTGACATCAGAGGGGTTGATGTGGGCGGTAAGGAATGGGAGAAGGTCTCCACTAGATGCAGAATTGTGTCTGGAGGGAGAGGAGAGAAAGAATTAAAGGATGAGGGAAGAGGCTAAATCAAGACACATGAGGTGCTGCGGCTAGTTCTTCCTGTCACTTGTCCTCGACAGGCAGCCAGTCTCGGAAGGGGGGCTTGAATTTTGCTCAAACTGGTCGTCGTCTTGTCTCCTCTCCTCCGTCTCGGAACATGGCAGAACCCCTGGAGATCAAAAGCAGAGTAAAGGGAAGAGGAGAGAAGGCTGGGGTTTATTCTTTTATTTTATTAGGATCCACATTAACCGATGCCAGTGGAGACAGCTAGACTTACTGGGGTCCAACACATAACAAAAAATACATTACAGTTTACATACAGTGGGGGAAAAAAGTATTTAGTCAGCCACCAATTGTGCAAGTTCTCCCACTTAAAAAGATGAGAGAGGCCTGTAATTTTCATCATAGGTACACGTCAACTATGACAGACAAAATGAGAAAAAAAATCCAGAAAATCAAATTGTAGGATTTTTAATGAATTCATTTGCAAATTATGGTGGAAAATAAGTATTTGGTCAATAACAAACGTTTCTCAATACTTTGTTATATACCCTTTGTTGGCAATGACACAGGTCAAACGTTTTCTGTAAATCTTCTCAAGGTTTTCACACACTGTTGCTGGTATTTTGGCCCATTCCTCCATGCAGATCTCCTCTAGAGCAGTGATGTTTTGGGGCTGTCGCTGGGCAACACGGACTTTCAACTCCCTCCAAAGATTTTCTATGGGGTTGAGATCTGGAGACTGGCTAGGCCACTCCAGGACCTTGAAATGCTTCTTACGAAGCCACTCTTTCGTTGCCCGGGCGGGGTGTTTTGGATCATTGTCATGCTGAAAGACCCAGCCACGTTTCATATTCAATGCCCTTGCTGATGGAAGGAGGTTTTCACTCAAAATCTCACAATACATGGCCCCATTCATTCTTTCCTTTACACGGATCAGTCGTCCTGGTCCCTTTGCAGAAAAACAGCCCCAAAGCATGATGTTTCCACCCCCATGCTTCACATTAGGTATGGTGTTCTTTGGATGCAACTCAGCATTCTTTGTCCTCCAAACACGACGAGTTTAGTTTTTACCAAAAAGTTATATTTTGGTTTCATCTGACCATATGACATTCTCCCAATCCTCTTCTGGATCATCCAAATGCACTCTAGCAAACTTCAGACGGGCCTGGACATGTATTGGCTTAAGCAGGGGGACACGTCTGGCACTGCAGGATTTGAGTCCCTGGCGGCGTAGTGTGTTACTGATGGTAGGCTTTGTTACTTTGGTCCCAGCTCTCTGCAGGTCATTCACTAGGTCCCCCCCGTGTGGTTCTGGGATTTTTGCTCACCGTTCTTGTGATCATTTTGACCCCCACGGGGTGAGATCTTGCGTGGAGCCCCAGATCGAGGGAGATTATCAGTGGTCTTGTATGTCTTCCATTTCCTAATAATTGCTCCCACAGTTGATTTCTTCAAACCAAGCTGCTTACCTATTGCAGATTCAGTCTTCCCAGCCTGGTGCAGGTCTACAATTTTGTTTCTGGTGTCCTTTGACAGCTCTTTGGTCTTGGCCATAGTGGAGTTTGGAGTGTGACTGTTTGAGGTTGTGGACAGGTGTCTTTTATACTGATAACAAGTTCAAACAGGTGCCATTAATACAGGTAACGAGTGGAGGACAGAGGAGCCTCTTAAAGAAGAAGTTACAGGTCTGTGAGAGCCAGAAATCTTGCTTGTTTGTAGGTGACCAAATACTTATTTTCCACCATAATTTGCAAATAAATTCATTAAAAATCCTACAATGTGATTTTCTGGATTTTTTTTCTCAATTTGTCTGTCATAGTTGACGTGTACCTATGATGAAAATTACAGGCCTCTCTCATCTTTTTAAGTTGGAGAACTTGCACAATTGGTGGCTGACTAAATACTTTTTTTCCCCACTGTACATTTAAAAACATCCACATATATTGTGCGTGTGTGTGTGTGTGTATGTATGCATCTATCAGGTACACATACATGTCAATACATACACACAAAAGTAGGTCACATTAATGTTTCTTATAAAAACAAGAAGCGATGCAGTCAGTCTTTCCTCATCTCTTAGCCAAGAGAGACTGGCATGCATAGTATTGATATAAGCCCTCTTAGTACAATGAAGAGCAAAACTTGCCTCTCTGTTCTGGGCCAGCTGCAGCTTCACTGGGTCCTTCTTTGCAGCACTTGACCATTAGACAATAATCAAGATAAGATCAAATTAGAGCCTGCAGGACTTTGTGGAGTGTGGTGTCAAAAAAGCAGATAATCTCTTTATCACGGACAGACCTCTCCCCATTTTTACAACAATTTAATTAATATGTTTTGACCATGACAGTTTGCAATCTAAGGTAACACCAAGTAATTTAGTCTCCTAAACTTGCACAACAGTCACACCATTCATTAACAGATTGAGCTGAGGTTTAGAACTTAGGGAATGATTTGTACCAAATACAATGCTCTTAGTTTTAGAGATGTTGAGGACCCGTTTATGACTGGCCATCCATTCTAAAACGGACTGCAACTCTTTGTTTAGGGTTGCAGTGATTTCACTAGCTGTGGGTGCTGACGCGAATAGGGTTGAATCATCAGCATACATGGGCACACAGGGTTTGTTTAATGCCAGTGGCAGGTCATTGGTTAAAATAGTAAAGAGTAGAGGGCCAAGAGAGCTGCCCTGCAGTTCACCACACCTTACATGTTTAACATAAGAGAAGCTTCCATTAAAGAAAACCCTCTGTGTTCTATTAGATAGATAGTTCTGAATCCACGAGGTTGAAAAGCCATAACATATGTATTTTTTTCAACAACAGGTTATGTTCAATAGTGTCAAAGGCTGCACTGAAATCTAACAGTACAGCTCCCACAATCTTCTTATTATCAATTTCTTTCAACTAATCATCTGTCATTTGAGTCAGTGCAGTACATGTTGAGTGCCATTCTCTATAAGCATGCTGAAAGTCTGTTATTAATTTGTTTACAGAGAAATAGCATTGTATTTGGTCAAACACAATGTTTTCCAACAGTTTGTTAAGAGCTGGCAGCAAGCTGAAAGGTTGGCTGTTAGAACCAGTAAAGGCCACTTTACCATTCTTGGGCAGAGGAATGAATTTGGCTTCCCTTCAGGCCTGAGGGCAAATATTTTCCTCTAGGCTCAGATTAAGATATGACAGATAGGAGTGGCTATAGAGTTCGCTACCATCCACAGTAGCTTTCCATCTAAGTTGTCAAAGCCAGGAGGTTTGTCATTATTGATCGATAACAATCATCTTTCCACCTCTCCCACACTAACTTTACAAAATTCAAAGTTACAATGCTTTTCTTTCAATACTTGTTTTTTATGCATGAATATGATGGATCACTGTCCGTTGTTGGCATTTTCTACCTACGTTTGCCCACTTTGCCAATGAAGTGATCATTAAAATAATTGGCAACATCAAATGGTTGTGTGATGAATAAGCCATCTGATTCGATGAAAGATGGAGTTGAATTTGTCTTTCTGCCCATAATTTCATTTAAAGTACTCCAACGTTTCTTTTACATCATTCTTTATATCATTGATCTTGGCTTCATAATACAGTTTCTTCTTCTTTTTATTGAGTTTGTCCCATAATTTCTCAATTTGCAGTAAGTCAGCTAGTCAGATGTGCAGCCAAACTTATTAGCCATTCATTTTGCCCCATCTCTTTGAACCATACAGTTTTTCAATTCCTCATCAATCCATGGAGCATTAACAGTTCTAACAGTCTGTTTCTTAACAGGTGCATGTTTATCAATAATTGGAAGAAGTAATTTCATAAATTCATGAAGTGTATCGTCTGGATGCTTCTTATTAATCACATCAGACCAACAAATATGTTTTACATCATCCACATAAGATTCACAGCAAAATGTTTTGTATGATCTCTTATACACTATTTTAGGCCCAGCTTTTGGAACCTTGGCTTTCCTGGATATGGCCACTATATTGTGATCACTGCATCCAATGGGTATGGATACAGCTTTAGAACAAAGTTCTACAGTATTAATAAAAATGTGATCAATACATGTGAATGATATAGTTCCTGTAGTGTTTGTAAAGACCCTGGTAGGTTGATTAATAACCTGAACCAGATTACAGGCACTGGCTACAGTGAGAAGCTTCCTCTTGAGCGGACTGCTTGATGAAAACCAGTCCATATTCAGGTGCCCAAGAAAGTAGACCTCTCTGTTTACATCACATATACTATCAAGCATTTCACACACATTATATAGATGCTGACTGTAAGCACTTGGTGGCCTATAGCAACACCCTAAAATAATAGGCTTTAGATGAGGCAGATAAACCTGCAACCACAACACTTCAATAACACTTGACATGAGATCTTCTCTGAATACATACAGCAACAGCTCCCCCATAGGCATTCCTGTCTCTTCTGTAGATATGATTTCCTTGAATTGCTACAGCTGTATCATCAAAGGAATAATCTAAGTGAGTCTCAGAAATGTGTTATATATGAATGTTATCTGATGTTAGCAAGTTATTGATTTAATTATCCTTATTTCTAAGGCTACATACAGTGCATTCGGAAAATATTCAGAGCCCTTGACCTTTTCCACATTTTGTTACATATTCTAAAATGGATTAAATACACATTTTTCCTCATCAATCTACACACAATACCCCATAATGACAAAGTGAAAACAGATTTTTAGAAATGTTTGCAAATGTATTACAAATAATAAACAGAAATACCTTATTTACATAAGTATTCAGACCCTTTGCTATGAGACTCAAAATTGAGCTCAGGTGCATCCTGTTTCCATTGATCATCCTTGAGATGTTTCTACAAATTGATTGTCCAGCTGTGGAAAATTCAATTGATTGGACATGAGGTCGAAGGAATTGTCCGTAGAGCTCCGAGACAGGATTGTGTCGAGGCACAGATCTGGGGAAGGGTACCAAAAAATGTATTCAGCATTGAAGATCCCCAAGAACACAGTGGCCTCCATAATTCTTAAATGGAAGAAGTTTGGAACCACCAAGACTCATCCTAGAGATGGCCGCCCAGCCAAACTGAGCAATCGGGGGGGAAGGGCCATTGTCAGGGAGGTGACCAAGAACCCGATGGTCACTCTGACAGAGCTCCAGAGTTCCTCTGTGGAGATGGGAGAACCTTCCAGAAAGACAACCATCTCTGCAGAACTCCACCAAAAAGGCCTTTATGGTAGAGTGGCCAGACGGAAGCCACTCCTCATTAAAAAGCACATGACAGCCCGCTTGGAGTTTGCCAAAAGGCACTTAAAGACTCTCAGACCATGAGAAACAAAATTCTCTGCTCTGATGAAACCAAGATTGAACTCTTTGGCCTGAATTCCAAAATTATTTGCCCTTTCCTGGGTAGTTTATCAAAGATAGACATAATATGGAATAGAACAAACAAAGCAAGTGAAAAAAAAACATTTCAGCAGTCCTTCAATCAGTTGGTGAGTGTGCTGCAGGGTTGAAGCTACGAACGCACAGGCTTGGCTCTCTCATCCCTTCCAGGCTCATTTCCAGGGATGGTGGACAATGAGCCTGTCATAGCGGATGTAAGCAATGTCCCCACGCGCTCTTGCAGCTTTCATGGCTGGGATAAGTTATTTCCTTTTCTGGTGCACAGCTTCAGGATAATCCTTGTTTAGGAAGATGTACATTCCTCTCAAGTTCTTGGCTCTTTCCAGAACAGCTACCTTGTCCTTGAACCTCAGGAACTTGACCACTATCGGCCTGGTCCTGTCACCTGTGCCGGTGGTGGGTTTTCCATTCCTGTGGGCACGCTCCACCTCAATCTTCCTGTGGTCCATCTTCAGTTTCTCAGTGATAATTGCCCTCACTTTGTCCTCAGACTTTCCAGATCTCATTTGGAGATTCTGCAAAACCGTCCACAACAATGTTGTTCCACCTTGATTGTCCCTCGAGATAATCTGATTTATCCATCATTGTTATCATGTATTCACATACAGAGCTGATGTCCTCGCTCATTGACTTACAGATCGCTGTCATCTTGCTGTTCTCCTGTTTAAACTTATCGAGCTGACCCTGGGAGAACTGCAAACTGTTCTTCAGGTCCTGGACCTTTTAGGTCAGATCGTCCATTATTTTATTAGTTGACTCCATCATTATTTGGACACAACACTTGAAGCTCTGTTCTTGTTGTTGTAGCAACTGCTTGTAGAACTATTTTTGTTCATTTAAAAGATAGAGAGACACCACTGTCCTCAACAGTACTCCTACCGGCTTTGGTCTTTTTCATGGTAGCAACGTAGGCTACACTGTTACTCCTCGCAGTTTCAGACAGGGAAGGTCACAGTGCAGATGGAAACAGCAACAAACAGCAGGGATTCCAACAGTCACACTCCAGGGACAATCCGTGGTCCTAGCCGCGAGGGCTGTGTGCTGTGTACAAGATGCAAATGTTTGTATGTGTAGTTGTCTCCCTGTGAACTTCCGAAAGTGTCGCTGTAGTTTTTTTTAGGCTTTGAATCCAGTTGAACTTTTCCAAGTCTTTAGTTTTCTATAGATTAACTCACATTGTCAAACACAGAAATCCTCCAGACAACCCCAGTTGTCCTCTACAGCTAAGCAGAACTCATAGCAAAGTACAGCGAGCAATGGTCGGGGTGGCGGGATGAAAAATCAAACAAAAAAACGTTACTTCATGTTCAATAACATGGGCCTGGTTTAGCTGAAAGCCCTCTCACCACGTCAAGGTACAGGCCAATAGTTTTTTTTACAACCCAGGTTAATTAAGGCCCTTAACACCCTATTCTATCTTTTCAGTGTTTGACCTGATGGGGCTTGGATAGGTGTAGCAATATGGTGATGACTCCACCCTGCTGTGTAATGGGCTCCGGGACATTTCTGCCATATTACTTACACAAATCTAGAACCTCCAGATATGCAAACACAAACAATAGACCAACGTCCAATTCCAAACCAACCCTGGCCTAAAGTTTGATTTGGAATTGGGCACAAAAGATTAATGGCTAAGGAGAAGGGGTTAAGGACCAGTCAATTTCAGTCAGTTGAAAATTAAACTTCCAATAAATATATTTACTATGCAAATGTATAAATGTATAGCCAATTCGAGCAAGTTTAAAATATTGACCTACAAGCAGACACATTCAGCTCACACAAATGGAAAAATATACAAATATTTACATGCTTGTAAACGTTACTTGCAATACAAGACAGTTACATGTGCTATATACTTACCAATCAACTTTCACACAGCCAATGTCTGCAAGAAAACACATCTTTATACAAATTAAAAACAATATTATTACAACATGATTAAGATTATTTACAATAACATACAATTTACAACAAGATGTAATATAGTAAAATACCCACCATCTTGATGTGGGGAGTCGGCCAATCAGTGACAACAAGGGTTGGGAAAACAACATCAGACAAAACAGATGACGGACAACGGACATGATGGACAGACAAATTCACGCACATTGACGACATGAGACAGACAAGACACATGAAAATGCTTGCCGCATCTCCTACACCGGGCCACCTCCGTACCTTCTCTCACATACGTCCGGCAGAAGCAGTGGACGCTGGGAGGCCCAGACTTGGGACACCTGGACGTGGTACACTTGGACCCAGGACGGGGACTGGAATCGTGACTGGGAAATGGTGCCAGCCTGAAAACAAGAGAAAATATATTTTTTGGGTATTTCTGATGGTATAGTGCCATGGAGGGTTCCTCACCTCTGCAGAGAGTAAGACTGTTTGCAATAGCAGACAGCCCACAATCTGTACCCTCTTTCTGCTGCTGGACGGCTGGCCACTCCACAGTCACAGAGGTCCCTGGAAAAGATAAGAGAGAGGTGAGTTGTGAGAGAAACTCCAGGGTGGTGTCATGACCACTGGAGTCATACACCTTAACAGTACCTACCTGGCAGCAGAGGTTACTTACCATGACGCAGTGGTTAGCCTTGAGATTGAGTATCTGGACAAACCCCTGGGCCAGTGGGGTGATGCATGGTGATGCCGCCCACCGTGAGGAGGCCTCCCACTTTCTTTTCTATGTCTTCCATTAACATTATTGCATGGATAATTTTACATTTAATTTAATTTAAATTAAATCACTCAATAACTGTATTTTTACATACCTGATCTACCTGTAACCTGTGTGTTTGCTTGTTTACGTCTCTGTCTCCTCCCCTTTTCCCTTTAACTGTGCCCCTGTTCTCCATGACCTACGGGTTCTGTCTAACACCCAGACGTGGATCCACCTGATGTTCTCCATTACTAACCACCCTCCAACTTTTCATTACATCTACAGCTACTGCTATTGTCATGTTGTCATTATCTGCTAAGAACGTTTACTTGACATACTGGGAATATATAGGTGAGATACACAGATACACTAAAAACACTAGCACTGCAAATACTCAGAACAAAGAGATCAGCAGTGCCTGGACTTCGCAGTCTCTTCAAGTCACCCTTCCGAGACTGGCTGACTAAATGACTACCGGCCCGTAGCACTCACGTCGGTAGCCATGAAGTGCTTTGAAAGGCTGGTAATGGCTCACATCAACACCATCATCCCGGAAACTCTAGACCCACTCCAATTCACATACCGCCCCAACAGATCCACAGAGTGTGTTGTGATAATTGCGCTGTTTGCTGTATAACCTATTAGTTCATATGCCTTGCCACCGTGATATATAGGCCTAAGGTCAAGACAATAAGAAGACACAGTGGCAGAATAAATTCAACCACACCTTCGTTTCATCACAAAACCGGAGAGCAACCTCCTTCCGGTGAAGTCCACAAAGCATATTGCATGTAACAAACAGTTACAAGCAACACTGAAGCATGCATGAGAGCACCAGCTGTTCCGGACAACTGAGTGATCACCCTCTCCGTTGCTGATGTGAGCAAGACCTTTAAACAAGTCAACATTCACAAGGCCGCGGGCCATACAGATTACCAGGACGTGTATCCAGAGCATGCGCGGACCAACTGGCAAGTGTCTTCACTGATATTTTCAACCTCTCCCTGACCGAGTCTGTAATACCTACATGTTTCAAGCAGACCACCATAGTCCCTGTGCCCAAGAAAGCGAAGGTAACCTGCCTAAATGACTACCGGCCCGTAGCACTCACGTCGGTAGCCATGAAGTGCTTTGAAAGGCTGGTAATGGCTCACATCAACACCATCATCCCGGAAACTCTAGACCCACTCCAATTCACATACCGCCCCAACAGATCCACAGATGACGCAATCGCACTCCACACTGCCCTTTCCCACCTGTACAAAAGGAACACCTACAGTTGAAGTCGCAAGTTTACATACACTTAGGTTGGAGTCATTAAAACTCGTTTTTCAACCACTCCACACATTTCTTGTTAACAAACTATAGTTTTGACATCTACTTTGAGGATGACACAAGTAATTTTTCCAACAATTGTTTACAGACAGATTATTTCACTTATAATTCACTGTATCACAATTCCAGTGGGTCAAAAGTTTCCATACACTAAGTTGACTGTGCCTTTAAAAAGTTTGGAAAATTCCAGAAAATTATGTCATGGCTTTAGAAGCTTCTGATAGGCTAATTGACATCATTTGAGTCAATTGGAGGTGTACCTGTGGATGTATTTCAAGGCCTACCTTCAAACTCAGTGCCTCTTTGCTTGACATCATGGGAAAATCAAAATAAATCAGCCAAGATCTCAGAAAAATTATTGTAGACCTCGACAACTCTGGTTCATCCTTGGGAGCAATTTCCAAATGCCTGAAGATACCACGTTCATCTGTACAAACAATAGTATGCAAGTATAAACACCATGGGACCACGCAGCCGTCATACCATTCATGAAGGAGACGCGTTCTATCTCCTAGAGATGAACGTACTTTGGTGCGAAAAGTGCAAATCAATCCCAGAACAACAGCAAAGGACCTTGTGAAGATGCTGGAGGAAACCGGTACAAAAGTATCTATATCCACAGTAAAACGAGTCCTATATCGACATAACCTGAAAGGCCGCTCATCAAGGAAGAAGCCACTGCTCCAAAACCGCCATAAAAAAGCCAGACTACGGTTTGCAACTACACATGGGGACAAATATCGTACTTTTTGGAGAAATGTGCTCTGGTCTGATGAAACAAAAATAGAACTGTTTGGCCATAATGACCATCGTTATGTTTGGAGGAAAAACGGCAAGGCTTGCAAGCCGAAGAACACCATCCCAACCGTGAAGCACGGGGGTGGCAGCATCATGCTGTGGGGGTGCGTTGCTGCAGGAGGGACTGGTGCACTTCACAAAAATAGATGGCATCATGAGGAAGGAAAATGATGTGGATATATTGAAGCAACATCTTAAGACATCAGTCAGGAAGTTAAAGCTTGGTCGCAAATGGGTCTTCCAAATGCACAATGCCCCAAGCATACATCCAAAGTTGTTGCAAAATGGCTTAAGGACAACAAAGTCAAGGTATTGGAGTGGCCATCACAAAGCCCTGACCTCAATCCTATAGAAAATTTGTGGGCAGAACTGAAAAAGCATGTGCGAGCAAGGAGGCCTACAAACCTGATTCAGTTAAACCAGCTCTGTCAGGAGGAATGGGCCAAAATTCACCCAACACTAACTTACATAAGCAGTGGTTAGCCCCAAGTTAAACAATTTATAGGCAATGCTACCAAATACTAATTGAGTGTATGTAAACTTCTGACCCACTGGGAATGTGATGAAAGAAATAAAAGCTGAAATAAATAATTCTCTCTACTATTATTCTGACATTTCACATTGTATTTGGCTAAGGTGTATGTAAACTTCCGACTTCAACTGTATGTGAGAATGCTGTTCATTGACTACAGCTCAGCGTTCAACACCCTAGTGCCCACAAAGCTCATCACTAAGCTAAGGTCCCTGGGACTAAACACCTCCCTCTGCAACTGGATCCTGGACTTCCTGACGGGCCGCCCCAGGTGGTAAGGGTAGGCAACAACACATCTGCCACGCTGATCATCAACACGGGGGCCCCTCAGGGGTGCGTGCTTAGTCCCCTCCTGTACTACCTGTTCATCCACGACTGCGTGGCCAAGCACGACTCCAACACCATCATTAAGTTTGCTGACAACACAACAGGGGTAGGCCTGATCACCGACAATGATGAGACAGCCTATAGGGAGGAGGTCAAAGACCTGGCAGTGTGGTGCCAGGACAACAACCTCTCCCACAACATGGGCAAGACAAAGGAGATGATCGTGGACTACAGGAAAAGGAGGGCCGAACACACCCCCATTCATATTGACGGGGCTGTAGTGGAGCGGGTTGAGAGTTTCAAGTTCCTTGGTGTCCACATCACCAACAAACTATCATGGTCCAAACATACCAAGAAAGTTGTGAAGAGGGCACGACAACGCCTTTTCCCCCTCAGGAGACTGAAAAGATTTGGCATGGGTCCCCAGATCCTCAAAAAGTTATATAGCTGCACCATCGAGACATTCCTGACCAGTTGCATCATCGCCTGGTATGGCAACTGCTCGGCATCCGACCGTAAGGGGCTACAGAGGGTAGTGCGTATGGCCAAGGGCATCACTGGGGCCAAGCTTACTGCCATCCAGGACCTATACACTAGGTGGTGTCAGAGTAAGGCCCCCAAAAAAGACTCCAGTCACCCAAGTCATAGACTGTTCTCTCTGCTACCGCACAGCAAGCGGTACCGGAGCTCCAAGTCTAGGTCCAAAAGGCTCCTTAACAGCTTCTACCCCCAAGCCATAAGACTGCTGAACAATTAATCAAATGGCCACCTGGACTATTTGCATTGACCCCTCCCCCCACTGTGTTTTTACACTGCTGCTACTCTCTGTTTATTATCTATGCATTTTCACTTTACCCCAACCTACATGTACAAATTACCTCGACAAACCTGTACCCCAGCACATTGACTCGGTGCCGGTACCCCCTGAATATAGCCTCAATATTGTTATTTGATTATTCATTTATTTTTTCCTTTAGTTTATTTAGTAGATATTTTCTTAACTCTATTTTCTTAAAACTGCATTGTTGGTTAAGGGCTTGTAAGTAAGCACTTCACGGTAAGGTCTACACCTGTTGTATTCGGCATGTGACAAATAACATTTGATTTTATATTTATCTTCGTAGTGAATGGGTGTATTGATACACCATCCAAAGTATAATTAATGACTTCACCATTCTCAAAGGGATATTCAATTTCTGCTTTTTTTGTATTTTTCCATCTAACAATAGGTGCCTTTCTTTGCGATGCATTGGAAAACCTCCCTGATGGTTGAATGTGTGTTTGAAATTCACTGCTCGACTGAGGGACCTTACAGATAATTGTATGTGTGGGGTACAGAGATGAGGTAGTCATTCAAAAGTCATGTTAAACACTAGTATTGCACACAGAGTAAGTCCACTCCTGTACTTATTTAGTCTTGCCATAACAAAGGGGTTAAATACTTACTGACTCAAGACATTTCAATTAATTTGTAAAAAATGTCTAAAAACATAATTCGACTTTGACATTATGGGGTATTGTGTGTAGACCAGTGATATAATTTTTTCAATTTAATCCATTTTAAATTCAGGTTGTAACACAACAAAATGTGGAAAAAGTGGGAGGCACAAAATGTTTTTGCTCGGTTGCCACCAAATCCTGCTTAGGGCCCCCAAAAGCTTTGAGCAGACCCTGCCACTGCCCACACAAACACATTCAGAAACAACCTTGGAAATAATATCTTAAGCTGTGTCTTTCCTGTTGAAAGTGTGTGCCTTTTGTCTTGTGCTGTGTGACCGTCGGGGCTGAGAAGATTATGGAATTTTGGGTACCGATGAATTGTCACGCAAACAGCCACAGTTATTGTCATAATTGTAATTAGGTGAGACTTGCGAAGCAAAAGGCCTGACTTTAAATCGTTGTCATACTTCTTCTTCTTCTTCTGCATGTTACTGCTCTTACACCGTTTAAGCTAGAAATGCCATTCAAACTTTAAAATGTGCGGACTGGTCTGGAATAGTGTGCTTGCATTCAACCTTTTGATATTATTCATACTTTTTAAACTATACATTTTTTTGTATATCTTTTTGTCCATCTTCATTCACTTTAATGTGACTTTTTTCAACATTCTAAAGCTCCCAATTGTGACATCATCACTTTCAACTTCCATTCACTGTAAATGCAACAATGCAACTTTTGACACAAATCAGCCACTTTGACCACTTTGCCAAAAAACTTTCAACAGAAAATGGAGGGTATGACATCTTCCTCTACTTCTCTGCTATTCAAATCTGAAATAATAACAGAATGATCTGGTACTGATCAAATGTTACAGCTGTTTAACCTTTTCATGCGTGAGTTCCAAATATCTCTAAAGGTCGCCCCAGCATGATGTTTTTTATGCTCGTGATGTCAGCATGCACTTACTGTTCCAAAATGTGACTGTTACACAACAGGACAGTTGACCCGCGCTGCCCTTAAAACCAAGACACGCTGCCTGCTAATTATCTATAGGCTATGTTTCAACTTGTCAATTTCAAATTATTTTTTAACAACAGTTTGAATTAAGGTGTGTTCCACCTCCTCATTAATTCACATATAAGTAGCCCATTGCACTGTTGCGGACAATTTAGGTTTGAGGCTTTACTGAGCCGGACAAACTTCTCTCTTCGAGGAGAGCACAAGCACTTCCCCAGTGTTTCCCCAGATCAAGTATGCAGACATTTGCACAGTGTTGCACAAACTTTCCCCCCTGCCACATTTTCTGGCTGGCGTCCGCATTGCCTTCATTGTTGTTTTCCTTACAAATAATAACATTGGACATGTGTGAGTTCCAATCAAAGTAAGCGCCTTATTTTCTGTATATCGTGTTGTAATTTCTACTGTAGCATACCGTATGTATGTATATATGGACCATAATGTATTTACAGTTTTATTCACATGTTTTCAAGTACTGGTGACAAATCATGCATTCCGGTTCTTGCATAGATTGTAATGGACACATATGATCCTTTTTAGAAGGTTGTACTGATTATGACAAGCTAATGCTAAGCTATTTGCCAGCTATGTGTGACGCCATGTTTGTTGACATTATACAATGCATTCTGGGTGTCACATACACGTCTGTCAGACCAAAGATGTTATAACAAAATGAGATGAAGGGATGGTTCACTCATCTTTTGAGTAAAATTCCGGAAGTTAATGAAGGGAAGTGAATGATGGTAGACGACACATCACATTCAACATGCATACTGCAAACAGACCAAACTCATTGTCACGTTCGTTGACGAACGAGAAGGACCAAGGCGCAGCGTGATAAGCATTCATGTTTATTTATCTACTGAATAAACACCACGACAAAAATAACAAATTAACGATACGTGACGTCCTACGGTACACACAACAAACCTCACACGGAACAAGATCCCACAACCCACTAGTGCCAATAGGCTACCTAGGTATCGTCCCCAATCAGAGTCAACGAGCTACAGCTGCCTCTGATTGGGAACCACACAGGCCAACATAGATCTAGACATACTAGAATCTCAACATATAAATATAAAACATAGAACATACACACCCTGACTCAACATATACAAGTCCCCTGAGTCAGGGCGTGACAGTACCCCCCCCCCCAAAGGTGCGGACTCCGACCGCGCCACATAAACATAACAGGGAAGGGGCCGGGTGGGCATTCCGCCTCGGAGGCGGATCCGGCTCCGGGCGTGACCACCACTTACTCTCCACCTCCCTGTAGCGCCCCTGGTCTGGTCTGAACCTCGGCGCGCTGCTTCCCCTCTCCTTCCTCCCACGAAGTACCAAGCCCTGTCTGCACCCTGGTGTGGGAGACACCGAACCTGGAGAGGGGCTGACGTCTGGGTCTGGACTGGAACCGCTGACTGGAGCTGGACCCGACGACGGTGGATCGAACTGCTCTGGCTCCGGAGTGGAGCCGCTGACCGGAGCTGGATCGGGCACCGGTGGAGCGGACTGCTCGGGCTCCAGAGTGGAGCCGCTGACCGGAGTGGAGCAGCTGACCGGAGCTGAACTGGGCACCGGTGGAGCGGACTGCTCTGGCTCCGGAGTGGAGCAGCTGACCGGTGCCGGACCATGCACCGGTGGAACAGGCACGGGCCGTGCCGGACTGGACACACGCACCACTGGCTTGGTGCGGGGAGCAGGAATGGGCCGGACCGGGCTGGCGACGCGCACCACTGGCTTGGTAAGGGGAGCAGGAACGGGCCGTACCGGACCGGCGACGCGCACCACTGGCCTGGTGCGGGGAGCAGGAACAGGCCGGGCCGGGCTGGCGACGCGCACCACTGGCTTGGTGCGAGGGGCAGGAACAGGCCGGACCGGGCTGGCGACGCGCACCACTGGCTTGGTGCGAGGGGCAGGAACAGGCCGGGCCGGGCTGGCGACGCTCACCACTGGCTTGGTGCGAGGGACAGGAACAGGCCGGGCCGGGCTGGTGACACGCACCACTGGTTTGGTGCGAGGGACAGGAACAGACCGGGCTGGCGACCCGGAGCTGAACTGGGCACCGGTGGAGCGGACTGCTCTGGCTCCGGAGTGGAGCAGCTGACCGGTGCCGGACCATGCACCGGTGGAACAGGCACGGGCCGTGCCGGACTGGACACACGCACCACTGGCTTGATGCGGGGAGCAGGAACGGGCCGGACCGGGCTGGCGACGCGCACCACTGGCTTGGTAAGGGGAGCAGGAACGGGCCGTATCGGACCGACGACGCGCACCACTGGGCTGGTGCGGGGAGCAGGAACAGGCCGGGTCGGGCTGGCGACGCGCACCACTGGCTTGGTGCGAGGGGCAGGAACAGGCCGGGCCGGGCTGGCGACGCGCACCACTGGCTTGGTGCGAGGGACAGGAACAGGCCGGACTGGGCTTGTACGCGCACCACTGGCTTGGTGCGAGGGACAGGAACAGGCCGGACCGGGCTGGCGACGCGCACCACTAGCTTGGTGCGAGGGACAGGAACAGGCCGGACCGGGCTGGCGACGTGCACCACTGGCTTGGTGCGAGGGGCAGGAACAGGCCGGGCCGGGCTGGCGACGCGCACCACTGGCTTGGTGCGACGGGCAGGAACAGGCCGGGCCGGGCTGGCGACGCGCACCACTGGTTTGGTGCGAGGGACAGGAACAGACCGGGCTGGCGACGCGCACCACTGGCTTGGTGCGAGGGACAGGAACAGGCCGGACCGGGCTGACGACGCGCACCCCTGGCTTGATGCGAGGAGCAGGAACGGGTCGGACCGTACTGGGAACACACACCACTGGCTTAGTGCGGGGAGCAGGAACGGGCCGGACCGTACAGGGAACACACACCACTGGCTTAGTGCGGGGAGCGGGAACAGGCCGGACCGGGCTGGCGACGCGCACCACTGGCTTGGTGCGAGGGGCAGGAACAGGCCGGGCCGGGCTGGCGACGCGCACCACTGGCTTGGTGCGAGGGGCAGGAACAGGCCGGGCCAGGCTGGCGACGCGCACCACTGGTTTGGTGCGAGGGACAGGAACAGACCGGGCTGGCGACGCGCACCACTGGCTTGGTGCGAGGGACAGGAACAGGCCGGACCGGGCTGACGACGCGCACCCCTGGCTTGATGCGAGGAGCAGGAACGGGTCGGACCGTACTGGGAACACACACCACTGGCTTAGTGCGGGGAGCAGGAACGGGCCGGACCGGACTGGCGACACGCACCACTTGCTTGGTGCGAGGAGCGGGACTGGGTTCCTTTATAAACCCCCGCTCCTTCTGCTGCCTAACCAGCTCCTCTCGCCGTGCCTCTACACCTTCCTTCTCCCTTTTAGCCTCCTGTAGCTAATCCCTCTGACCGTATAACTCCTGCTCCCTCTGAACCAATAGCCCCCGTAACCTGATGGCCTCCTCTCCTAACCTGCAGATCCGCCCTTTAACGGCCTCCTGCTGCCTCGTCGTCCACACCGTGTGCCCCCCAAAAAATGTTTCTTGGTGTTGCCTCTCGGGTCTCCGTCGTCGGCACTGTTGGCGCCGTTTCTCCTCTCCTACCTGGGCATCCTCCTTCATCGCCTTCCGGTAACGGACGGCCTCCTCCTCCGTAATTCTCCCCCAACCGAGGAGGACATCTACTAATGTAACCTCCTGTTTAATTCCCGGTGTTTGCTCCTGAACACGCTGCTTGGTCCTCGTTTGGTGGGATTTTCTGTCACGTTTGTTGACGAACGAGAAGGACCAAGGCGCAGCGTGATAAGCATTCATGTTTATTTATCTACTGAATAAACACCACGACAAAAATAAAAAATTAACGATACGTGACGTCCTACGGTACACACAACAAACCTCACACGGAACAAGATCCCACAACCCACTAGTGCCAATAGGCTACCTAGGTATGGTCCCCAATCAGAGACAACGAGCGACAGCTGCCTCTGATTGGGAACCACACAGGCCAACATAGATCTAGACATACTAGAATCTCAACATAGAAATATAAAACATAGAACATACACACCCTGACTCAACATATACAAGTCCCCTGAGTCAGGGCGTGACACTCATCTTGTCTCCTCTTCTTATCTTTGGTTGACGCGAAAAAAACAAATATGGTGGTGTGCACAAACTACCCATCGCCGGATTACTTTCGATTTTTAAAAAATGTTTTACTCAATTATTTTGATCAATGGTGAACTCACCCGTGATGTGATGAATTATAAATAGTAATTGCTATTAGCTAATTCATATTATGCTTTCTGTCAGCCGAGAGTTAGCTAAATATGGTCGCTTGTGTTACGTCAATCTTTCCTCAGTTAGCGCTAGGATTAATGTAGCCTACATTTTCCGGTTTGGATGATTGTGTTATGCTGTTGCTATTTCTGTGAATGTCTGAACATTGTAGCAAAAATTAAATGGTCACATTCAGGACATAACATTGTTTGTGCAAAATGTTTCTGTGAAAAACAGTGTGGCCAGCTCAAATGGTGATTGTTGTGTCAATCGAAACTGGACATTCTAAATAAGCATTCTAATCACACCAGTTTGAGCGTACGCTGCAGGGACCACTGTAGAATGATCACACCTGTGTCTTGGTACATGTCACAGGGTTAAGTGATCACATCAACAGCATTTTCGGTAACTTTTTATGAACAACTGACATTTTGACCACTTTCCTGAACAAGAGACAAAAAGTTAGGGGGTATGACATCTTCGTCTACTTCTCATCTATTCAAATTTGTCCACGTAACAAAAATATTCACTACGGATCTAACAATACAGCTCTTTTAGTAACTGCATTGACAAATGTTTTCCAACTTGTTCCAAACAACTGCCGTTTTGACCACTTTCCCAACAAGTTAGACAAAAACGTAGAGGCCATGATATCTTGGTCTACTCCTCTGCTATTCAAATCTGGAATCGTAACAGAAATATCTTGTACAGATCTAACGTTACAGCTGTTTTAGTAACCGCATCAGCAAGTTTTCATCTTAATTCTTTCAAACAACTGCCGTTTGGACCACTTTTCCTGTTTTTTAGACAAAAACTTAGAGGGTATGACACCTTTGTCTACTTCTGTGCTATTCAAATCTGGAAATAAGAACAGAAATATCAGAGGTACAGCTGTTTTAGTAACCACATCAACTAATTTAGCTAACTTCCCACTGTTGAATTAACTGTCATGGAACTTTTCAGAACTTTAAAATTATAACAATTGGGGAGCACATTCTAAGCATGAGACAATGAGTAAACGTGTCTTTCGACGTAAATCAGCAACCTTGACCAGTTTTTCCAACAACGTAGTCATAAACTTAAAGGGTATGACACCTTGGTCTACTTCTCTGCTATTCAAATCTGGAAATAAGAACATAAATATCTACTACCAATAAAGATGCACAGCTGTTTTAGTAACCACATCAACTAATTTAGCTAACTTCGCACTGTTGAATTAACTGCCATGGAACTTTTCAGAACTTTATAACAATGGGGGAGCACATTCTAAGCATGAGACAATGAGTAAACATTGTGACTTTTGACGCAAATCAACTACCTTGAACACTTTTCTCAACAAGTCTTAGACAAAAACATAAAGGGTATGGCACATTGGTATACTTCTCTGATATTCAAATCTGAAATCAGAACAGCAATAACTACTACCAATCATCCCCTCAATCAGTACAACTTAACCTTCTGTTATCCCTTTATCCCTCCAACCATTAAATCAAATCAAATCTGATTGGTCGCATACACATACAGTGGGGAAAAAAGTATTTAGTCAGCCACCAATTGTGCAAGTTCTCCCACTTAAAAAGATGAGAGAGGCCTGTAATGGCTATGGTATGGCTTAAGGACAACAAAGTCAAGGTATTGGAGTGGCCATCACAAAGCCCTGACCTCAATCCTATAGAAGATTTGTGGGCAGAACTGAAAAAGCATGTGCGAGCAAGGAGGCCTACAAACCTGACTCCATTACACCAGCTCTGTCAGGAGGAATGGGCCAAAATTCACCCAACCTATTGGGGGAAGCTTGTGGAAGACAACCCGAAACGTTTGACCCAAGTTAACCAATTTAAAGGCAATGCTACCAAATACTAATTGACTGTATGTAAACTTCTGACCCACTGGGAATGTGATGAAAGAAATAAAAGCTGAAATAAATCATTCTCTCTACTATTATTCTGACATTTCACATTCTTAAAATAAAGTGGTGATTCTAACTGACCTAAGACAGGGAATTTTTACTAGGATTAAATGTCAGGAATTGTGAAAAACAGAGTTTAAATGTATTTGGCTAAGGTGTATGTAAACTTCCGACTTCAACTGTAGGTGTTCCTCTTGTCCAGAAGGGATAGGGCAGTGTGCAGTGCGATGACGATTGCATCGTCTATGGATCTATTGGGGCGGTATGCAAATTGAAGTGGTAGGCATGTTGTGTAAATCAAATGATACAAACGCCCAAAAAATCCATTTTAATTCCAGGTTGTAAGGCAACAAAATAGGAAAAATGCCAAGGGGGGTGAATACTTTCGCAAGCCACTGTATATATGTATGTGTGTGATGGGATGTATAAACATCATAGACATCATGGACAGTTTGTAGATAGAATATTTAGTATATCTGTAGAATACGTAGGATAGAGTAGTATATCATAGTATAAGTAGGTCTAGGGTGTCAAGTAAGGTGAAGGTGATATGATCCTTAACTAGCCTCTCAAAGCACTTCCTGATGGCAGAAGTGAGCGCTAAGGGGCGATAGTCATTTAGTTCAGTTACCTTTGCTTTCTTGGGTACTGGAACAATGGTGGACATCTTGAAGCAAGTGTGGACAGCAGACTGGGATAGGGAGAGATTGAATATGTCCGTAAACACTCCAGCCAGCTGGTCTGCGTATGCTCTGAGGACACAGCTAGGGACGCCGTCTGGGCCAGCAGCCATGCGAGGGTTAACATGCTTAAATGATCCACAGTCCTTGGGAGCGGCCCGTGTCGGTGGCACTGTGTTATCCTCAAAGCAGGCGAAGAAGGTGTTTAATCCGTGATTGTCTGGAGTCCCTGGCACATACGTCTCGTGTCTGACTCGTTGAATTGCGACTCCACTTTGTCTCTGTACTGACGTTTTGCCAGTTTGATTGCCTTACGGAGGGCATAACTGCACTGTTTATATTCAACCATATTCCCAGTCACCTTGCCATGGTTAAATGCGGTGGTTCACGCTTTAAGTTTTGCGCGAATGCTGTCATCTATCCACGGTTTCTGGTTTGGGTAGGTTTAATAGTCACAGTGTCACGATTCTCTAAAGCAGAACCCAGAAGCAGACCAGGACAAGGTGAGTAGAACGAAGGTGAGTATTTATTTACAGACTCAAATGGAAGCAGAATAATCCAGGAGACGGAGCGGGCAGCGGAGGTGAGTTGGTGGGAGTGAATAGGCAGATCCAATGGTGTCACAGAAGCCACCGACGACCAGGCAGGGGTGGGGTGAATGTTCCGGGAGAATGACTGTAGACAGAGTAAACGGAGGTGAGTACACAGCAAGCAAAAAGTACAGAACAACAAAACTAACTCTAGTAAACTTGAGGCTGATACGCTGACACAACATACTGTTCATGGCTAACGATCCGGCAGGGAATGGATGTCAGGTCAGAGCTTATGAAGTGGAGAGGTGATGATCAGGACCAGGTGTGCAGATAGCTGATGAGATGCAGGTGCGAGAGAGATCTCCCGCCTAGCTTCGTCGCCTGGCAACCAGACAGGGTGCGTTCAGGAACCTCAGGAAACAGGACAGAAAACAGGCAACACAGGCAGAAACAGACTCAGGAAGTGGGATTCATGACACACAGTGGCAACAACATCCCCTATACACTTCCTGATGAACTCAGTCACCGTGTCAGTGTATTCGTCAATGTTATTCTCAGAGGCAACCCGGAACATATCCCAGTCTGCGTGATCAAAACAATCTTGAAGCATGACTAGACCTTAGCGCGGGTATTTCCTGTTTGAGTTTCTGCCTATAGGAAGGGAGGAGCAGAATGGAGTCGTGATCTGATTTGCCAAAGTGAGGGCAGGGGAGGGCCTTGTAGGCATCCCGGAAGGGAGAGTACCAATGGTCAAGAGTTTTTTGAAGCGCGAGTACTGCAAGCAATGAGTTGATAGAATTTCGGTAGCGTTTTCCTCATATTTGCTTTGTTAAAATACCCAGCTACAATAAATGCCTCAGGATATGTGGTTTCCAGTTTGCACAAAGTCCAGTGTAGTTCCTTGAGGGCCGTCGTGGTATCGGCTTGAGGGGGAATATACACGGCTGTGACTATAACCAAAAATAATTATCTTGGGAGGTAATATGGTCGGCATTTGATTGTGAGGTATTCTAGGTCGGGTGAACAAAAGGACTTAAATTCCTGTACGTTATCAAAATCACACCATTAGTAGTTAATCATGAAACATACACCACCACCTTTTTTCTTCCCGGAGACTTCTTTATTCCTGTCTCCGCTATGTACTGAGAACCCAGCTGGCTGTATGGACGGGGACAGTATATCCAGAGAGAGCCATGATTCCGTGAAACAGTGTCACGGTTTCGGCCGAGGCGGCTCCTCCTCCTTGTTCGGGCAGGTTTCGCCGGTCGTCGTCTCCGGAGTTCTAGCTGCCACCGCTCGATGTTTCGTGTTTGTTTGGTTTTGTCTGTTAGTCACACCTGTTTTGTGTTAGGTCTCATTTAGCACCCTATTTAGTTTCCTTGTTGTTAGGTTTGTGTTGTGTGTGATTGTTCGTGTCGTGGTTGCGCTACCCGTGTCGGTACGCTATTTTTCCTGAGCTTCCTCCTTGTTGTGTGAGGAGAGATTTACGCACCTGTGTGTGCGCTTGTATTTACGCCTGTGTGCGTCTTTTGCCTCCGGGCTGTTTTGGATTACTTTTCGTGCTCAGTAAAGTCTTGTTGGACTTACCCTCTGCTGCCTGCGCCTGATTCCACACCACACCCATACACAGCACCGTGACAAACAGAGTATGTTACAGTACCTGATGTCTCTCTGGAAGGAGACCCTCGCCCTGAGCATGTCTACTTTATTGTCCAGGGACTGAACATTAGCAAGTAATATACTCAGAAGCTTTGGATGGTGTGCACACCACCTGAGTCGGACTAGAAGTCCACTCTGAAAACCTCTTCTCCGCCGACAGCGTCTTGGAGCAGCCTCTGGGATAAGTTCAATTTCCTTGGGGGATACGAACAAAGGATCAAATTCAGGAAAGTATATTTCTGGTCGAAATGTTGGTGACTTACCTCCGCTCTGATATCCAAAAGTCATTTCCGGCTGTTTGTAATAACACAAAAAACGTTCTGGGCTACTAATGTAAGAAATAACACAAATATATATATATATATATATATATATATATATACTGCAAAGTAGTTGCTTAGGAGCTAGAAACAGAGCTGCCATGTATGTCGACACCATCTTCCATTCTTGTATCCTTACTTTATTTATCTATCCATTTATTTATATATCCTTTTTATTTATTTATCCAGTGATAAATTCCTTTTAACAGCTTTATCCTTTGATTAAGAAAATTATGTATGGTTGAAGTAAGGGATAAATGCTTGGGATAAAATAAAGTTTTGTTATTTATTTTAAACTTCAACAATGCCTCCTTTTTGTCTGTACTCTATTATTACAGTTGTCATATACTGTGGTATTCTAGTAGGAGAGTGTATAAAAGTGTTGTAGGCTAGTCTGAGTGTAGTTATTTGTGATGAAATATGTGATCTACACTACCAGTCAAAAGTTTGGACACACCTACTCATTCAAGGGTTTTTCTTTATTTTTACTATTTTTTACATTGTAGAATAAAAGTGAAGACTTCAAAACTATGAAATAAGACATATGGAATCATGTAGTAACCAAAAAAGTGTTAAACAAATCAAAATATATGTTATATTTGAGATTCTTCAAATAGCCACCCTTTGCCTTGATGACACCTTTGCACACTCTTGGTATTCTCTCAACCAGCTTCATGAGGTAGTCACCTGGAATGCATTTCAATTAACAGGTGTGCCTTCTTAAAAGTTAATTTGTGGAATGTATTTCCTTCTTAATGCGTTTGAGACAATCAGTTGGTAGGGATGGTATACAGGTAGGGGTGGAATACAGAAGATAGCCCTATTTGGTAAAAGACAAAGTCCATATTATGGCAAGAAGAGCTCAAAAAAGCATCGAGAAATGACAGTCCATCCTTACTTTAAGACATGAAGGTCAGTCAATACGGAACATTTCAAAAACGTTTAAAGTTTCTTCAAGTGCAGTCGCAAAAAACATCAAGCGCTATGATGAAACTGGCTTTCATGAGGACCGCTAAAGGAATGGAAGAGCCAGAGTTACCTCTGCTGCAGAGGATAAGTTCCATTAGAGTTACCAGCCTCAGAAATTGCAGCCCAAATAAATGCTTCACAGTGTTCAAGTCACAGACACATCTCAACATCAACTGTTCAGAGGGGACTGTGTGAATCAGGCCTTCATGGTTGAATTGCTGCAAAGAAACCACTACTAAAGGACACCAATAAGAAGAAGAGACCTGCTTGGGCCAAGAAACATGAGCAATGGACATTAGACAGGTGGAAATGTGTCCTTTGGTCTGGATTTTTGGTTCCAACCGCTGTGTCTTTGTGAGACGCAGTGTGGGTGAACGGATGATCTCCGCATGTGTATTTCCCACTGTAAAGAATGGAGGAGGAGGTGTGATGGTGTGGGGGTGCTTCGCTGCTGACACTGTCTGTGATTTATTTATAATTCAAGGCAAACTTAACCAGCATGGCTACCATAGCATTATGCAGCGATACGCCATCCCATCTGGTTTGGGCTTAGTGGGACTATCATTTGTTTTTCAACAGGACAATGACCCAAAACACCTCCAGGCTGTGTAAGGGCTATTTTACCAAGAAGGGGAGTGATGGAGTGCTGCATCAGATGACCTGGCCTCCATAATCCCCCGACCTCAACCCAATTGAGATGGTTTGGGATGAGTCGGACAGTAGAGTGAACGAAAAGCAGAAAACAAGTGCTCAGCATATGTGGGAACTCCTTCAAGACTGTTGGAAAAGCATTCCAGGTGAAGCTGGTTGAAAGAATGCCAATAGTGTGCAAAGCTGTCATCAAGGCAAAGGGTGGCTATTTGAAGAATCTCAAATCTCAAATATATTTTGATTTGTTTAACACTTTTTTGGTTACTACATGATTCCATATGTGTTATTTCATAGTTTTGATGTCTTCACTGTTATTCTACAATGTAGAAAATAGTAAAAATAAAGAAAAACCCTTGAATGAGTAGGTGTGTCCAAACTTTTGACAGGTACTGTAACTGCCCAACAGTCCAAAGTAATAAGGTTGATAGTGTAGTCTATCAATGTAATCAGACCAATTGTTTTACTACATTTAACTTTGACTATATTTAACTTCTCGGCTTAAGTACAACATTTGAACCTTCTTCCACTACCACAAAAATACTTGTAAAGAGTTAAAGCAATGTATCATAATAATGCATCTTTGAAAATTAGCTACGATTATGTACCTAATGTATACAACACAGTTTTGGTGACCGCTTGGAACTTTTGGAAAGGAAGCTTCTCCTCCCGATTATGCTGTTCTGCACGTAAAATGATTAGACCTACCAACTTTACCCTCTTCACATAAAAATACCAAAGAAATGCTATTGGGTAAACTATATCTACTTGAAAATGAAGTTCAAATCCCCCCCTCCTAAAATGAATGTATTAAGAAGATGATTTATTTTAGTTGTTTCCATAATTGTTCATTACACAATTATTTTGCCAGCCCTTGTGTACGTGTGTATGCATGTACATGTGTTTACATGATCGCGCGTGAAAGCTGTTATCCCAGACCATCACCTCATTTCCACTCCTCAGGAGTGGCCCAGAAAAGCAGTGGGTTCTGAGTTTTGGCCAGCCAGGTAATTGGGAGTTTCCGTCGTAAGGTTTTGGAGGGTATGTTTTCTCATCAACCCAGAGGGGAAATGGGAAAGGAGGGAAATGGTGAATGGGGTCTAAGACATTAGAGTCTTAGACCAGGTGAGGTGGGTCAGCTTGTCCTATCAGGACTCGAGCTCACCGATAAACTGGATAACACCTACATGCTCCACAATTACAGTGAGGGAAGAAAGTATTTGATCCCCTGCTGATTTTGTACGTTTGCCCACTGACAAAGAAATGATCAGTCTATAATTTTAATGGTAGGTTTATTTGAACAGTGAGAGACAGAATAACAACAACAAAAATCCAGAAAAACGCATGTCAAAAATGTTATAAATTGATTTGCATTTTAATGAGGGAAATAAGTATTTGACCCCCTCTCAATCAGAAAGATTTCTGGCTCCCAGGTGTCTTTTAAAGGGAGTGCTCCTAATCTCAGCTTGTTACCTGTATAAAAGACACCTGTCCACAGAAGCAATCAATCAATCAGATTCCAAACTCTCCACCATGGCCAAGACCAAAGAGCTCTCCAAGGATGTCAGGGACAAGATTGTAGACCTACACAAGGCTGGAATGGGCTACAAGACCATTGCCAAGCAGCTTGGTGAGAAGGTGACAACAGTTGGTGTGATTATTCGCAAATGGAAGAAACACAAAATAACTGTCAATCTCCCTCGGCCTGGGGCTCCATGCAAGATCTCACCTCGTGGAGTTGCAATGATCATGAGAACGGTGAGGAATCAGCCCAGAACTACACGGGAGGATCTTGTCAATGATCTCAAGGCAGCTGGGACTATAGTCACCAAGAAAACAATTGGCAACACTATGCCGTGAAGGACTGAAATCCTGCAGCGCCCGCAAGGTCCCCCTGCTCAAGAAAGCACATATACAGGGCCGTCTGAAGTTTTGCCAATGAACATCTGAATGATTCAGAGGAGAACTGGGTGAAAGTGTTGTGGTCAAATGAGACCAAAATCGAGCTCTTTGGCATCAACTCAACTCGCCATGTTTGGAGGAGTAGGAATGCTGCCTATGACCCCAAGAACACCATCCCCACCGTCAAACATGGAGGTGGAAACATTATGCTTTGGGGGTGTTTTTCTGCTAAGGGGACAACTTCACTGCATCAAAGGGACGATAGACGGGGCCATGTACCGTCAAATCTTGGGTGAGAACCTCCTTCCCTCAGCCAGGGCATTGAAAATGGGTCGTGGATGGGTATTCCAGCATGACAATGACCCAAAACACACGGCCAAGGCAACAAAGGAGTGGCTCAAGAAGAAGCACATTAAGGTCCTGGAGTGGCCTAGCCAGTCTCCAGAACTTAATCCCATAGAAACTCTGTGGAGGGAGCTGAAGGTTTGAGTTGCCAAACGTCAGCCTCGAAACCTTAATGACTTGGAGAAGATCTGCAAAGAGGAGTGGAACAAAATCCCTCCTGAGATGTGTGCAAACCTGGTGGCCAACTACAAGAAACGTCTGACCTCTGTGATTGCCAACAAGGGTTTTGCCACTAAGTACTAAGTCATGTTTTGCAGAGGGGTCAAATACTTATTTCCCTCATTAAAATGCTAATCAATTTATAACATTTTTGACATGCGTTTTTCTGGATTATTTTGTTTTTATTCTGTCTCTCACTGTTCAAATAAACCTACCATTAAAATTATAGACTGATCATGTCTTTGTCAGTGGGCAAACGTACAAAATCAGCAGGGGATCAAATACTTTTTTCCCTCACTGTATGTTGTTCCATTGCAGTAAAGTATCTTTGTCACATAAAGTGTCTGCCATTTTCTCACAGTCACCAAGGCTTGCGTGCCTGATGTGGAGATGAGATTGTTGGAGCAATGAGTAAAAGTCTTTCAAAACAGTTGATGTGAAATAAGAACCCAAGCAGGCGGCCCTGCACAGAGCTACAGCGCTTTGCACCACAGAAATCAGAACAGCACTTATCAACTAGCCAGGCACTGATAGGCTTATCTATACGCACAACAGAGACCTCACAACCAAACTTTTTCCTTCAGTTCAATTTTTTTCCACTCCTATTTTCCACTCAAGAGAGATGGAGAGAAAGTGTGTGTGTGTGTGTGTGTGTGTGTGTGTGTGTGTGAGAGAGAGAGAGAGAGAGAGAGAGAGAGAGAGAGAGAGAGAGAGAGAGAGAGAGAGAGAGAGAGAGAGAGAGAGAGAGAGAGAGACAGACAGACAGACAGACAGACAGTTTGAGGAAAATGCTTGGGTTTAATGAATGTGCTATCATTGTCACAAGCTTATGAATTCATCATCAAATGAGTGACAAGGTTGAAAACGATTCAGGATGTCACATTGTAATGGAGAGCGATACGAGAGAGAAAAAGGGTGAAAGAGAGAGAGAGAGAGAGAGAGATAGTGGGGTGGAGGAAGGGATGCTATTGGCTTCTCTAATGATGTGGTTGTCACGCTGATAACAGCCATGGCTCATATGGCTCATATTTCTGTTATCTGCTGTATCTGCTGTTGGAGGAGACCAGAAGGAGGAGTTCACTGCCTGGGAGTTGACCGTGTCTAAAACACTACAATGATTTATGAGTGTGAGCCGTAGGAGTGGAGACTGCGGCAGGCGATTACATTGACTCACACACACACTAAGTACACCAAACATTAGGAACACCATCCTAATATTGAGTTGCACCCCAAACCTATTTTGTCCTCTGAACAGCCTCAATTCGTCAGGGCATGGACTCTACAAGGTGTCGAAAGTGTTCAACAGGGATGCTGGCCCATGTTGGCTCCAATGCATCCCACAGTTGTGTCAAGTTGGCTGGATGTCGGTTGGGTGGTGGACCATTCTTGATACATACGGAAAACTGTTGAGCGCACCGTTGCAGTTCTTGACACAAACTGGTGCGCCTGGCATCTATTACCATACCCCGTTCAAAGGCACGTCAATCTTTTGTCTTGCCCATTCACCCTCTGAATGGCACACATACACAATCCATGTCTCAATTGTCTCAAGGCATAAAAATGCTTCTTTAACCTGTCTCCTCCCCTTCATCTACATTGATTGAAGTGGATTTAACAAGTGACATCAATAAAGAATCATAGCTTTCACCTGGATTCACCTGGTCAGTCTACGTCATTGAAAGAGCAAGTGTTCTTATTGTTTTGTATACTCAGTGTATACACACACACACACAGACACACACATACTCACACATGCACAAACACACACTCACATGCATCTGCAACAAGCTTTTCCTAAGAAGTACATACCGGTAGACTCCTATCCTCCAACCCCAGGTTTGATCAGTACAGGATAGGATGGGGCATCAGGAGAGGACAGAGTGAGAGAAAACACATTTACCATCGCTTTGGAGGTGGAGCAAGAAGCCTTATCTTGCACACAGACTATACACGCACAAGCACACACACACACACACACAAGCAAGAAGAGGAGTGCAATACAGATGGGCAGAGGATGGAGGAGAAAGCAAATAGGAAGTGGTAAGACAAATGAAAAAACTGCCCACAGTCAAAAAGGGATAGGTTGTTCCATTGATGACACTACTTTACTTTCTCTCCCCTTCAATCACACCTTTCTGGCATCTCAGCAAAGGAAGCAGTACTGTCATTTAAGTGTAATTCATTCCAATCTCTCTTTCTGCTTGGGTTCCCTAAGCACTATGCCCCCACAAAGTAATGAAATTCAAAGTTAACTAAAATGTACGAATGACCAAACGATTTGTTGTTCGCGTTGGCAACCAATTATGCCATGTTTTAGCGAGAACATGAAAATAATTGGTGCATTGTGCTGAAATGTTTACTAAGAATGCAGAGTTTTTGTTTCCCTGTTGTGGGGAATAAAGGCATAGGGCACAGAGTCCCTGCGAGTAGGACTCTTTATTGATTCACTTTGTTTATTTCCACTGATGTCTGTCTGCATTGTGACAGTACCAGGAAGTAAAAATGCATGGTATGACAAAGGCACACTCCCTCCCTGGAAATGCCTGTTTAAAAAGTCAAACTGACGTGTTGTTGACACTCCAACTCAAGGCTGTGCATGCCCACGTTTCTCCTCTCCTCTAAATTATTTTACATTCCACTCGGTTCTCAGATTTCATTTAAACTCAAAACAAATGATTGGGTTTCTTGCCCCTCGTCTTCTGCGCCTCCCCTGCCAATGTTTTATTTGCACAATTTAGATATGATGCATCCGGCTGGAGACGTGTAAACACACTTTGACTTGTGATCCATACGTCTACATAAATCATTATCCACTTTCCAGACATTTAACATCCAGTATTGATAGCAGATCTGTTGGCTGATGCACGGCAAAGATGAAAAGCAATTCAGGATTGACTGTGATTGACTCTGGGCTGAAAGAATATCTAAACAAAGCCAATAGTATTCTGTCCATGTGTGAGGGACAGCCTGCCTTATCACATGAACATCACACGCCTGTGTGCGTCAGCCAAGCAGCACCACAAGAGAATAGCTCCTCTTCTCCCAAAAAAGTATTTTTAGCCCCAATGATGAGTCCCTGTAATTTTTTTGCACCCAGCAGCACTTCAGAAAGCTAATTCTATGACCCATTAAATTAGCCAGAGACCTTTTAAATGAAGCGATTCGGGGAGAGTGCGCTAGCAATTAATACAGTTCTAAGGACATCCCAGGCGAAACAATCCCCCCAAAATCTGCACAGCAGACTGTAAAAGTAATAGTCCTCTCGAAATTGAAAGCTTTACATTTGAGTAATTTAGCAGATGCTCTTATCCATAGTGATTTACAGGAGCAATTAGGGTTAAGTGCCTTGCTCAAGGGCACATCAACAGATTTTTCACCTAGTCGGCCCGGGGATTCAAACCAGCGACCTGTTTGGTTACTGGCCCAACGCGCTTAACGGCTAGTCTACCTGCTGCTTTTAATACAGCAAATAACCTGACGCCCGAATGTTTCTCACTCAGGAAACCATTAGAGCTTCAGATGTTATGATAATGTGCAATATGCATTGTTATTATTCATGGTTAATCCAGGAGCATGGTGGTTAAAAGGTCTATGTCATCACTTCCAGAGGCCATTAAGCATCATTAACAGAGAGGGTGGCATTAGCAGCCATAGAACATTCAGTCAATCACAAAATGTAAAATCCCTTGTTTAATTGATAAACATTAATTTGATTATTGTTTACGTTTTTTCAACAAGGGTTTCATGTAAATATGCATACATTTAGTGGTTATACACACACACAGTTAAACATACATATTTAAACATTGCGTAAATGAGAAACGTATTTATGCATTCATTACTCTTCCAAAATGTCCTAAAACAAAGAGAAGTAATACTCAAATCTTCTGTTATATAATTATAATGCATAATATCACTGACCTTTGGCACAAGAAATCACACCAAAGATGAGGTCAAGATGTTGAATTTCTTACATATTGTATAAAAGCAGCACAACAATGAGGGAAAACAGAATCTAAATAAAGGAAAATAAAAAAGTACTCTGAACAATGTAAGATAAATTATTTTCAAATCAGTTCCTTCAATATGATAGATTATCTATGGAAGCGAGACGAAAAATATTTGGTCTCTCTTCTATTGTTTTGACAGCTGAAACTGTGAATAATTAGGTTTTCATATTTTTAGCTTGTGACTTTTTTTCTTCTTTCCGTGGCCATCATCTTCTCTTCTCTTTCCATTTTTCTTTTTGTGGGAGGAGGAGAGTGAATGCATGTATTATCTTTTAGTGTGGAATGGTGGTGCTTTAATGAGTTTTATTTCCCCTCGCTACGTTTATCGCTTTCATTCAAACTCAGCTACTGCTGCACTTCTAAAAACGGACTTTCCTTAATATATGATATTTCAAAAGCCACCGATTGTCCAACAAAAGCCTTCATTCTTTTCCCTTTTTTCCAGAGGGAAAGAGTTTCTCAGATTCGGAACAGAAAACAATGGGACTGCCGAATGAAAGGTCTCCACCACTGCAGACAGACAGACAGGGTGAATAGAATAGGAAAATTCACTGGCGTTGCCTCTGAGCCAATGTGAGAAAGGGTCTTATTAAAAGCAGTGAAATACTGTCCTTTAGCCCTCACTGCAAGCCTCAGGAAGAAAGTAGGTGTGAATGTGAGTCTTGAATATGTATGGAGGAGGAAGCATGCATAGTTACCCGTTCAAATCAACAAGCTCATTCTTAAAATGTAATTATCATTTGATTTCAGCTCTTATGGCACACCAATAAACACAATATACCACTTAGAAAGATATTACCATCAGGCTCAGTGCCTCTTCAGAACAAGGCTACGGCAGAGCCAGTCATCTGAGCACTATTCAAATCCACATATTCTGGATGGCAGCGTGGGTGCCATGACATCACCAGTAACAGTGTTAACTTCTATAAAGTATCTGCAATCTGTTTGTACACTGTCAGGATAGGCAACTTCAACGAGGGAAGTTAAGACATGCAACGTGTTTCAAGATGGACACGGAGAGAAAGGGAGGGTGAGAGAGAGGGAGAGTTGGCTTTGATGGATGAAGAGAGAGAAAATGGAGAGTTGAAAAAGGAATGGGGAGAAGGACACAGAGAAAATGAGATAGAGGCAAAGAAAGTCTGCGAAAATGAGATAATGTGGGGGGGGACTGTGTGAGCGCCATGTGTCCATGTGAGTATTTTTTTTAATAATCAATTTACATAGCTGCTCTATCATTTCTTCTATCCATCATCTGCACAAAGCTATTGTATTGTGAATCATCTCAATACTCATTGTTCTGCATTGTCAGCCTCTGCCTTAAAAATGGAGTAAGTAAAACAGAAATACCTTTATTAATAATATATATAATAATATGCCTTTTAGCAGATGCTTTTATCCAAAGCGACTTACAGTCATGCGTGCATACATTATTTTATGGGCGGTCCCGGGGAATCGAACCCACTACCTTGGCGTTACAAGCGCCGTGCTCTACCAGCTGAGCTACAGAGGACCAAAGTATTATTCAGCAGACTGCCAGGCAGAAGTTAGCCTTGCTTACTGTAACTCTCACTATGATTGATATTCAGCTCGCATTTCATTCCTATTGACTAGATCAGTGGTCACCAACCAGTCGATTGCGATCTCCAAGGCATTCCTAGTTGATCACCAAACTTTTCTGTAAAAAACCCAACAATAAAGCCTTGCATTCCCATTTTTTTATTAATTTTGCGCTGTTGGCGGTAGGTGCATTTGATTCAGCAGCCCTAGTGCCGAGAAGGCAAAGTATTTCCATTTTGTGTCTGAAGGTAGAACTCCGCCTACCCGGCAGGCCCAGAGAGCAAATCAAATGCACCTATAGGCCTACTGCTGGCCAATCAGATAGATCAGATCACCGTGTCTGCACAGTTTCCTTGAGCCATAGGCTGTAAAATGAAGCCTAGAATGCACAGCAAAACTGATACTGTGAGATTTAAAAAAAAATTATAAACCATGAGAGAGACACAACAAATACAGCAAAGAGCTGCTGTTTTTATGAGTAAGTTCATGTTTAAGTTGTTATTCAGCACTGTCAACACTTTGTTCAACACTTTTACAAGCCATAAAATGTGAGTTCTCCCTACTTCCACTCACACTACAACCAGCACTGCAGCTGCAATGAATGAGTATAGCAAAGTGTTCTGATAAGCTTGCGTTGTTATGATAAGTGGCTGGTGTCTTTTTTAATATCTATTAATATTTCATTTTCTCTGGTCATAGCAGTAACAACATGAATTGATGCATGAGGCAGAAATAATGCAGCGACTTGAGTTTCACCATCAGCTGGATAACTGTGTCCCCTTTTCTCAGAGGAGGGAGGGAGAGCAGAGGGACCGTGAGTCAGGTGAGAGGCAGCCTCATCACTGCTCCCTCCCTCCCCTCAGACTGACCATCAGATGCAGGCCATCAGTCCAGTAAAAAAATATATAATAAAAATTAAAAAGCTTACTCAGCTGTGCCTCACAAGTAAAACAAAAAAGTATCTATTACCAGTGTGATCATATGCCTACTTTTGTCTGAGAAGAACCACATTGACAGGACAATTCAAGCATAACCAATATACAGCGCATTTGGAAGGTATTCAGACCCATTGACATTTTCCACATTTTGTAACGTTACAGCCTTATTCTAAAATGTATTAAATAGTTTTTTCCGCTCATCAATCTACACACAATACCCCATAAAGACAAAGCAAAAACTGGTTTTTAGAAATGTTTGCAAATGTATTCAAAACTGAAAACTGAAATATCACATTTACATAATTATTCAGATACTTTACTCAGTACTTTGTTGAAGCACCTTTGGCAGCGATTACAGCCTTGAGTCTTCTTGGGTATGACGCTACAAGCTTGGCACAGCTGTATTTGGGGAGTTTCTCCCATTCTTCTCTGCAGATCCTCTCAAGCTCTGTCAGGCTGGATGGGGAGCGTCACTGCACAGTTATTTTCAGGTCTCTCCAGAGATGTTAGATCGGGTTCAAGTCCGGGCTCTGGCTGGGCCACTCAAGGACATGCAGAGACTTGTCCCGAAGTGCTTCCTGCGTTGTCTTGGATGTGTGCTTAGGGTCATTGTCCTGTTGGAAGGTGAACCTTCGCCCCAGTCTGAAGCCCTGAGCGCTCTAGCATAGGTTTTCATCAAGGATCTCTCTGTACTTTGCTCTGTTCATCTTTCCCTCGATCCTGACTAGTCTCCCAGTCCCTGCCGCTGAAAAACATCCCCACAGCATGATGCTGCCTTCAGGCATTCAGGCCAAAGAGTTCAATCTTGGTTTCATCAGACCAGAGAATCTTGTTTCTTATGGTCTGAGAGTCCTTTAGATGCCTTTTGGCAAACTCCATGTGGGCTGTCATGTGCCGTTTACTGAGGAGTGGCTTCCGTCTGGCCACTCTACCATAAAGGCATGATTGGTGGAGTTCTGCAGAGATGATGGTCCTTTTGAAAGGTTCTCCCATCTCCACAGAGGAACTCTGGAACTCTGTCAGAGTGACCATCGGGTTGTTGGTCAGCTCCCTGACCGAGGCTCTTCTCCCGCGATTGCTCAGTTTGGCAGGGTGGCCAGCTCTAGGAAGAGTTTTGGTGGTTCCAAACTTCTTCCATTTAAGAATGATGGAGGCCACTGTGTTCTTGGGACCTTCAATGCTGCAGACATTTTTTGGTACCCTTCCCCAGATCTGTGTCTTGACACAATCCTGTCACGGAGCTCTATGGACAATTCCTTCGACCTCATGGCTTGGTTTTTGCTCTGACATGCACTGTCAACTGTGGGACCTTATATAGACAGGTGTGTGCCTTTCCAAATCATGTCCAATCAATTGAATGTACCACAGGTGGACTACAATCAAGTTGTAGAAACATCTCAAGGATGATCAATGGAAACAGGATGCACCAGAGCTCAATTTTCGAGTCTCATAGCAAAGGGTGTGAATACTAATGTAAATAAAGTATTTCAGTTTTTAAAAAATTCTAATAACCTGTTTTCACTTTGTCATTATTGTGTGTAGATTTACGAGGGACATTTTTTATTTAATCCATTTTAGAATGTAACGTAACAAAATGTGGAAAAAGTCAAGCGGTCTGAATACTTTCCGAATGCAGTGATAATGTATTGGGCCTATAGCCTACTGCACAAGCCTCATTGATACAGAACTATTTTTAGTTGGTCAATGTTGCATAGTCTTACGTTTTTTAAGTCATGTTTTAATTTTTTTATCTGAGCGTTAGATCTCGGCTTGCATTTTGACTCAGAAAGTGATCTTGACTCAGAAAAGGTTGGTGACCACTGGACTATATAATGTATAATCCATGTCCATCATCTTTTACCTGGTGTTAGAGCTATTCCAAATATGTTAGGCTTACATGTACTTATTGCACAAAATGTAAGAACTGGGTACGAATGGGTATGGTGTCTGGCCTCCTCTCTCATCTCCTCATTTCTCTTGGACCCTCAAAACACTTTTGTTGTCACCTCTCCTCACCCCTTCTCTCTGCCTCCCTCACTCCCCTTCCTCCCCCTCGCACCCTAATCTATGAACAAGGTTCTAAGGTGCAACGCGTGTAAAAATGTGGCATTTGACGAAGACAAGCTTGCATGTTAAAAAAGACAGGGGATGAGTGTGAAGGGTGGGGGAGAAGCAGAAGAGCAACGGAAAGTATGACGGCGTGCCACCTGCCAACAAAGCATCTAGTGTCAGTCTGCTTCCGGGGAGCGCGGCACCAGCATAGGGGAGCCGGGAGAGAGAGGCGACCTGTCAGGGTGGCTGGCTGAATGACTCCACATCACCCTTTCAGCTCCAGCGACTTCCCATTTATATTGTAATGCAAATCCAACGTGTGTCCCAGATGGTGCTTTTCCAGCATCATGGGTGCATAGAAATATGATTATTTATCCCCAGCGCTCTCAAGTCTTTACTCCACCCTCTCTCTATCTCTAACTCCTTCCCTCCCTCCTTCCCTCCCTCCCTCCCTCCCTCCCTCTCTTCCCTCCTCTCACCCTCGCTGAGATGAATCTGTGCTCTGTATTGTGTCCCTCATTAATGAAACAGAGGGAGGAAAATAAATGATAGATGTGGATGGAGAGATAAAATAAGGTAGAAAAGGAAGAGCGGGAGATATGGAAATAGCATGAGACAAAGACAGAAAGATTTGCGAGAGCAGCAAGACGGTGTGAAAGAGAGAGGGAGGGCTTTGTAAAAAGACACAGGTAGCTCCTTTCTTCCTCTCCTCTGGCTGAGCATTAGGCAGAGGAGCATGAGCAATAACTCTCCCGACTCAAGTGTTCTTTTAATCATCTCCAGTGAGCAAACGCAGCTTCCTCCCCAGCGCACATCGCTGTTAAATGTCACCTCTCTGACACAACATGACGGGAATCCTGCTTAAATAATACACCCTTTATCTCCATGTGTGAGAAACGGCTCACCTGCTGTACAGTCATGGTCAAAAGTTTTGAAAATGACACAAATATTAATTTTCACAAGTCTGCGGCCTCAGTTTTTATGATGGCAATTTGCATATACTCCAGAATGTTATGAAGAGTGATCAAAGTCCCTCTTTGCCATGAAAATGAACTTAATCCCCCAAAAATATTTCCACTGCATTTCAACCCTGCCACAAAAGGACCAGCTGACATCATGTCAGTGATTCTCTCGTTAACACAGGTGAGAGTGTTGACGAGGACAAGGCTGGAGATCACTCTGTCATGCTGATTGAGTTAGAATAACAGACTGGAAGCTTTAAAAGGAGGGTGGTGCTTGAAATCATTGTTCTTCCTCTGTTAACCATGGTTACCTGCAAGGAAACACGTGCCGTCATCATTGCTTTGCACAAAAAGGGCTTCACAGGCAAGGATCTTGCTGCTAGTAAGATTGCACCTAAATCAACCATTTATCGGATCATCAAGAACTTCAAGGAGAGAGGTTCAATTGTTGTGAAGAAGGCTTCAGGGCACCCAAGAAAGTCCAGCAAGCGCCAGGACCGTCTCCTAAAGTTGATTCAGCTGCGGGATCGGGGCACCACCAGTGCAGAGCTTGCACAGGAATGGCAGCAGGCAGGTGTGAGTGCATCTGCACGCACAGTGAGGCGAAGACTTTTGGAGGATAGCCTGGTGTCAAGAAGGGCAGCGAGGAAGCCACTTTTCTCCAGGAAAAACATCAGGGACAGACTGATATTCTGCAAAAGGTACAGGGATTGGACTGCTGAGGACTGGGGTAAAGTCATTTTCTCTGATGAATCCCCTTTCCGATTGTTTGGGGCATCCGGAAAAAAGCGTGTCCGGAGAAGACAATGTGAGCGCTACCATCAGTCCTGTGTCATACCAACAGTAAAGCATCCTGAGACCATTCATGTGTGGGGTTGCTTCTCAGCCAAGGGAGTGGGCTCACTCACAATTTTGCCTAAGAACACAGCCATGAATAAAGAATGGTACCAACACATCCTCCGAGAGCAACTTCTCCCAACCATCCAAGAACAGTTTGGTGACGAACAATGCCTTTTCCAGCATGATGGAGCACCTTCCCATAAGGAAAAAGAGATAACTAAGTGGCTCGTGGGAAAAAACATCGAAGTTTTGGGTCCATGGCCAGGAAACTCCCCAGACCTTAATCCCATTGAGAACTTGTGGTCGATCTTCAAGTAGACAAACAAAAACCCACTAATTCTGACAAACTCCAAGCATTGATTATGCAAGAATGGGCTGCCATCAGTCAGGATGTGGCCCAGAAGTTAATTGACAGCATGCCAGGGCGGATTGCAGAGGTCTTGAAAAAGAAGGGTCAACACTGCAAATATTGACTCTTTGCATAAACTTAATGTAATTGTCAATAAAAGCCTTTGACACTTATGGAATGCTTATAATTATACTTCAGTATACCATAGTAACATCTGACAAAAATATCTAAATACACTGAAGCAGCAAACTTTGTGAAGACCAAAACTTTTGACCATGACTGTATGTTGTCTGTTGAAATAACTCACAGCTTGTTGGGGTTACATACTGTACAATACGTTTTGTCATGGTATGGCCATAAGAGTGCTTTGTTGATTTTGTAATGGCTGTTGCATGCACAACAAAAAATGAAACTTTGACTAAAAAAAGTTTTGAACAAAATATCTAAGTAAAATATTTAAAATATCTGAGAGCGTGAATCTGAGACAAGTTATATTGAATATGCTGTCTTTGCAAATGCAGTCCCCTTCTCCCCTCCAGTCTGTTCTAAGCCCCTAACTAATTGGTTTTATTTGAATGTCAAATCAAATTAAAGTGTATGCGTCATGTACACAGGTTACAGCAGGTGTTAACGATGCAGCGAAATGCTTACTTTCCAGCTCCCTCAACAGTGCAGTTCAAATATCAAGATCAATAATTGTCAAAAGTCAATCAAAAAAAACAAGTAGTAGTATGCATAGTAATAAAAAGGATACGTACACCCAGCTTCGTTGCAGTTCTTGACACACTCAAACCGGTGCGCCTGGCACCTACTACCATACCCCGTTCAAAGGCACATAAATCTTTTGTCTTGCCCATTCACCCTCTGAATGGCACACATACACAATCCATGTCTCAATTGTCTCAAGGCTTCAAAATCCTTATTTGACCTGTCTCAGCCTTACTGCTATTAGCCCATACAAACGCATGAATTAACAGATTCACTGCATGGAACAACAGATAGTCCCCCAAAAAAATCTAAAGGAAGTTTGTTCTGAAGTGTATTTAACCCCTTATTTTTGGCACTAAACAATTTCCATATACACTTCCATTCATTTTTTCAACTGGTACCGGGGGAACTTCAGACGAAACTTGTGAGGCCTGTGGGCATCCTAGAGCATAACAACCGACATGCAGTGGCGTGTATTCATGGATGTATTCTTTAGTCTCTTCAAAATTTCTAAATGATCTCATAAGTTTCTGAAAAACGTGTCTGTTTCTGGTCAGCTTGTGTTGATGTCCTGCAGTAGCTAGCTTGCTAAATTGGCCCTTTCCTAAGCCAAAGATGGAGATGGAGATTTGGACTTGTGGGTTTGACTTAATTCTCTGTACAGGCCAATGATTATGACGCCGATTCTGATCTAGCCATAAATTAATATGTTGTGCCACTGGCCTGAGACGATTGAAGTTCAATATGTAGCCTAGATGTAGCCTAGTAGGCTCACGTTAACTAGCTAGCTAGCTTACTTAGCTGGTTCATTGTTGCCCGTGCGTAGAACTTAGGCTAGTAGCAAGCATTTTAGCTAGGTAGCCTATGACAACAAAAACTAAAAGTGTACTGTATGACAGAGCCACAGACCGTTTTGCCAACATGAAAGAGAGGAGGATGGCATTGGCGTTCAACTAGTCTACAAGTAGGGTGAGTAAAAAAAGTTTTACTTGCGCACGCACACACACAGAGAAATCAGTCCCATGGACAGCCACATGATATTTAGCAACATTGATTGGACTAAATTGTTTTTGGTATATTTAAGTTTGTTTTCAGTGTATTAAATAAAGCATACATAGCCTTGTTGATTTGATGATGTTTAAATGTTTAAGTTGAAATGGTGCTGGAATAGCGGAGGCAGTGCTCCTGTTGTCTTTGTGCTGACTTGCGGTAACTCTGTGGTTCTAAATCAGTAGTTGTTTAGTAAACTGTAGAAAATATCAACTTGCTTGACCATGCTGCAGGTCATATACAGTAACTGTTTGTTACAGGCAATATTTGCTTTGTGAACTTCACAGGAGAGATGTTGCTCTCTGGTTTTGTGATGAAACAGTTGTAGTTGAATTTATTCTGCCACTGTGTTACTTTTGTCTTTTTGTTGTCACAGCCTTATTGTCTAACATGGTGCCGTATGAACGAATGGGTTATAGCACAAACAATTATCATAACATAATATGGCTTTTTTCCTGGCTTGGCTTGGCTTCCTCAGTGATTTTACCCACGCACCACTACTGTCGACATGTACGTGTATGTGAGAGTGTCATGAACCCTGCGTCCTGAGTCTGTTCCTGCCTGTGTTGCCGTTTTTCTGCTCTGAATCTCCTGTTTCCTGAAGGTTCCTGAACGCACCCTGTCCGGTTGCCGGGCGCGTTGCTAGGCGGGTGATCTCTCGATTACCCGCGCCTGCCTTCTCATCAACCCCGGCACACCTGGTCCTGATCATCACACCTTCATAAGCTCTGACCTGACATCCATTCCCTGCCGGATCGGTAGCCATGAACATCATTTTCCCGGGACCTTCACCCAACCCCTGCCTGGTTGCCGGCGCCTGCCGTGCCATCATTGGATCTGCCACTTCACCTCCACCAACTCATCTCCGCCGCCCGCTCCATCTCCTGGATTACTCTGCATCTTTTTGAATCTGTTAATAAATACTCACCTTCGTTCAACTCACCTCGTCCTGGTCTGCTTCTGGGTTCTGTCGTAGTGAACCGTGACAGAACGATCCGGCCAGAAATGAACCCAGCGGACCTGGATTCTGTTCGCCATGCCATTACCCATCAGGAAAAGATGTTGGGACAACACAGCACGGCGCTACAGGAGATAGCGTTGTCGGTTCGGAACTTTTCTACCAGTCTGACGAAGATCCAGGCTCAGCTCAGTTTGCCGGTGGAGAATCCACCACCGGTTTCACCCCTCTCGCCTGCCGCTTCTGGAGCTGTGCCCTTCCGTGAGCTCAAGGTTCCGACGCCTGATAAGTATGAAGGGGATTTGGGAAGATGCCGTTCCTTTCTTATGCAGTGTGGATTAGTGTTCGATCTACAGCCCCACTCTTACGCCACAGACAAGGCTAGGATAGCCTTTGTTATTGAATTGCTGCGTGGTAGAGCCCTGGAGTGGGCTTCAGCCGTATGGGAACGACAGGACACCTGCATGGCGTCATACAAGGAGTTCACGGCAGAGATGAGGAAGCTGTTTGACCATCCAGTCCGAGGTAAGGACGCAGCTAAGCGCCTGTTTTCTCTTCGCCAAGGAGCTCGCCGAGTTGCCGACTTCGTAATCGAATTCAGGACATTGGCTGTGGAGAGTGGGTGGAATGAAGAGTCATTGCAAGCGGCCTTTTATCAGGGGTTGTCGGAGCAACTCAAGGATGAGTTGATCTCCTATCCGGAGCCTAGTGACCTGGACAGTTTGGTAGCTTTGCCTATTCGGGTGGATAACAGAGTTTGAGAGAGAAGGAGGGAGAAGCAATGGGGCCCGTCCAATCAATCAGCTTCTCGGTTCCCAGTCGGGTCAGGAGGTGGACCAGAACGCGTCGATCATTGTCCACCACACGGGATTAGTGGAGAGGTCCTGCCTCCAGATTCTGAACCCATGCAAGTGGGGCGGCACGGGTTAACCAAGGAGGAGTGCCAACATAGACGTGAGACCAACCGCTGCCTCTACTGTGGGAGTTCGGGACATTACATCTCCACTTGTTCCCAACGGCCGTCAAACTGCCCGGCTCGCTAAGTTTGGGAGGACTTTTAGCGAGCCGGTTTCAACCTCTCAATACCCCTGTCAGACCCCGTTTCCCGGCTACCCTCATGAACAGGAATCAGAGTTTAGCGATTAACGCTTTCGTCGATTCAGATGCCGATGGCAGCTTTTTTGATGCCGATGTGGTGGAACAGCTGGGGCTTCCCAAGGAGCGATTACCGGAAGCCATTGAAGCTACCACTCTGAACGGCAGTAGTCTGGCACGTATCACGATGAGGACTGAACCGGTTAAGATGCTGTTGTCAGGGAATCATTCTGAGGTTATCTCATTCTTCATTCTGCCTTCTCCCCATGTTCCTCTGGTCCTTGGTTACCCCTGGCTGAAAGAACACAATCCCACATTCGATTGGGTGACTGGCAAGGTAACTAGTTGGAGCATTGATTGTCATGCTAACTGCCTCAAGACTGCCTGTTCCCATTCTGTTCCCAGTCAGGTCATTGAGGCTAACCCCCCAGATTTGTCCCTGGTTCCCCAAACATATCACGATTTGGGGAAGTGTTCAGTAAGCAGAGGGCTCTGTCACTCCCTCCCCACCGACCATATGATTGTGCCATAAACCTGTTCCCTGGAGCTGCCTATCCCAAGGGACGGTTATACAGCATCTCCCGACCTGAACGTGAGGCTTTGGAGACCTACATAAAGGAGTCCCTAGCTGCTGGTCTCATTCGTCCCTCGTCATCACCCCTGGGGGCAGGATTCTTCTTTGTGAGTAAAAAGCATGGCTCACTTGACCTTGTATTGATTATCGGGGGGTTGAATGATATCACAGTCAAGAACAAGTATCCCCTGCCCTTGATGAGCTCTGCTTTCGACTCCTTACAGGGTGCTACTGTGTTCACCAAGCTGGACCTACGCACATGTCGTATCATCTGGTCCGGATCAGAGAGGGGGACGAGTGGTTGACTGGTTTCAATACACCGATGGGTCATTTCGAGTATCAGGTGATGCCGTTTGGACTGACCAATGCCCCAGCAGTGTTCCAGAGTATGGTGAATGACGTCCTGAGAGATATGATCGGTCTTTTTGTGTTCGTTTACCTGGATGACATTCTATCTTCTCTAAGGAGCTTTCCAGCCACGTCCAGCATGTCAAGCAGGTTCTGCAGCGATTGTTGGAGAATCGCCTGTTTGTGAAGGACGAGAAGTGTGAATTTCACGCCCACACTACATCCTTCCTCGGGTACATCATCTCCAGGGGAGAGATTAGGATGGACCAAGAGAAGGTTAGGGCGGTTCTGGATTGGGCCCAGCCCGGTACGAGATTGCAGCTCCAGAGGTTTCTGGGGTTTGCGAATTTCTATCGTAGATTTATCCGTGATTGCAGCCATGTGGCCGCTCCTTTAACTGCCCTGACTTCTAGTACCAGAACCTTCAGTTGGAATCCTGAGGCGGACCGAGCATTTCTGGATTTGAAGAGGCGATTCACCAACGCTCCGATTCTCTCTCAACCTGACACTGCCCGTCAGTTTGTCGTTGAAGTGGATCGTCTGATGTGTGGGTTGGCTCCATCCTGTCCCAGCGATGCTCCACTGACGGTAAACTCCATCCCTGCGCCTACTACTCGCGTCGTCTTTCGCTCTGCGGAGAGGAACTACGATATGGGTAACCGGAGCTCCTCGCGGTGAAACTTGCCTTGGAGGAGTGGCGCCACTGGTTGGAGGGGGCGGAGCAACCGCTTGTGTCTGGACTGACCACAATAATCTTGCTTACGTGCAATCGGCTAAGAACGTCTCAACTCCCGTCAGGCCAGGTGGTCGTTGTTTTTGGATGCTTTAATTTTTCCTTGACGTTCCGACCGGGGTCTAAGAACGTCAGAAGGCGGACGCCTTGTCCCGGATGTTCTCCAAGACGGAGGAGAGGGGGCCAAGACCGAGACGATTCTTCCCCGGAACCTTGTCGTGGGAGCCGTTATGTGGAGGATTGAGGAGGAGGTTATGGCGGCCCTTCGGACGTAGCCCGGCCCCGGTAACGGTCCACCCGGTCGGTTGTTTGTGCCTGAGTCGGTCCGTTCGGCTGTCCTCCAATGGTCCAACGCCAGCAAGATGGCTTGTCACCCTGGCGTGGGACCATACTCGGAGGTTTGTTGCTGCCTGTCCAGTTTGTGCGCAGAACAAGAGTGCCAATCGGCCCAGCTCTGGACTTCTTCACCCCTTACCGATCCCCCGGCGACCATGGTCGCATCTGGCCCTGGACTTTGTCACTGGGTTACCCTCTTCTGAGGGGAACATGGTCATTCTGACTATTGTGGACAGATTCAGCAAGTTCGCCCACTCTGTGCCCATCTCCAAGCTTCCCTCTGCCCCTGAGACGTCCAAGATCCTGGTTAGGGAGGTTTTCAGGGTCCACGGATTGCCCAGTGACATAGTTTCCGACCGTGGCCCTCAGTTCACCTCTGCTGTCTGGAAATCCTTCTGTTTGGCCATTGGAGCTACAGTCAGTCTCACTTCTGGATTTCACCCCCCAATCTAATGGACAGGCGGAGAGAGCCAACCAGAAGATGGAATCCACGCTGCGCTGCCTTGTTTCCTCCAACCCCACCTCTTGGGTCTCTCAGTTGCCTTGGGTTGAGTATGCCCACAATACTCTCCGTACTTCTGCCACTGGGATGTCTCCCTTCCAGTGCCTATACGGCTACCAACCCCCCTTGTTTCCTTCTCAGGAGAAGGATCTCTCGGTTCCCTCTGTCCAGGCCCACATTCGTCGTTGCCACCGGACCTGGCATCGGGCCAGAAAGGCCCTCCTTAGAGTTTCTGACCGGTATCAGCTCCAGGCGAATCGTCGCCGTATTCCAGCCCCCGCTTATGCCATCGGAGATAGGGTCTGGTTGGCTACACGGGACCTTCCTCTGCGGACTGAGTCAAGGAAACTGTCGCCGAGGTTCATTGGTCCGTTTGTGGTGGAGAGAGTGATTAATCCTGTTGTGGTTCAACTCAAGTTGCCTAGTACGCTCAGAGTCCATCCCACCTTCCATGTCTCCTGCCTCAGGCCTGTTCTCCTCAGCCCTCTGTTGCCCCCTCCGCCTTCCTCCTCCTGCTCCTCGGATGATCGGAGGAGGTCCTGTCTACACGGTGCGCCGCATCATGGATTCCAGACGGCGGGGCCGGGGTTTCCAGTATCTCGTGGACTGGGAGGGGTATGGTCCTGAGGAGAGGAGTTGGATTCCTCTGCGTCAGATCCTTGATGCTGACCTCCTTCGTGACTTCTACCGCCTCCATCCTGGCGCTCCGGGTAGTCCGCCCGGTGGCGTTCGTCGGAGGGGGGGTACTATCATGAACCCTGCATCCTGAGTCTGTTCCTGCCTGTGTTGCCGTTTTTCTGCTCTGAATCTCCTGTTTCCTGAAGGTTCCTGAACGCACCCTGTCCAGTTGCCGGGCGACGTTGCTAGGCGGGTGATCTCTCGATTACCCGCACCTGCTTCTCATCAGCTTCGGCACACCTGGTCCTGATCATCACCCCTTCATAAGCTCTGACCTGACATCCATTCCCTGCCGGATCGTTAGCCATGAACATCATTCTCCCGGGACCTTCACCCAACCCCTGCCTGGTTGCCGGCGGCTGCCGTGCCATCATTGGATCTGCCACTTCACCTCCACCAACTCATCTCCGCCGCCCGCTCCATCTCCTGGATTACTCTGCATCTTTTTGATTCTGTTAATAAATACTCACCTTCGTTCAACTCACCTCGTCCTGGTCTGCTTCTGGGTTCTGTCGTAGTGAACCGTGACAGAGAGTCTCACCTTTCCACAGAGGGGTCATATTAGCGTGTAGCCCAAACTGTTCAGACGCTACAGACAGAAGTTGGCAGATCAGCTGTATCGACTTTAGACGAGTCCCAAGACACTTGTGGGGGTCATACCACTATGCTACCTGCCTCCCAGATGGTAAGAGTGAACAGTCTGTGGGTTGGGTGACTGGAATCCTTCACGATTTTCCGGGCCTTCCTCAGACTGGTGGAAATGTCCTGGAGGGCAGGGATCTTGCCCCCAGTGATGTATTGGGCCGTCCGCACCACCCTCTGTAGTAGCCCTGCGGTTGAGAACGGTGCAGTTGCCTTAACAAGTGGTGATGCAGCCAGACAAGATGCTCTAAATGGTGCACTTATAAAAGTTATTGAGGATCTGAGGGGCCATACCAAATTTCTTCAGTCGCCTGAAGTTGAAGAGGCGCTGTTGCGCCTTCTTCACCATGGTGTCAGTGTGGTGGGTCCATGCCAGGTCCTCAGTGATGTGCACACCAAGGAACTTGAAGCATTTTACCTTTTCCACTGCAGCCCCAACCTGTAGTCCATGATCAGCTCCATGGTTTTGCTGACGTTGAGGGAGAGGTTGTTGTCCTAGCACCACTCTGCTAGGGCTCCAACCTCCCTGTAGGCTGTCTATGATCAGGCCTACCACCGTTGTGTCATCAGCAAACTTAATAATGGTGTTGTAGTCATGCGTGGCCACACATTCGTGGGTGAATAGAGTGTACAGGTGGTGGCAGAGCACACACCCTTGGGGAGTCAGCATGGCGAAGGTGTTGTTGCCTACCCGCACCACCTGGGGTCTCCCCATCAGGAAGTCCAGGATCCAGTTGCTGAGGTGTTCAGACCCAGGGCACTGAGCTTAATGACGAGCTTGGAGGGGACTATGGTGTTGAAAGCTGAGCTGCAGTCAATTAACAGCATTCTCACATAGGTATTCCTTGTGTCCAGGTGGGATAGGGCAGTGTGCAGTGCAATGGCGATTGCGTCATCTGCGGATCTGTTGGGGCAGTACGCAAATTGTAGTGGGTCCAGGGTGTCAGGTAATGTGGAGCTGATGTGGTCCTTGACCAGCAGTACATGATGACAGAAGTGAGTGCTACAGGGCGATAGTCATTTAGGCAGGTTACCTTTCTTTGCTTTGGTACAGGGACAATGGTGGACATCTTGAAGCATGTGGGGATTACAGACTGGGACAGGGAGAGGTTTAATATGTCCGTAAACACTCCAGCCAGCTGGTCCGCACATGCTCTGATGGCTGGCTGCTTTGTGAGTATGGGCCGGCAGGGCCGGCCTGCTTGCACGTATTCACACACTTAAAATGTGTACTCACTATCGGCCACAGAGAACCACAGCACACAGTCCTCTTGAGCAGCAGGGTCCCTCGTAGGAGGATCGATGTTGTTTTCCTCGAAGCAAGCATAAAAAGTGTTTAATTCATCTGGGAGAGAGGCATTGGTATTCGCCACGCAGCTGGTTTTCCCTTTATAATCCTTGATCGTTTGTAGTTCTTGCCACATGCGTCTCACGTTGTCCCTGTACTGTCATTTTGCGTCTTCAATTGATTTTTACCACCTGCGTTTCCTGCTTCAATGTCTGCCAATAGGCGGGGAGAACCAGGATGGAGGCGTGATCTGAAGGGAAGGGTGAATAACAATGATCCAGCATCCGCTGGCCTCGCGGAAAACAGGATACATTTCAGTAGTATTTGCTTTGTTGAAGTCACCAGCCACAATAAATGCAGCCTCTGGATGTGCAGTTTCCTGTTTGTTTAAAGTCCCGAAATCCAAAATAATGTAGATTTGTGTGTATAATTCCTTGAGTGCCAGCAAGGTGTCGGCTTGGGGAGGAATGTAAACAGCCGTAATGATAACAGATCGTAATTCTCTCTGGAGGTAATAGGGTCGCATTTAATTGTCAGGTATTCCAGATCGAATTTGATAGCTTTATGATGTCAGAAGTGATAGGACTTGCTCCTGTTGAGGTGAGGTCACACAAGGCACAGAGCAGTGTTCAGTGTTCAGTGAGCAGTGTTTTGCTGTGAGAGTGAAGCAACATGGGGGATTGAGTTCTCTGTAATGAGCGCTGTAACTCTGCCTGTTGTGTTGTCATACCTGTGCTATTATCCCACATTCCTCACCAGATCTGCCTGTCTGTCTGCCTCTGAGCTTTTCTAAACAACCCTTCAAGATGGCGTCGACAGATAGGGCATCTCTGCTTCTAGCTCCTAACCAACTTTGCAGTATTTTGTTTTTTTTGGTGTTATTTCTTACATTACATACAGCCGGAAAGAACTTCTGGATATCAGAGCAGCGTTAACTCACCAGCATTACAACCAGGAATACGACTTTCCCAAATTGGATCCTTTGTTCGTACCCCCTAAGGCAATTGAACTGATTCCAAAACAGCTGGCGGAGAAGAGATATTCGGAGTGGACTTCTAGTCCGACTCAGGAGGCACGCACACCATCCACCGCTTCCGAGTATATTTCTCGCTAATGTTCAGTCTCTAGATAATAAAGTAGACAATCTCAGGGCAAGGATCTCCTTCCAGAGAGACATCAGGGATTGTAACATACTCTGTTTCACAGAAACATGACTCTCTTGGAATATACTGTCTCCATCCATTCAGCCAGCTGGGTTTTCAGTACATCGCGCAGACAGGAATAAAGAACTCTCCGGGGGAAAAAAAGGCGGGGGTGTATGTTTCATGATTAACTACTCATGGTGTGATTGTGATAACGTTCAGAAACTCAAGTCCTTTTGTTCACCCGACCTAGAATACCTCACAATCAAATGCCGACCGTATTACCTCCCAAGAGAATTATCTTCGGTTATAGTCACAGCCGTGTACATTCCCCCTCAAGCCGATACCACGAAGGCCCTCAAAGAACTACACTGGACTTTATGCAAACTGGAAACCACATATCCTGAGGCCGCATTTATTGTAGCTGGGGATTTTAACAAAGCAAATTTGAGGAAACCGCTACCGAAATTTTACCAACACATTGACTGTAGCACTCGCTCTGAGAAAACATTTGACCACTGCTACTCAGCTTTTCGAAATGCCTACAAGGCCCTCCCCCGCCTTCCCTTCGGCAAATCTGTTCACGACTCTATTTTAACCCTATAGGCAGAAACTCAAACAGGAAGTACCCGTGCTAAGGACTATTCAACAATGTTCTGACCAATCAGAATCCATGCTTCAAGATTATTTTGATCACGTGGACTATGATATGTTCCAGGTAGCCTCTGAGAATAACATTGATAAATACACGGATACGGTGACATAGTTCATCAGGAAGTGTATAGGAGATGTTGTACCCACTGTGACTATTAAAACCTACCCAAACCAGAAACCGTGGATAGATGGCAGCATTCACGCAAAATTGCATTTAACCATGGCAAGGTGACTGGGAATATGGCCGAATACAAACAGTGTAGTTATTCCCTTCGTAAGGCAATCAAACAGGCAAAACGTCAGTACAGAGAAAAAGTGGAGTCACAAATTCAACGGCTCAGACATGAGACATATGTGGCAGGGTCTACAGACAATCATGGACTACAAAGGGAAAACCAGCTATGTCGCGGACACCAACGTCTTGCTTCCGGATAAGCTAAACACCTTCTTCGCCCGCTTTGAGGATAACACAGTGCCACGGACACGGCACTCTACCAAGAACTGTGGGCTCTCCTTCTCTGTGGCCGACGTGAGTAAGACATTTAAGCGTGTTAACCCTCGCAAGGCTGCCGGCCCAGACAGCATCCCTAGCCGCGTCCTCAGAGCATGCGCAGACCAGCTGGCTGGAGTGTTTACGGACATATTCAATCTCTCCATATCCCAGTCTGCCGTCCCCACTTTCTTCAAGATGTCCACCATTCTTCCTGTACCCAAGAAAGCAAACTGAACTAAATGACTATCGCCCTGTAGCACTCACTTCTGTCAGCATGAAGTGCTTTGAGAGGCTAGTTAAGGATCATATCACCTCTACCTTACCTGACACCCTAGACCCACTTCAATTTGCTTAACGCCCCAATAGATCCACAGACGATGCAATCGCCATCGCACTGCACATTGCCCTATCCCATCTGGACAAGAGGAATATCTATGTGAGAATGCTGTTCATTGACTATGGCTCAGCATTCAACACCATAGTACCCTCCAAACTCATCATTAAACTCGGGGCCCTGGGTCTGAACCCCGCCCTGTGCAACTGGGTCCTGGACTTCCTGACGGGCCGCCCCCAGGTGGTGAAGGTAGGAAACAACTCCACTTCACTGATCCTCAACACAGGGGCCCCACAAGGGTGCGTGCTCAGCCACTTCCTGTACTCCATGTTCACCCATGACTGATTACCAGCAATGACAAGACCGCCTACAGGGAGGAGGTGAGGGCCCTGGGAGTGTGGTGCCAGGAAAATAACCTCTCACTCAACGTCAAGAAAAAAAAATAAAGGAGCTGATCGTGGACTTCAGGAAACAGCAGAGGGAGCACCCTATCCACATTGACGGGACCGCAGTGGAGAAGGTGGAAAGCTTCAAGTTCCTTGGCGTACACATCACTGATGATCTGAAATGGTCCACCCACACAGACAGTGTGGTGAAGAAGGCGCAAAAGCGCCTCATCAACCTCAGGAGGCTGAAGAAATGTATCTTGGCACGTAAAACTTTTACAGATGCACAATTGAGAGCATCCTGTCGGGCTGTATCACCGCCTGGTATGGCAACTGCACCGCCCGCAACTGCAGGGCTCTCCAGAAGGTGGTGCGGTCTGCCCAACGCATCACCGGGGGCAAACCACCTGCCCTCCAGGACACCTACAGCACCCGATGTCACATGAAGGCCAAAAAGATAATCAAGGACAACAACCACCTGAGCCACTGCCTGTTCACCCCGCTATCATCCAGAAGGCGAGGTCAGTACAGGTGCATCAAAGCTGGGACCGAGAGACTGAAAAACAGCTTCTATCTCAAAGCCATCAGACTGTTAAATAGCCATCACTAGGCGGCTTTCACCCGGTTACGTAACCCTGCACCTTAGAGGCTGCTGCCCTATATACATAGATTTGGAATCACTGGCCACTTTAATAATGGAACACTAGTCACTTTAATAATCTTTATATATTTTTGCTTTACTCATCTCATATGTATATACTGTATTCTATACTATTCTACTGTATCTTAGTCTATGCCACTCCTAAATTGCTCGTCCTAATATTTATATATTTCTTAATTCCATTCTTTTAATTTTAGATTTGTGTGTATTGTGTGTATTGTTAGATATTACTGCACTGTTGGAGCTAGAAACACAAGCATTTTAAAACACCCGCAATATCTGCTAAATATGTGTGTGACCAATACACATTTTATTTTATTTTATTTGCTGTAAGAGCTGAGAAATCAAATCCCATTCTGTTGTCAGTGCAACTCCTCCAATCCCCATCACCTCCTTCAATTAGGAGGTTTGACAAGGTACCTCTCACTTGAACTCCACTTACTTAAAGCACAACGTTTGAGTGATGCAGCAGCAGCAAAAAATCAAATCAAATAGAATATGATGAGCAGTACAATGAGGATGTGTCTGACAGTACAAACAGGATGTTTGGCAGGGGGTGCATGATGGTGAGAACTCACTCTTAAAAGGTAACAGATGTTTTCTTTAACAGTTTATTCGGCTGTCTCGGCCACAACACTAAGACGACTCCCTCATGTCCTTTCCCTTTTTTCAAATTGTGTCAATAAGGCAGAGGAATATTCACATACGCGGATTATGTAGCTCTGTTCATGAGAAAAGATGATAATACTGTTATATATTTCAGCCAGAGAGGGCACTCAGTCTAATGAATCATTAACCCAGTGCCTAACCCTCTGGAGTGGGTGTGCCTACACACGCCATTATTTTGATCACTGCTAATAAGTAGCACAGCAAAGTCATCATGGCTGCTCTACTTGTTTGCTACTCCTGTTTCTGACATTTCATGTTTCCGAACTCCATAGTCTTCCACAGTTTCCTGTTGTTTGTTAACTCTAAGGGATAAATACATTTGAATTCAATCCCTTTTTGACAGCACCCCTTTGGATTTGAACGAAACCATACATATTTGCCCATTGTAGAAGTGCTCAGAAAGTGACTTTTTGGACCTGATTGCCAAAACATTCAAACGATAAAGGTGCTCAAAGTTGACCTATTTTGCAAACCATGCCATGAGACATCCATGTCTTCATCACTGGAAAAGATAAATGGTTAAGATTGATATCATTTAAAAGCATACGAACAGGGTTGTCAAACTATTTTATAATTTCTTATGAAAAAAATAATCATTTTTTCTTACCTTAAACATAAATTATCTAAAAACGCTTAAACTCCCATTTTTTTAATTCATATTCGATATGTTGTAGCTTAGACCCTATTTTACATCATCTGAGGTTTTTGTGTTGTGCCCGCCATCGTTTGAGACACAACCTGCTCTTGAATACAGGGTGGGTGTCATGTTTAGGCTGATAAATGTACTAAAATGGGAATAAAATAGAAATGTCTACTTTCAAATGGTCCACACATCAGATAATGTTGACTTGAATGCTGTCAATCCTCCATAGGAAAACTATTGAAATCATAGAATATAGATAATAGCATAGACATGACCATTTAAGTTGGCATTCGATGGTGAGGAGCGGCGGCCATCTTTATGGTAGTAATTAGGTGTCATAATAGGTAGCGAATTAGTAGGTATATATTATAGGTACTTAGTTGTATTAATTGTATTAGTAGTTGTAGCAGTAGTTTTTATTAGTTGTAGGCCTATTAGTAGTTGTACAGCTTTGTTGTGCTGTTAATGTGATTGAATTCAAATGGATTCAATCACACAATGACTGACATTCGAACACATGATTTTCCTCTTAAAGATTTGCAGTGTTGCCAAAATGGAGAAAGAGGGAGAGGAACAGACAGACACAGAAATATCCAATAGGCCAGGGTCAAACAAAGAGAGAACGTAGAGAACCTCCACCCACTTAGTCAGCAATTAAGATAACTAGTTCCTCTTTGTGAATCCCATATACACCACAGCTTCTCTGAGTTCCTTCAGGCTTACGTCCATAATGTGCATCTTTGCCTTGTCGTACTCTACTACACTACCATCGTCCACAAATAGAACAGATTAAAGGTAATCAAATTTCAAGCAATTGAAATGGTATAATGGAATCTATCTTTGGTAATTGCCCTACTCAGTCAAGCAGTCATTAACCGCGAGGAGGGAGGAGCTGGCTACTGGAGATGTAGAGAGACAGATCTCCTCCTCATGCGATGATTCTCTCTCTTTGTTGCTTTTGCTGTTTCGTGGTTGCCATTGTCAACCTCACGGATGAGAGCAAATTAGCTCTTCAACTGTGTGATGGGGAACATTAAACTTGGAGTTGACAGGGAATCAGAAGACCACAAAGTTCATCATGAACTTCTGTCTTCCTGATGTTTGTCTCTGCCTGACCCCTTTCTCTCTGTTATGGCTGACCGAGCTCAGACAATGAGTTGTGGATATTCATGGCTGCATTGACCCTCTGAGGAACTCCAATTAATGAACATCACAAGCATGGAGATCAATTATTAATTGGCAAAAATTCAGCTGGATTTTCTTTGTTTTTTGACAATAGATATGAGACGCACGACTGATCCCTGCAACAAGGCAATTTTGGGGCATTATCTTGTTAACCTGCCAACCATTTCCATAACATTCAGTAACCCTTCAACTACAGTCTCAACAGCCAGTATATTGAACCCAAAACCCTCTGTCATTAACCATTAACTTCCTCAAATGGAGAATCCACAGCTGTGTATCTCTGTGACCTATGATATTATAAATCAGACAGATCAATAAAAACGCTGTGAAGTAAAAGTGAAGTACAGTGGCTCCTGATGATCATACTCGATTCACTACATCCCTCTAACGTGCAAGAACTGTAGACCTAGACAATCACATGTGCGCCCCCACACATGCTTGCAATCATGGTGCGAATCAGCCCCCCTAAATGAGACGTTAGCGTCCCTAAATAATGCTAATTTAACCATTCTCCTATTTGTTTAAATTGCAGTGATAAATATGTTTTACAGTGTGTGACGTCACGAGAGGCTACACAGCTTTCAGCGGGATTGCTCAAGTAGTGCAAGGAGACAAGGTTCAAACAAAACAAGGATTTTATTATAGGTCTTGGGAAATTAACGAAAATATAACAAAATTCTGTTCTCTTGTGGCTCTTTAAGGGTTAACAGTTCAGGGATGTCTCTTCCACATCCAAAATCATAATTCTCACTCGCTCAGATAACTTTTCCCCAGCCTTACTGTAGTCCACGTTGCAGCTAGTGGCCAACCCAGCAAAAAGTCCTTCCAAATGTCTCTCACGTATTTCCACAGGTGCATATATCCAAAGGTGAGTATTTCCCAAAGGTAAGTATCTCCAAATCCTTATATTCCTCATGGAAGTGGACGTGCAGCACTCTTGTCCTCCAGAGAGCCCAGGTTGGAGACTGTGTCTCTTCCCTTCCCAAACCTTCAGCTCATCAGCTCCTCATTTGTTTCAGCTGCGTGGGAAGATTGGCCATAGAGGGGTGGAGTTCCCGACCATACCAGCAGATGGAGCCATAGCTGTCTGGGTTTGCAGCCACCTCAGGGGATGTAACGTCCCTCCAGGACACAGCCTCTCGTGACATCACACATCCCCCTCCTCGGGACCGACGTCCTCGTCGGGTAAAGGCAGCGAAGAAGGCATCACGCCGGAGAGGGCGTCCGCATTGCCGTGGTGCTTGCCAGACTGCTCTCTCTTCAACTCCTCCAACTCTAGGACCAGGGCCTCAGCCTCCTGTTGTCTCTCCTTGAGTTTCTTACTGAACGCATCAGCCTTGGTTTTAGCAGAGTTTAGCTTCTGTTGAGCAGCTTTCAGTTCCTTCTCTCTCTCTGCCTCCGCATTCTTCATCTTGTTCTCCAACACCTTGTACTTCTCCTCTGCCTTCTTCTGGACCTCCTTACTACTGCGCAGGGTCTCCTCACACTCCTCGATGGTCCTGCGCAGCCTCTCCAGCTCCTCCTGTTGCTTAGGGAAGGAGCTCTGTTGGAGTTTAGCCTGGAGGATATCTAACTCTTCTGTCTTCATGTCTAACTGTTGCTTTAACAAACGATACCTCTCAGCCGGTCCCCTTCAGACCAGACAGTTCTTTGTCCAGATTCTGTAGCTCCGTCTCTGTGTCGGTCTGGGCACCTGCCATCCCTATCAGAGCCCGGGGCGGGAGTGAGTAACTCGGAGGATTGCACCGGAGCCTTCCCAGGATGAGTCTTGCCTCTCCGTTTCCGAGGTACTCGGGTTATCCTCTCCTGAGACTCTCTCCAGAGTGGGTAAAAGGCTGGGCAGTCTCGTCCAATTAGGACAGGGACGGGGAGGGAATCAACCACCCCGCCCGTCGTGTGTATGGTTCCCCGTGTGCTGGTCATTGTAAGTTCAGTAATGGGGTATTCTCTGGTGTCCCCATGGACACAGGAAACTGGGAGGACTTTCCCCGGGGGTCAGACACGTTGGGCCCACCAAATCCTTACGCACCAGGGTGGCCCGGCTACCAGAATCCAGTAAGGCCTCCACATCATGGTGATTCACAGTTACCGGGCAGGTGGGGGGTCGATCTGGGCCGCCATCTACGACTCCCAAGAGCGAGGCAAAACGGTGTGTGGGTGCTGAGCTGGAGGACTCCGCAGTGGGCATAGGTTCATCGGCTGGTTTCCCACACTGCCAGGAGATATGTCCCATCTCCCCACACCGGGTAACACTGTCGAGTTTCCCCCTCCTGGTGTACTCTTCTTGGACCCGCCTGGTTTCTGGCTCCCGCTGGAGCCGGGATAAGTCCTGACGTGGCTGGGTTCGAGACCTTGGTCCTTTGGACGGGTTCTTCCCATTTGTGGTGGGGCCGCACTCCTGGGGTCTTTTCGGGAAGCATTCAGCATCTCCGCTGTGGCCTGGTACTTTTCCACAGCTTCCACGGTCAGATCAGCCGTGGTCAAGGCCTGTTGACTGATGAACCGTTTTGCCTCATAAGGCAGGGCGCGTAGGTAACGATCCACCACAACGGCCTCCACCACCGCCGCTGCTGCATTCCTCTGCGGATCCAGCCATTTCCTTGCGATTCGGACAAGTTCATGCATCTGCGCCCGAGGAGGTTGGTCTGGTTGGAAGGTCCAGCCGTGAAAGCGCTGGGCCATACCAAACTTTGTGAGTCCATATCTGCTGAGGATCTCAGACTTCAGGGCATCATAGTCAGTAACCTGGTCAGGGCCCAGGTCCCGGACAGCATTCAGCGATTCCCCGGTTAGAAAGGGGGCTAACAGACCAACCCACTGTTGCTTGGGCCAGGCTTCCCTAGTGGCCGTGGCCTCAAATGCATGCAGGTATGCCTCAATGTCATCGGTAGCTCCCATCTTAGATATAAAGTCACTTGCCTTTATTGGGCGGGTATTTTGGACAACCCTCTGTCTCTGCAACTGCAATTCCTCTGCCTTCAGAAGGTTGGCTTTCTTTTGCTCCTCCAAGAGAGCCACGTTTGCTTGCATCTGGGCTTGCTGGCCAGCAACAAGGGCTTTCAATATGTCCTCCATTTCAGTCGGCGGGGGAGCCTACGGCCAACTTGGAAAACTGGGTGATCAAACCCTTCGGTATCCTCCTCTGACATGCACTATTAACGCTTGAGCGTGCCCGTATTCTCCACCATCTGTGACGTCACGAGAGGCTACACAGCTTTCAGCGGGATTGCTCAAGTAGTGCAAGGAGACAAGGTTCAAACAAAACAAGGATTTTATTATAGGTCTTGGGAAATTAACGAAAATATAACAAAATTCTGTTCTCTTGTGGCTCTTTAAGGGTTAACAGTTCAGGGATGTCTCTTCCACATCCAAAATCATAATTCTCACTCGCTCAGATAACTTTTCCCCAGCCTTACTGTAGTCCACGTTGCAGCTAGTGGCCAACCCAGCAAAAAGTCCTTCCAAATGTCTCTCACGTATTTCCACAGGTGCATATATCCAAAGGTGAGTATTTCCCAAAGGTAAGCATCTCCAAATCCTTATATTCCTCATGGAAGTGGACGTGCAGCACTCTTGTCCTCCAGAGAGCCCAGGTTGGAGACTGTGTCTCTTCCCTTCCCAAACCTTCAGCTCATCAGCTCCTCATTTGTTTCAGCTGCGTGGGAAGATTGGCCATAGAGGGGTGGAGTTCCCGACCATACCAGCAGATGGAGCCATAGCTGTCTGGGTTTGCAGCCACCTCAGGGGGATGTAACGTCCCTCCAGGACACAGCCTCTCGTGACATCACAAGTGGTAAATATGAAAATAAAATCTTTCAATGAAATGAACACCCGCACCGCTCTGTCATGGTTTAAATCATTTATTTCCATGTGGCTGTGCTGTCCATGCAGTAGGCTACACTCTTAGAAAAAAAGTGCTATCTACACTGAACAAAAATATAAATGCAACATGCAACAATTTCAACAATCTTACTGAGTTACAGTTCATATAAGGAAATCAGTCAATTTGAATACATTCATTAGGCCCTAATCTATGGATTTCACATGACTGGGCCGGGCGCAGCCACGGGTGGGCCTGGGAGGGCATAGGCCCATCCACTTGCGAGCCAGGCAGAAATACTCCTCAGTTTTATCAGCTGTCTAGGTGGCTGGTCTCAGATGACCCCGCAGGTGAAGAAGCCGGATGTGGAGGTCCTGGGTTGGCATGGTTACACGTGGCCTGAGGTTTGTTAGTGTGCATATTGAGGACATATCACCTATGTTCAAAGTCAGGATATGGTCAGTCAATGTGTTCACTTTGATGACATTCTTGTTTTGCAACTTGGTTGTATTTAACCATTTTTAAATGCTTTGGTCAGTACAGTACTTATTGAGCCCATTCTGTCAATCACCAATGTGAAATAGATGGGAAATGTGAACCTTCTTTCAGTTTTTCATTATATACTGAACAAAAATATAAACGCAACGTGCAACAATTTCAAAGACTTTATTGAGTTACAGTTCAAATATGGAGAAAAGTCAATTGAAATACATTCATTAGGCCCTAATTTATGGATTTCACATGACTGGGAATACAGATATGCATCTGTTGGTCAAAGATACCTTACACAAAATGGGCCTCACAATGGGCCTCAGGATCTCGTCAGAGTAATTCTGTGCATTCAAATTGCCATAGATAAAATGCAATTCTGTTCGTTGTCCGTAGCTTATGCCTGCCCATACCATAACCCCACCGCCACCATGGGCACAACGTTGACATCAGCAAACCGCTCGCCCACATGACACCATACACGTGGTCTGCGGTTGTGAGGCCGGTTGGATGTACTGCCAAATTCTCTAAAACAACGTTGGAGGCGGCTTATGGTAGAGAATTTAACATTCAATTATCTGGCAACAGCTCTAGTGGACATTCCTGCAGTCAGCATGCCAATTGAACACTCCCTCAAAACTTGAGACATCTGTGGCAATGTGTTGTGTGACAAAACTGCACATTTTAGAGTGGCCTTTTACTGTCCCCAGCACAAGGTGCACCTGTGTAATGATCATGCTGTTTAATCAGCTTCTTGATATGCCACACCTGTCAGGTGGATGGATTATCTTGACAAAGGAGAAATGCTCACTAACAGGGATGTAAACAAATTTGTGCACATAATTTGAGAGAAATAAGCTTTTTGTGCATATAGAACATTTCTGGGATCTTTTATTTCAGCTCATGAAACACTTTACATGTTGCGTTTATATTTTTGTTCAGTATAGAACCTAAAATGGTTTTTCGGCTGTCCCCATAGAGAACCCTTTTTAGAACCCTTTTGAGTTCCATGTAGAACCCTGTCACACCCTGGCTATGGGACTCTAGTTGTTGAGCCAGGGTGTGTTTGTTCTATGTGGTGTGTTTCTATGTTGGGGGTTCTAGTTCGTCTATTTCTATGTTTTGCCTGAGTGACTCCCAATCAGAGGCAACGAGTGTCAGCTGTTGGCTGGTTGTCTCTGATTGGGAGCCATATTTAAACTATATGTTTTCCCTTTGTGTTTGTGGGTTTTTGTTCCGTGTTGGTCATTGTTACCAAGGACGTTACGAGTCGTTTATTGTTTTGTTTCGTGCTTTATTAAATAAAGTAACATGTTCGTTCATCACGCTGCGCATTGGTCTACTTCTCTCCCTGACGATCGTGACAGAAAAACCCACCAAAACTGGACCAAGCAGCGTGAAGAGGAGAGAGGAAGGACTTGGGATCGATGGAGTAGGGGTCTCGACTGGGCTAAGCCGAGTGAAGAGCAGAGAGGGTGGACTTGGGAACAGTGGAGGAAGAGTCTCGACTGGGTCAAGCCTAATGAAGAGCAGAATGGCTGGAGTTGGAGGCAGAAGAGCGAGAGTTGGGCGAAAACTATAGAGGCCTGGCCACGGGGAGGAGAGACCCCCAGAAAATTTTTTAGGGGGCTCACGACGTCGGGGCAGCAGGAGGCCGCGATAGAGACGCGGTCCAGCGGGTTGGCAGAGGAGGCCGCCATGTTAAGGGGGCCACTGGTCACTAAGGGAAGGAAAGTGTGGAGGCACGGCGAGAGGTACTGGGGTGTGTTACCAGTCCGGTCCGGCCCGTTCCTGATCCCCGCGTAGGGCCAGGGGTGTGTGTCCCCAGTGCGGTCCGGTCTGTTCCTGTTCCTTGCATCGAGCCTGTGGTGCGCGTCGCCAGCCCGGTCCGGCCTGTTCCTGCTTCCCGCATCGAGCCTGTGGTACGCTTCGCCAGCCCGGTCCGGTCCGTTCCTGCTCCCCGCACCAAGCCTACGGTGTGCGTCGCCAGCCCGGCCCGGCCTGTTCCTGCCCCTCGCACCAAGCCTACGGTGCGCATCGCCAGCCTGGTAAGGCCCGTTGCTGCTCCACGCACCAAGCCTACGGTGCGCGTCGCCAGCCCGGCCCGGCCTGTTCCTGCCACTCGCACCAAGTCTACGGTGCGAGTCGTCAGCCTGGTCCAGCCCGTGCCTGCCACTCGCACCAAGCCAGGGGTGCGAGTCGTCAGCCTGGTCCAGCCCGTTCCTGCCACTCGCACCAAGCCAGGGGTGCGAGTCGTCAGCCTGGTCCAGCCCGTTCCGGCCACTCGCACCAAGCCAGGGGTGCGAGTCGTCAGTCCAGTGAGGCCCGTTGCTGCTCCACGCACCAAGCCAGGGGTGCGTATCGTCAGCCAGGTCCGGTCCTTTCCTGCCTCACGCACCAAGCCAGGGGTGCGCGTCGTCTGTCCGGCACAACCCGTGCCTGGGTCACCGGTGCCTAACCAGGTACCGGTCAACGGCTCCACTACGGAGTTGAAGCTAACCGCTCCTGCTACGTCCAGTCCAGCTCTAGCCAGCGGGGCCAGACCGGACCAGGGGCGCTATGGGGGGTTTGTTGGAGGGTGGTGCCCAAGCCCGGAGCCATAACCGCCGCCGAGGAGGTATGCCCACCCAGCCCTCCCCTGTTTTGCTCTTTTTGAGGCGCGGTCGCATGTCCGCGCCTTTAGGAGTACTGTCACACCCTGGCTATGGGACTCTAGTTGTTGAGCCAGGGTGTGTTTGTTCTATGTGGTGTGTTTCTATGTTGGGGGTTCTAGTTCGTCTATTTCTATGTTTTGCCTGAGTGACTCCCAATCAGAGGCAACGAGTGTCAGCTGTTGGCTGGTTGTCTCTGATTGGGAGCCATATTTAAACTGTGTGTTTTCCCTTTGTGTTTGTGGGTTTTTGTTCCGTGTTGGTCATTGTTACCAAGGACGTTACGAGTCGTTTATTGTTTTGTTTCGTGCTTTATTAAATAAAGTAACATGTTCGTTCATCACGCTGCGCATTGGTCTACTTCTCTCCCTGACGATCGTGACAAACCCTTTCCACAGAGGGTTCTACATAGAACCCAAAATAGTTCTACCTGGAACCAAAAAGGGTTCTCCTATTGGGACAGCCGACGAACCCTTTTGGAACCCTTTTTTCTAAGAGTGTAGAGCTGAATTTCTGCCTCAGCTGAGCTTAGATTTTCCTTTGTACTTCCTAATTTTCGCCATTTGTTTGTCATGCATCCTAGATAATAATAGCCTATGTCTTTATTCCAATGCATTAGATTTATCCGTTGATTTATCATTGTTTGCTTTTGTCAATCAGCTGTTTGGAGTGCTCATTGCCTTGTTTTTTCAGATGTGCACGGGTACTGGTGTTCTCCGTGCCATCTGTTGCCAGAAGTAGTAGACAATTTATTTAGCTTGATTATTTTCTATAAATAATTGTTTTCTTTACTGGATCACCTGATGGTCGACAATATCACTAGATAACTAGCCTATAGCTAGACACCAATGCGCATCCAATCCATCCAACAAGTATTCGTTAATGACAGTATGACTATAGTTGACTCTTTCGGTTAGAGGCATTCGATTTTGCAATGGCATAGACCTACATTATCTTTGATTTGTGTGCCCAAGATAACTGTTTTCACGGTGAAACATAATGAAATGTTATGTAGGCATAGTTAAACTTACAGTGCATTTTCTGAGATCGCCAAGATCATTTAAGTTCAATGTTCTAATACAATTGTTAAATGCTTAATAATGACAAATAACACTGTCATGTCATTAATGTAAGGAAACAAAGGTAGTGTTTTATGTCACACGATCTGTGAAGACTCCAAGCATTAACTCATGAATTATGGACAACTCATGAACTAGGGTGTAAAACATGTTTTGATTCAACTAATGTATTATACTGAATGTAGGCTACCTATGCTGTGTGTATTCATGTGTTTAAAATTTCCTCGGCTGAGAGGGTAGACTACTGGCATTGGTATAGGCCTAGTGGAGGGTAAATACAAGTAAACGCCGTTTACCCACCTTTTTTTTAAATGCATTGAAAGCATAGGGAGCATTACTTTTTTCACCGCGACCGGCAATCAGAGTTTACCCACCTATGCCTTTCCAAGATAATTTGTAGAAATCCAAATAACTTCACAGATCTTCATTGTAAAGGGTTTAAACACTGTTTCCCATGCTTGTTCAATGAACCATAAACAATGAATGAACATGCACCTGTGGAACGGTCGTTAAGACACTAACAGCTTACAGACGGTAGGCAATTAAGGTCACAGTTATGAAAACTTAGGACACTAAAGAGGCCTTTCTACTGACTCTGAAAAACTCCAAAAGAAAGATGCCCAGGGTCCCTGTTCATCTGCGTGAACGTGCCTTAGGCATGCTGCAAGGAGGCATGAGGACTGCAGATGTGGCCAGGGCAATAAATTGCAATGTCCGTACTGTGAGACGCCTAAGACAGCGCTACAGGGAGACAGGACGGACAGCTGATCGTCCTCGCAGTGGCAGACCACGTGTAACAACACCTACACAGGATCAGTACATCCGAACATTACACCTGCAGAACAGGTACAGGATGGCAACAACAACTGCCCGAGTTACACCAGGAACGCACAATCCCTCCGTCAGTGCTCAGACTGTCCCCAACTAGGCTGAGAGAGGCTGGACTGAGGGCTTGTAGGCCTGTTGTAAGGCAGGTCCTCACCAGACATCACCGGCAACAACGTCGCCTATGGGCACAAACCCACCGTCACTGGACCAGACAGGACTGGCAAAAAGTGCTCTTCACTGACGAGTCACGGTTTTGTCTCACCAGGGGTGATTCACGTTTATCGTCGAAGGAATGAGCGTTACACCGAGGCCTGTACTCTGGAGCGGGATCGATTTGGAGGTTGAGGGTCCATCATGGTCTGGGGCGGTGAGTCACAGCATCATCGGACTGAGCTTGTTGTCATTGTAGGCAATCTCAACACTGTGCGTTACAGGGAAGACATCCTCCTCCCTCATGCGGTACCCTTCCTGCAGGCTCATCCTGACATGACCCTCCAGCATGACAATGCCACCAGCCATACTGCTCGTTCTGTGCGTGATTTCCTGTAAGACAGGAATGTCAGTGTTCTGCCATGGCCAGCGAAGAGCCCGAATCTCAATCCCATTGAGCACGTCTGGGACCTGTTGGATCGGAGGGTGAGGGCTAGGGCCATTCCCCCCAGAAATGTCCGGGAACTTGCAGGTGCCTTGGTGGAAGAGTGGGGTAACATCTCACAGCAAGAACTGGCAAATCTGGTGCAGTCCATGAGGAGGAGATGCACTGCAGTACATAATGCAGCTGGTGGCCACACCAGATACTGACTGTTACTTTTGATTTTGACCCCCCCACATAATTCAATTTCTGTTTGTCACATAAATCTTTCAATCTGCTTGAATTAATCACTCTCTTTGGTAAATGATCATGTCTTGCTGATGAAACCATTGTTTACTTCTCAATTGAATTGTTTGTTTTCCAGATCATAAGATGAGAACATTCCTCTGTGATAACTGTATTTTTAGTTCGGTCCTCCTCAAGGATTTATCATTTGGTTGATATTGTTGTATTCCTGATCTCTGCTGGTTGCCATAGTATCTCCACTCTCTACCCCAACCTGCCCACACAAAGAAGAGCTAGTGAGCTAGCAGTTGGCTGTGAGCCTGGCTAGTCCCTATAGCTCCCTGTAGCTCACCATCTGTGCTCAAAGCAAACCTTCACAATGATCACCTCAGCCAGAGACAGATAAAAGAGACAAGAGTGTGAGGTGACTGGGAGGTCAGTGTCGGTGGTCTCTGCCCAACACCAAGCTAAACAGAGAGGAAGGGAGGGAGGGAAAGAGAGCGAGGGGAAGGGAGGGAGAGGCAGGAGAGAGCCAGAGGGAGAGAGTGAAAGATAAAGAGAGAACTTGCACGATTAACGAGTGAAGCTAAGAAAAGGTGGGATGAAAAGACAAAGAGAGAGCGAGAGAAAAAGAGAGATAGAGGTGAGAAAGTAAAGAGAGAAAGGTGAAAAGACAGCGAGAGTCGTAGGACACTGGCCGAGGCAAAATAGATACACAGCTGGCATTGTTGGTCATTGACTCCCTTAACTCTGCAGCACACATTAAAGCTTAATCCGTATGAGCCCCCTACCTGCAGCTTTTGACCATAACAGTCCATAACCCATTCCTTTGGCAGCTCTGACTGAATACCCTGCCTGAAGCCTCAACGGTGTGAGGTTTCCAGGAAGTATTTTCACAGAGAGGAAGAGCACCACCGCCATCTACAGGCCAGAAGAGTAATTACAGTCTCATAGTCACCGAAACAGCAGCTGCCTCCTCCACAGTGCCTGCTCACCCAGTCAGCAGCAAGCCACACACACTGTGCCCACAAACACAACCATCACAATGAATTACTCACACAGCTCAGGTCTCAGAACAGTTCATTCATGTTCAATTACCAGTGAATGTTCAATAGCGAGCCTATTACTGGGGAAAAGTTTCAACTCTCTCTCTGACAAGAACGCATTAATGACACTATAAAGGATGAACACAAGATTATAACAAATAAATGCTTTGAAGCAGATGAATGTGAAGACAATGAATTTAGAAAACATGTACTATCAAAAAGTGTGTGTTGTAACAACACTGGAACTAATGAAAAACTCTGTATTAAAATTATGAAAATAGTATGTAATAATTATGCATTTTTGTCAGATTATCAATAAAGTCCTGTAATGGCGACTGTAATATCACTGTCCTAGTTAAATAATGTGTTTCATTTAATAGACAAAAATGTGTGAGCTGTCCTAAATTTAAATGCCTGCTCAGCAAAAAAAATTATAATAATTTAAATTTTCAGTTGAATGGAATCTTATTCATACAGCGCCTTCAGACAGTATTCATACCCCTTGACTTATTCCACATTTTGTTGTGTCACCCATCTACTCACAATACCCCATAATGACAAAGTGAAAACATGTTTTTAGAATTTTTTTTAAATGTATTGAAAATGAAATACAGAAATATCTAATTTACATAAGTTTCACACCCCGAGTCAATATACAGTGGGGAAAAAAAGTATTTAGTCAGCCACCAATTGTGCAAGTTCTCCCACTTAAAAAGATGAGAGAGGCCTGTAATTTTCATCATAGGTACCCGTCAACTATGACAGACAAAATGAGAAAAAAAATCCAGAAAATCACATTGTAGGATTTTTTTATGAATTTATTTGCAAATTATGGTGGAAAATAAGTATTTGGTCAATAACAAAAGTTTCTCAATACTTTGTTATATACCCTTTGTTGGCAATGACACAGGTCAAACATTTTCTGTAAGTCTTCACAAGGTTTTCACACACTGTTGCTGGTATTTTGGCCCATTCCTGCATGCAGATCTCCTCTAGAGCAGTGATGTTTTGGGGCTGTCGCTGGGCAACACAGACTTTCAACTCCCTCCAAAGATTTTCTATGGGGTTGAGATCTGGAGACTGGCTAGGCCACTCCAGGACCTTGAAATGCTTCTTACGAAGGCCACTCCTTCGTTGCCCGGGCAGTGTGTTTGGGATCATTGTCATGCTGAAAGACCCAGCCACGTTTCATCTCCAATGCCCTTGCTGATGGAAGGAGGTTTTCACTCAAAATCTCACGATACATGGCCCCATTCATTCTTTCCTTTACACGGATCAGTCGTCCTGGTCCCTTTGCAGAAAAACAGCCCCAAAGCATGATGTTTCCACCCTCATGCTTCACAGTAGGTATGGTGTTCTTTGGATGCAACTCAGCATTCTTTGTCCTCCAAACACGACGAGTTGAGTTTTACCAAAAAGTTCTATTTTGGTTTCATCTGACCATATGACATTCTCCCAATCCTCTTCTGGATCATCCAAATGCACTCTTGCAAACTTCAGACGGGCCTGGACATGTACTGGCTTAAGCAGGGGGACACGTCTTGCACTGCAGGATTTGAGTCCCTGGCGGCGTAGTGTGTTACTGATGGTAGGCTTTGTTACTTTGGTCCCAGCTCTCTGCAGGTCATTCACTAGGTCCCCCCGTGTGGTTCTGGGATTTTTGCTCACCGTTCTTGTGATCATTTTGACCCTACGGGGTGAGATCTTGCGTGGAGCCCCAGATCGAGGGAGATTATCAGTGGTCTTTATGTCTTCCATTTTCTAATAATTGCTCCCACAGTTGATTTCTTCAAACCAAGCTGCTTACCTATTGCAGATTCAGTCTTCCCAGGCTCGTGCAGGTCTACAATTTTGTTTCTGGTGTCCTTTGACAGCTCTTTGGTCTTGGCCATAGTGGAGTTTGGAGTGTGACTGTTTGAGATTGTGGACAGGTGTCTTTTATACTGATAACAAGTTCAAACAGGTGCCATTAATACAGGTAACGAGTGGAGGACAGAGGAGCCTCTTAAAGAAGAAGTTACAGGTCTGTGAGAGTCAGAAATCTTGCTTGTTTGTAGGTGACCAAATACTTATTTTCCACCATCATTTGCAAATAAATTCATAAAAAATCCTACAATGTGATTTTCTGGATTTTTTTCTCTCAATTTGTCTGTCATAGTTGACGTGTACCTATGATGAAAATTACAGGCCTCTCTCATCTTTTTAAGTGGGAGAACTTGCACAATTGTTGGCTGACTAAATACTTTTTTTCCCCACTGTATGTTAGAATCGCATTTAGCAGCAATTACAGCTGTGAGTCTTTCTGGATAAGTCTCTAAGAGCTTTGCACACATGGATTGTACAATATTTGCACATTATTATTTTTTTAATTCTTCAAGCTCTGTCAAGTTGTTTGTTGATCATTGCTAGACAGACAGTCTTGCCATAGATTTTCAAGCCGATTGAAGGCAAAACTGTACCTAGACCACTCAGGACCATTCAACGTCATCTTGGTAAGCAACTCCAGTGTATATTTGGCCTTGTGTTTTAGGTTATTGTCCTGCTGAAAGGTGAATTTGTCTCCCATTGTCTGTTGGAAAGCAGACTGAACCAGGTTTTCCTCTAGGATCTTGCCTGTGCTTAGCTCTATTCTGTGTCTTATCCTAAAAAACTCCCTAGTCCTTGCCGATGACAGGCATACCCATAACACGCTTGAAATATGGTACTCAGTTATGTGTTGGATTTGCCACAAACATAAAGCTTTGTATTCAGGACATAAAGTTAATCTCTTTGCCACATTCTTTGCAGTGTTACTTTAGTGCCTTATTGCAAACAGAATGCATGTTTTGGAACATTTTTGTTCTGTACAAGCTTTTCACTCTCATTTAGGTTAGTATTGAGGAGTAACTACAATGTTGTTGACCCATCCTCAGTTCTCTCCTATCACAGCCATTACATTGTAACTGTTTTAAAGTCACCTTTGGCCTCATGGTGAAATCCCTGAGCGGTTTCCTTCCTCTCTGGAAACTGAGTTAGGAAGGACACCTGTATCTTTGTAGTGACTGGGTGTATTGATACAACTTTCAAATTGTAATTAATAACTTCACCATGCTATTCAAAGTCTTTTTTTTTTTACCCATCTACCAATAGGTGCCCTTCTTTGCGAGGCATTGAAAAACCTCCCTGGTCTTTGTGTTTGAAATTCACGACTGAGAGACCTTACAGATAATTGTATGTTTGGGGTACAGAGATGAGTTAGTCATTCCAAAATCATTATTTATGTCACGTTCGTTGTGTAAAGGATCGGACCAAGGTGCAGCGTGGTATGTGTACATAGTCGTTCATTTTAATAAACACCGACAAAATAACAAAATCCAACAGAACGTGAAGTTCAAGAGGCTAAACATCAAACAAGCCAAGACAGAAACAAGATCCCACAACTAAGGTAGGCAACATGGCTGCCTAAGTATGATCCCCAATCAGACACAACAACCGACAGCTGCCTCTGATTGGGAACCACACCCGGCCAACATAGAAATATATAAACTAGATCTCACACCCTGACCAACTCAACTAGAGATCTCAATGTCAGGGCGTGACAGTACCCACCCCCAAAAGGTGCGGACTCCGGCCGCAAAAACCTGACTCATTAGGGGAGGGTCCGGGTGGGCATCTAGCCTCGGTGGCGGCGCCGGCTTCGGACGTGACGTAGGCAGTAAACTCTTCTCCCATCCTGCCTCCCCTTTGCACGCCCGGTCTGGTCTGGACCCCAGCGTGATGCTCCCCCCTCAGTCCTCCCACAATGCACCAAGCCCTGTCTGGACCCTGGTGTGGGAGCCCTCGACCCTGGAGAGGGGCTGACGTCTGGTCCCGGCCCAGCAGTCCTCCCGCGATGCACCAAGTCCTGTCTGGACCCTGGTGTGGGAGACCCCGACCCTGGAGAGGGGTTGACATCTGGCTCCGGCTCAGACCCCGGTGGAGCGGATGGCTCCGGCATGGGGGAAGAGTAGACGACCGGACCCGGACTGAGCACCGGTGAAGTGGACTGCCCCGGCTCTGGTAGGGAGCAGATAACCGGAGCTGGACTAGGCACCGGTGGAGCAGACTGCTCTGGCACTGGAGTGAAGCAGCTGACCGGAGCTGGACTCTTTGTGCAATGGATCATCACTGGAGGCTTCATGCCATGGATTATTACTGGAGGCTTCGGGCCATGGATCATCACTGGAGGCTTCGTGCCATGGATCATCACTGGAGGCTTCGTGCCATGGATCATCACTGGAGGCTCCGGGCCATGGATCATCACTGGAGGCTTTGTGCCCCGTGGGATGTTCAAAGTTTCAGATATTTTTTTATAACCCATCTGTACTTCTCCACAACTTTGTCCCTGACCTGTTTGGAGAGCTCCTTGGTCTTCATGGTGCCGCTTGCTTGGTGGTTCCCCTTGCTTAGTGGTGTTGCAGACTCTGGGGCCTTTCAGAACAGGTGTATATATACTGAGATCATGTGACAGATCATGTGACACTTAGATTGCACACAGGTTGACCTTATTTAACTAATTATGTGACTTCTGAAGGTAACTGGTTGCACCAGATCTTATTTAGGGGCTTCATAGCAAAGGGGGTGAATACATATGCACGCACCACTTTTCCGTTATTGATTATTTTGAATTTTTTGAAACAAGTTATTTTTTTCATTTCACTTCACCAATTTGGACTATTTTGTGTATGTCCATTACATGAAATCCAAATAAAAATCCTTTTAAATTACAGGTTGTAATGCAACAAAATAGGAAAAACGCCAAGGGAGATGAATACCTTTGCAAGGCATTGTATGCCTCTTTTCTGACTCTATTGAAATCATTTATTACCTTGACTTCCCATTCGTCTTCGTGAGATTTTGCTTGTGGCCTCAAGAACAGCCATTTGCAATGAGGGCACTTTGCCATCAAACTGAAAACCTCACTTCATGAAACAAGGACCAAATGCTACACAACCTCTCAAATCCCACTTATGATACAGTTAAATCACTGGTGCATAACCATGGAAATACCCCTAGCTTTCTTCTCATATACCCAGACTTTGACTTTGGATGTTGTTTTACAGACACTGCTGGTACACCAAAAATGCATCGTTTTAGTTAAGGCAATTGTTTTTGCGTTTTAGTTGTGTTTTTTCTGTTGTAGTGTTCTATGTTTCATCATCATTCCCCACATTCCAAGATTCTCAGCCCACATAAAGGCCAGTCCTAGCACTTGCTTCAAATTTCATCAGATTATATTTGACTAGGTGGGACATAAAAGGGTTTATTGAATTTAGAAAAAAACGTATCAGAATTTAAAAAAGAAAATGCCTTGAGTGTTGACTGAAAGAAAATGCCTGTATTGATCTCCATTTTGAACTCTTCTATCGACTTTGGATTTTGAGTGTGAAAGTTTATATTTTATCCAGATCTTTACAAAAAGCACTGAGTTTGAGACAAAAAGTGAGCATTCTAAGACTACTTTTTATAGAAAGACCTAACACAAGTCTACTTCAAGGACATTTAGAAGCGTTTCTTAAAGAAGAAAAACATCACTGTATAAAATATTGACAAGGCCTCTGTCTTTAATTTTATTATGGTGCATACCTTACCTACCAATCTCACTACCCCCTCCATCAAACACACACACATGCACACACACACACACACACACACACACACACACACACACACACACACACACACACACACACACACACACACACACACACACACACACACACACACACACAAACAAACACTGCTGAGGACAGTAGTCAATTAGGGGGGCCGACTATTTCCATAACACTCAGTAACTCTTTTAACTGCAGTCTCAACAGCCAGTATATTGAACCCACAACTAGGACTGTGGCGATCACGAAATTTCGTCAGCCGGTGATTGTCAAGCAAATAACTGCCGTTCTCACGGTAATTGACCGTTAATTAACATAAACACATTTAGCCTCTCCTGGCTTCCACACATAGCCTGCAAGCCACTGATGCAGACCTTTGGAACATCTACATTTAAAAAAGTATAATAAATCCATGTAATATAGCCTACACCGTCACAATAAATCCATTATTTATTTTAGACAGGTCTAAAGAAACATGATATGAAGAAAATGTAGTCTATTTCAGAAGAACAGAATAGCATACTCTGAGTTGTCCTTATGTTAGGTCCTGATCTGGCTATGCCATATGACTGTGGGCTACACTAGTTCATTTAGCAGACAAAATTTGCTTAGAATTCCGTGACATGATTTTATAGTTTGAATAATACAATTGAACAAAGCTGAATAAAATACAAAGGATATTTTCTCCAAATGAATTGAGGGAGTGTGCACATGCGGCTATTCTGTGTTGAGCGGTTAACAAATAAATAGGTACTCCTATATGCTTAATTTAGAGTTATTAATGTACCTTTAGTTGTTCTACAAACGATGGGCTATATATTTTTATTTGAAATACATTGTAAGGCTGCATGATGCGACTCTAATGATGATTTGAAAAAAGTTGCTTGTTTTTTGCGCAGGCTGTCCACACTTCATCAGTCTCTCATTCACAATTTGACAAGCACTTGATAATGCCTTGAATTTCCCGGCGGCATCCCCTTTGTGCAGACGTAATGCACCCTAAAAAAATCCATGTCTTTTTTACGCAATGAGGCTGACGCAACAGATCAGAACACTGCATTCCACAGTAAGAACAACATACCAAAGGTCAAGCATGGTGGTGGTGGTGTGATGGTTTGGGGATGCTTTGCTGCCTCAGGACCTGGACAACTTGCCTTAATAGAAGGAACCATGAATTCTGCTCTGTATCAGAGAATTCTACAGGAGAATGTCAGACCATCCGTCTGTGAGCTGAAGCTGAAGCGCAGCTGGGTCATGCAGCAAGACAATGATCCAAAACACACAATCAAGTCTACATGAAAACTGCTAAAAAGCAACAAATTGGAAGTTTTGGAATGGCCTAGTCAAAGTCCAGACCTAATCCCAATTGAGATGTTGTGGCAGGACTTGAAACGAGCAGTTCATGCTTGAAAACCCACACGTCACTGAGTTAAAGCAGTTCTGCATGGAAGAGTGGGCCAAAATTCCTCCACAGCGACGTGAGAGACTAATCAACAACTACAGGAAGCATTTGGTTGGAGTCATTGCAGCTAAAGGTGGCACAACCAGTTATTGAGTGTAAGGGGCAATTACTTTTTCACACAGGGGAATTGGGTGTTGCATAACTTTGTTTATGAAATAAATATGTAATTGTTGTGTTATTTGTTCACTTACAGTGAGGGAAAAAAGTATTTGATCCCCTGCTGATTTTGTACGTTTGCCTACTGACAAAGAAATGATCAGTCTATAATTTTAATGGTAGGTTTATTTAAACAGTGAGAGACAGAATAACAACAACAAAATCCAGAAAAACGCATGTCAAAAATTTTATAAATTGATTTGCATTTTAATGAGGGAAATTGTTATGATTTAACTGGATAGAACCCAAATGCAGACAAGTACACCAAGCCAGAGAAGTTTTAACAGGTTTATTATAATGTTCAATAGTCCAGGTTTCCAATAAATGGGGAAGAGCAAGTCCAGGTTACAGGGAGGGTACAGATCCAGGTCAGGGCAGGTGTGGTACCGTAATGTCCTAGTGTCCGTGGTGAGTCCAAAGGAGAGGCCCGATAGTGGAGAGCAGGATGGTGGTGGCAGGAGTGAAGCGGAGGCAGGAGTCAGGTTCCAAATATATGGTTGTCTTGACTATGATCTGACGATGAGTGGAAAGTTTGACCGGGTCTTAAAGGCTGAGGTGATTATGGTGAATGAGCTGCAGCTGGAACCCTGACTCCCGCACACCAGACTTCACTCCTGCAATCAAGGACAGACAGAGGGGAGGGGAGAGCAGAGAGAGAGCTACCTAGCAGCAGTAGGCCTAACAGTACCCCCCTCTCACGGACGCCACCTGGCGGCCGACAGGGTTTATCAGGATGTAACCTATGAAACTCACGAACCAGAGCAGGATCCACAATGAAGCTCCTGGGCACCCAGGAACGTTCCTCAGGACCATAACCCTCCCAATCCACCAGGTACTGGAAACCACGACCCCGGCGGCGAACATCCAGAAGTCGCCGGACAGTGTAGACCGGACCCCCACCCACGATCTTGGGCGGAGGAGGGGGACGAGAGGGCGGGCACAAAGGGCTAACCGACACAGGCTTAATCTGGGAAACATGAAAGGTGGAATGAACCCGTAGGGAGGCAGGAAGCTGTAGCTTAACCGCGCAGGGGTTAACAATAGACAGTATCTTGAACGGTCCTATAAAACGAGGCGCCATCTTCTTCGACTCCACCTTCAATGGAAGGTCCCGTGACTTCAGCCATACCTCTTGACCAGGAGAGTAACCGGGAGCCTGGGACCGGTGACGGTTGGCTTGCCTCTGCATGTACGCCGAAGCTCGGGACAGAGCTACCCTGGCCTTCCTCCAGACCTTGCAGCAGCGGCGCATGTGGGACTGCACCGAGGGGTACCGCAAGTTCCCTCTCTTGGGAAGGGAACAGGGGAGGTTGATAACCCAGAGCACACAGAAAAGGAGACAAACCAGAGGAAGCGTTAGTCAAGGTGTTATGAGCATATTCCACCCAGGGGAGCATGGAGCTCCATGACCCAGGGTTAGACCCAGTGACACAGCGAAGTGCGGTCTCCATCTCCTGGTTCGCTCTCTCGGCTTGCCCGTTGGTCTGGGGGTGATATCCAGAGGACAGGCTGGATGTAATGCCCAAAGCTTTACAGAAAGCTTTCCACACCTGGGAGACAAACTGGGGACCCCTGTCAGAGACAATATCCGTGGGTAGACCATGAGAGCGGAACACATGTTCAACCAAAATATCAGCCGTCTCTCTGGCAGTGGGCAGTTTAGGTAGGGCCAAAAAATGAGCGAACTTAGAAAACGATCAATCACCGTAAGAATGACAGTCTTACCAGATGAGGGGGAAGTCCAGTGACAAAATCCATAGCGATATGCGACCAGGGCCGGCTGGGTATAGGTAGAGGTCGTAGATGACCAGCGCTGGCCTGGGTGGAGTTTTTACTTCGTGCACATACCGTACAAGCAGCAATGAAGGCTCGAGTGTCCGCCTCCATCGTGGCCCACCAGAACTTCCGTCGCACAAAGTCAAGGGTCCGCGAAACTCCAGGGTGACAGGTAAGGGGGAGACGAGTGAGCCCACTGAAGTACCTGGGAGCGAGCAGACTCAGGGACAAACATCCGGTTAGGAGGACCCCTCCCAGGGTCAGCTTGATGATGTTGAGCCTGTCTAACAATCCCCTCGATGTCACATGTGATGACTGCAATACTGCAGGTAGGAGGCAAAATGGGTTCAGGGTTACTACCAGTATCAACAGCCGAATGAACACGAGACAGGGCGTCAGGCTTGACGTTGCGTGACCCAGGACGGTAAGACAGAGAAAAATTGAATCTCCCAAAAAATAGTGCCCACCTGGCTTGACGGGGGTTGAGCTGCTTCGCTGACTGGAGGTAAGCCAGATTCTTATGATCCGTCCAAACGATGAAGGGTTGTTCCGCCCCCTCCAACCAATGTCGCCACTCCTCGAGAGCCAGCTTAACGGCGAGCAGTTCACGATTTCCAACATCATAATTCCTCTCTGCCTGAGAAAGTTTCCTTGAGAGAAAAGCACAGGGATGCAGTTTGTTATCTTCAGGAGAACGTTGTGACAACACTGCACCTACCCCAGTGTCGGATGCATCCACCTCCACGACAAACTGGCGGTCGGGGTCCGGCTGCATCAGAATGGGAGCCGAGGCGAAGCGATGTTTCAGTTCTTCGAACGCTGATTCGGCCCCTTCATTCCAAGCGAACGGTCGTGAGATGGAGGTGAGAGCGGTGAGTGGCGCCGCAATGCGGCTGTAGTCCTTGATGAACCTCCTATAGAAGTTCGCAAACCCCAGGAATCGTTGAAGTTGTTTGCGGGTAGAGGAGCTGGCCAGTCCGTGACAGCAGAGATCTTAGCTGGGTCCATCCGCAGCTCCCCCTGAGCTATGATGTAACCCAAAAAGAGGTCTCAGACACATGAAATTCACATTTCTCCATCTTCACAAACAGTTTGTTCTCCAACAACCTTTGCAACACCTGGCGCACATGCAGTTCATGTTCCTGGGAGGACTCTGAGAAAATCAAGATATCATCCAGATAGACAAAAACAAACCGATTCAACATGTCCCGAAGGACATCATTGACTAGTGCCTGAAAAACAGCAGGGGCATTAGACAACCCAAAAGGCATAACCCGATACTCAAAATGTCCCAAGGGTGTGTTGAAGGCAGTCTTCCATTCATCACCCTTACGAATGCGCACCAGGTGATACGCATTTCGTAGATCCAGTTTCGTAAAGATGGTAGCACCATGAAGGAGGGGAAAAAGCAGAATTAATCAAAGGCAGAGAATACTTGTTCTTAATGGTGATGTTGTTAAGTCCACGGTAATCAATACAGGGTCTGAGGGTCTTATCCTTCTTAGCAACAAAAAAGAATCCCGCTCCTACAGGTGACGAGGAAGGACGCATAATACCTGCCGCCAAGGAGTCCCGAATGTAGTTCTCCATAGCCTCCGTCTCCGGCCGGGAGAGATTGTACAGGCGACTGCTGGGGAGCGGGGCTCCTGGCTGGAGGTCAATGGCGCAGTCGTAAGGCCGGTGAGGAGGAAGAGAAGTAGCTCTGTGTTTGCAGAAAACGGATGCCAGGTCATGATACACGTCAGGAACAGCAGAAAGATCCATGGACTCCAGTGGAGGTTGAGGCACAGTACTGGCAGGAGTCTGAGCAGAACACAAACAATTCACATGACAAAATGTGCTCCATGAAACAATGCTACCTGTCACCCAATCAATGTGTGGATTGTGTTTTATGAGCCAGGGGATACCAAGGACCAGGGGAGTCTGTGGGCAGTCGATAATATGGAATTGAATGTTCTCCTGATGATTTCCCGACACTCTAAGACAAACAGGAACAGTCTGATGGGTAATGCGGGTCAACAATTGTCCATTTAGACCCTTAGCCTGCAGCGGACAGTCCATAGGAACAGTCTCCAAATCCATTTGTTGAGCCCACTCTCTATCCAAAAGCTTTCGCCGGCACCAGAGTCAATCAGCGCACTAACAGAGAAATTCTGGGACTGCCACTGGAGGGATGCCTGGAGCAGAATGCGGGGAGAAGAGGAAGAATCCGCTGCTCGGCTCACCAAAACTTCTCCCATAAATGATGAGCCGGCCCTTTTCCCGGACGAACTGGGCAGGAAGGAACGAAATGACCAGCCTCTCCACAATACAGGCAGACCCGAGCCTGAATACGGCGTGCACGCTCCTCTGAGGACAACCGTGCACGACCCACCTCCATGGCTTCGGGTTCCAGTGCTCCTCGTATCGACTCGGGAAGACACGGCTCTCTCCGTAGGGACGATGCAGGGAGGAGTTTGTTGATGACAGACAGGTTGCTTGGAACTAACACTCCTCTCCCGGCGGCGCTCCCGAATCCGATTATCCAACCTGATAGTGAGTGAAATAAGATTATCCAGCGTAGGCGATTCATCATATGACACCAATTCATCTTTTAAAGTCTCAGACAAAGCATTGATGAACACTCCTTGTAATGCCTCGTCATTCCAACCACTCACTGCTGCTAAAGTCCGAAACTCCACTGCCATCTCCGCCACACTACGAGCCCCCTGCCGAAGAGAAAACAACCGTTTCGCAGCCTCCTTGCCTCGTACGGGGGTGGTCAAAAACCTTCCTCATCTCCGTGGTGAAGGCCACGTAAGCGTTGCAAATGTCCGACTGACTCTCCCAGACCGCGGATCCCCAGGCACGAGCGGAACCGCTAGTAGAGTTGATAAGGTAGGCAATACGGGCTCTTTCTGAGGCGTAGGTGAGGGGCTGTTGTTCAAACACTAACGAGCATTGAGTCAAAAAATCGCCACAGGTTCCCATGTTCCCGTCATAGCGCTCTGGAGCAGGAACAAAAGGCTCTCTGATCTGGGCTGAAGGGGTAGTAAGAGCAGACACTTGATTGGTGAGTAATTGAACCTGATTAAGCAGCACCTGACTGTCCTCAGCAATCGTCTTAAACAGGGTATCATGTTGGCCAAGTAGAATGCCCTGATTGGCTATGGCAGTCCAAATTTGAGTGCACTCTGGGGTGGTATCCGAGCTACTGTCTGCTGGGTTCATGTTGGTCAGATCATACTGTTATGATTTAACTGGATAGAACCCAAATGCAGACAAGTACACCAAGCCAGAGAAGTTTTAACAGGTTTATTATAATGTTCAATAGTCCAGGTTTCCAATAAATGGGGAAGAGCAAGTCCAGGTTACAGGGAGGGTACAGATCCAGGTCAGGGCAGGTGTGGTACCGTAATGTCCTAGTGTCCGTGGTGAGTCCAAAGGAGAGGCCCGATAGTGGAGAGCAGGATGGTGGTGGCAGGAGTGAAGCGGAGGCAGGAGTCAGGTTCCAAATATATGGTTGTCTTGACTATGATCTGACGATGAGTGGAAAGTTTGACCGGGTCTTAAAGGCTGAGGTGATTATGGTGAATGAGCTGCAGCTGGAACCCTGACTCCCGCACACCAGACTTCACTCCTGCAATCAAGGACAGACAGAGGGGAGGGGAGAGCAGAGAGAGAGCTACCTAGCAGCAGTAGGCCTAACAGAAATAAGTATTTGATCCCCCTCTCAATCAGAAAGATTTCTGGCTCCCAGGTGTCTTTTATACAGGTAACGAGCTGAGATTAGGAGCACACTCTTAAAGGGACCAAAGAGCTCTCCAAGGATGTCAGGGACAAGATTGTAGACCTACACAAGGCTGGAATGGGCTACAAGACCATCGCCAAGCAGCTTGGTGAGAAGGTGACAACAGTTGGTGGGATTATTCGCAAATGGAAGAAACACAAAAGAACTGTCAATCTCCCTCGGCCTGGGGCTCCATGCAAGATCTCACCTCGTGGAGTTGCAATGATCATGAGAACGGTGAGGAATCAGCCCAGAACTACACAGGAGGATCTTGTCAATGATCTCAAGGCAGCTGGGACCATAGTCACCAAGAAAACAATTGGTAACACACTATTCCGTGAAGGACTGAAATCTTGCAGCGCCCGCAAGGTCCCCCTGCTCAAGAAAGCACATATACATGCCCGTCTGAAGTTTGCCAATGAACATCTGAATGATTCAGAGGAGAACTGGGTGAAAGTGTTGTGGTCAGATGAGACTCGCCGTGTTTGGAGGAGGAGGAATGCTGCCTATGACCCCAAGAACACCATCCCCACCGTCACACATGGAGGTGGAAACATTATGCTTTGGGGGTGTTTTTCTGATAAGGGGACAGGACAACTTCACCGCATCAAAGGGACGATGGACGGGGCCATGTACCGTCAAATCTTGGGTGAGAACCTCCTTCCCTCAGCCAGGGCATTGAAAATGGGACGTGGATGGGTATTCCAGCATGACAATGACCCAAAACACACGGCCAAGGCAACAAAGGAGTGGCTCAAGAAGAAGCACATTAAGGTCCTGGAGTGGCTTAGCCAGTCTCCAGACCTTAATCCCATAGAAAAATCTGTGGAGGGAGCTGAAGGTTCGAGTTTCCAAACGTCAGCCTTGAAACCTTAATGACTTGGAGAAGATCTGCAAAGAGGAGTGGGACAAAATCCCTCCTGAGATGTGTGCAAACCTGGTGGCCAACTACAAGAAACGTCTGAACTCTGTGATTGCCAACAAGGGTTTTGCCACCAAGTACTAAGTCATGTTTTGCAGAGGGGTCAAATACTTATTTCCCTCATTAAAATGCAAATCAATTTATAACATTTTTGACATGCCTTGTTCTGGATTTTTTTGTTGTTATTCTGTCTCTCACTGTTCAAATAAACCTACCATTAAAATTATTGACTTATCATTTCTTTGTCAGTGGGCAAACATACAAAATCAGCAGGGGATCAAATACTGTATGTTCCCTTTATCTAATATTAGGTTTTGGTTGAAGATCTGATAACATTCAGTATCACAAATATGCAAAAGTAGAGAAAATTAGAAAGGGGGCAAATACTTTTTCATAGCACTGTAGTAGGCCTAACCTATAGAAAGCCAATGGGATCCTCCTCTTTTTAATAGAGGCCATCACTCTGTTCTCTCACGCAATTGCATAGCCTATAGAAATGTTGCGCAACATGAGCTCATGAAGTGTTTGATTCGATTTTTGTTTGCATTGATGTCATAGTGATTAGAGGGACAATAGAGTGCTGGGTACCAGGCATTTATCAAGTTTGGTAGGCTACTAATGACCATCAGCAGCATCAGAACTTGGAGAAGCCTAATTACCATGACTAAACGGTCACGTGGAATTTGACTGCCTTCATGACTCGTGACCGCCAGTGTGGCGGTAATACGGTCACCGCAAACGCCCTACCCACAACCCACAACCCTCTGACATTAACCATTAACTTCCTCAAATGGAGAATCCACAGCTGTGTATCTCTGTGACCTACGATACTATAAATCAGACAGATCAATAAAAACGCTGTGAAGTAAAAGGGAAGTACAGTGGCTCCTGATGCTCATACTCGGTTTAATACTTCCCTCCAACATGCATGAACTGTAGACCTAGACATTCACATGCACGCCCCCACACATACTTGCAATTAAATATCTAAATTACATACAGAAACCTATCAACTGTGCTCAAACTATCATTCAAAACTGCTATTCCCCTTTTGAATGAGAGGAGTGAGCTGTCAAAAAAACTAAAACATTCATACACCCACTCTCTCATACATAGCCCCTTCTAGATGGAGGGTTCAGGCACCCCGTGAAGGCCTCCATACTTAAGAATCACAGTGGAATATTCCACACCCTCTGACCACCCTCATCAGAGAGAGAGAGAGAGGAGACAGTGTGAGAGAGTAAGATCGAGTGGCAGTAGGTGTGTCCAGGTGAACAGGTGAAGGAGTAACGTCTGATTAACTGAGAAGTGAAGAAACACTCATACAGGGAGACATTTTCATTGGAGACTCACTGAAGCCTTGTGCTACCACCTCTTGGTGAGTACACTGTGAATATTTGTGGAATGGAAAAATATGTTGCCAATTGGTTATTAGCTAGATAGATCATCTACAAAACAGATTAGAAAATGTGTAATTAAGACTCAAAGTAAAGTGTAGTTCATAAACAATAGTTAATGAATCAATGTTTTGCAGTGAAATGCAGTAGTCAATAATAATGCAACACATGAAAGTCCTCCACTGTTCGTGTAAATATACAGGGCCTCCATGTTCTGTTCAGCCTTCAGTGAGATAAATGGAAATGAGGTACTTCATTGAGTGTTTCTGCCTACAGCCATTACTGCGTACATATAAACACTGCAGTTACACAGTGATTGACGTTAGAAAATGGCGCTGTCTATTATTATCACAATGTGGGTGCAGTATGTGGGAACATATTGTGTATTTTGTTATCTCTCGTTACTCACTGTCCAGGACAGTTAATGATGTGGATTTATTATGTAGGTCTGGCAGATCAATTACATAGTAATCAGAACATTGAGTTCTGTGGAGAGAGATGCTATTATCTGCCATTATTCCAGTGAAGAGAGGGGTGACAGATCAAGCTCATGATAAAGCTGTTATCAGTTCTATTAATGTCGCTATTATGTAAAAGTGATAATGGCTTTCATTTCTTATACAAGACACGGCTTCAATACCACACTGCTGGGAAAATATATTATGCAACTATTACTTAACGGATTCAGTTTTTATAAAACAGTCATATCTTTGTAAGATATCAAAAGGGAAATGGAATGAATACATTATCATCCTGAAAGCTATAAATCAAACAACACATGATGATAATGTCACAACGTTGGATTGTTTCTGAGAACACTGTGCGTTTGATCACTCCTTTCTATCAGTCCAGAAAGACTGCTTCCTTCCTCACACGGCTCCCTGCAGAGAATGGCCTGAGAGTAGAGAAAGAGAGAGAGAACCAAAAGAAAGAACGACGCAGCTTGGCTGGCAAGCGTTAGTTTCCCCCTCCGTCTATCTGAGCACCGAGCCAAGATGGCCATATTGTGTTTCTAAACAAGCACAGTTGCTGGCAATGTGACGAGCGAGTTTCTGTGTGGCTGAGTGCCACATAGTCACACGTCTGCACTCCCCTTTTCCAGGTCACCACATGCAGCAGGCAGCTGTTTACTATACAGTCGTGTGGCAACCATTTGATTGATTTAGTATTTTTGGCTGGGAGGCAAAGGAATAGTTAGAGAAGAGTTCAGTGCACTTACGGAACATTTGATACTGTATCTTTGGCTGTATAGTGAATATACACTGAGTGTACAAAACATTAAGAACACCTGCTCTTTCTATGACAGACTGACCAGGTGAATCCAGGTGAAAGTTATGATCCCTTATTAATGTCACCTGTTAAATCCAGGTTAAATAAGGATGTTTAAGCCTTGAGACAATTGAGACATGGATTGTGTATGTGTGCCATTCAGAGGGTGAATGCGCAAGAGGAAAGATTGAAGTGCCTTTGAACGGGTTATGGTAGTAGTCATAGCCGCGGGAAGTACGCGTGATGAGGGTGTTGCAGCAACCCCTCATTTTTCAAATTAAAATAATTTGAAAAAAGAAAATTGCACCTCTCCCCCACATTTTCAAACATCAGAACATAGCTTTTGTCCACTAGAACATAGGAAGACCCATACCCATGAGCAAGCTGTTGCGAAAAGAATGGTCAATCATAAGCCAGTTTACTGACTGTAAGGCTTTGTGTTGGCTATAGATCCATAAGGGGAACCATTACACTGAAGTCCTGATGGATATACCGTGAGGGAAAAAAGTATTTGATCTCCTGCTGATTTTGTACGTTTGCCCACTTACAAAGAAATGATCAGTCTATAATTTTAATGGTAGGTTTATTTGAACAGTGTGAGACAGAATAACAACAACAAAAATCAAAAATGTTATAAATGTTATGTTAACAACAAAACGATGTCAAAAATGTTATAAATTGATTTGCATTTTAATGAGGGAAATAAGTATTTGACCCCCTCTCAATCAGAAAGATTTCTGGCTCCCAGGTGTCTTTTATACAGGTAACGAGCTGAGATTAGGAGCACACTCTTAAAGGGAGTGCTCCTAATCTCAGTGTGTTACCTGTATAAAAGACACCTGTCCACAGAAGCAATCAATCAATCAGATTCCAAACTCTCCACCATGGCCAAGACCAAAGAGCTCTCCAAGGATGTCAGGGACAAGATTGTAGACCTACACAAGGCTGGAATGGGCTACAAGACCATCGCCAAGCAGCTTGGTGAGAAGGTGACAACAGTTGGTGCGATTATTCGCAAATGGAAGAAACACAAAATAACTGTCAATCTCCCTCGGCCTGGGGCTCCATGCAAGTTCTCACCTCGTGGAGTTGCAATGATCATGAGAACGGTGAGGAATCAGCCCAGAACTACACAGGAGGATCTTGTCAATGATCTCAAGGCAGCTGGGACCATAGTCACCAAGAAAACTATTGGTAACACACTACGCCGTGAAGGACTGAAATCCTGCAGCGCCCGCAAGGTCCCCCTGCTCAAGAAAGCACATATACAGGCCCCTCTGAAGTTTGCCAATGAACATCTGAATGATTCAGAGGAGAACTGGGTGAAAGTGTTGTGGTCAGATGGGACCAAAATGGAGCTCTTTGACATCAACTCAACTCGCCGTGTTTGGAGGAGGAGGAATGCTGCCTTTGACCCCAAGAACACCATCCCCACCATCACACGTGGAGGTGGAAACATTATGCTTTGGGGGTGTTTTTCTGCTAAGGGGACAGGACAACTTCACCGCATCAAAGGGACGATGGACGGGGCCATGTACCGTCAAATCTTGGGTGAGAACCTCCTTCCCTCAGCCAGGGCATTGAAAATGGGTCGTAGGTGGGTATTCCAGCATGACAATGACCCAAAACACACGGCCAAGGCAACAAAGGAGTGGCTCAAGAAGAAGCACATTAAGGTCCTGGAGTGGCCTAGCCAGTCTCCAGACCTTAATCCCATAGAAAATCTGTGGAGGGAGCTGAAGGTTTGAGTTGCCAAACGTCAGGCTCGAAACCTTAATGACTTGGAGAAGATCTGCAAAGAGGAGTGGGACAAAATCCCTCCTGAGATGTGTGCAAACCTGGTGGCCAACTACAATAAACGTCTGAACTCTGTGATTGCCAACAAGGGTTTTGCCACCAAGTACTAAGTCATGTTTTGCAGAGGGGTCAAATACTTATTTCCCTCTTTAAAATGCAAATCAATTTATAACATTTTTGACATGCGTTTTTCTGAATTGTTGTTGTTGTTATTCTGTCTCTCACTGTTCAAATAAACCTACCATTAAAATGATAGACTGATCATGTCTTTGTCAGTGGGCAAACGTACAAAATCAGCAGGGGATCAAATACTTTTTTCCCTCACTGTAGACTGTGAAAGTACACACAGTCATACAAGCACACACATCGTACACACACACACACTCACTCAAAAGCTCAATGCCCTAAAGCTGTGATTGCATACTACAGTCTGTCAGCTCAACAGTGAACACACACACAACCCCACATATAACACAAACATACACACACAGTCACAAATCCATTACCATCTCCCTTACAATGGCCCTATACAGACAAATAAAGGGTATTAGTGTTGGGTTTTAAAACCTGTCACACCTCCGGTTATGCGTGTCGGACAGTCAAAGCCCCCAAGCACTGTCCAGAGTGGGATAAAGAAATCGATAAAGAAAAGAGGGAGAGAGAGGAATGAGTGAGATTAGCCATTTAGCACTGTGCACTCAGTGGAACTATAGCAGGCTAATTGCTTGGAGACCAAAGTGAGGAGCAGGGATGGAGGGATGGAGGAGAGGAGAAGAGAGAGAAAGCGGTGCAAAATCGATTGTTGGAACTTTGGGTGATGTCTGTTGGGACTCTGCGCTGTCTTCCTAGTCCTCTCACCAAGTGTGTGTGTGTGTGTGTGTGTGTGTGTGTGTGTGTGTGTGTGTGTGTGTGTGTGTGTGTGTGTGTGTGTGTGTGTGTGTGTCACACAAGGTCAACCGTCTCAGATTGACCTCACCCTCATTCCACAGGATCAATAGTAGGGAGGATGAAAAGGAGTACGAGGAAGAGGATTTTGAGATCATCGAATTTGCAGTGACAGCTCTTGGGACCTTAAAGACAAGCAGGATTTAGACAACCTCTGCTCGGAGGATCCCATGGAGTGTGAGCTCACAGAACAAAGTGGCCTCCTTCCCATTGTTCAGATACTGTATGTCAGGTATGACTGCCAGCTCTCAGAGATAGTTATGTTTGCCTCCCTCCTAGTGGACAAATGTACTAATGCATGGACCATATTCAGAAGTTGACCAAACCCAAGTGACATATGACATAGTATGCTTGGTGGGCAGGGTGGTAAATTCACTTTTTGGTTCACCAGCCACTGTGACAAGTAGATTAAGAAATCTACCAGCCACTTAGAGTTTTTACAGCCAAAATATTTTGCCATAATTACACACACAAAATATATCTATCAATGGATGAGCATGCTTTCTGTTTTTCTAAAACAAGAAATGTATTACTAGTAAGAACGAATTGGGTATATTGCTTAATGTCATTTCATTTTTGTGACCTGCGTCTTTTAACCAACGTTAAAATAAATAATTTAGATACAATAGTAAAAACAGAAACAGTTCTACAACTGAACATCAAGAATCAACAAAGTGCCTACCCTGCCACAAAAGGCTTCGACATGGCTTATTTATTATTATAGTTCAGGGCTCTACGCTGACATTTTTTATAAGAAGTACATGACATACTCCTAAGTAGAAATGTAGAAGAACACAAATAAATGTAGGAGAACAAGTATTTGAGTGTTTTAATATATGGTGCGAAGATATGGTGCGTCTCTCTCCAGAATGCATGCATATGTAGCAAAGTACCCATTTGGCAATGTCTGATTTCTGATTGTCTTAACTCACCACGTACACCACTCATTTTTTCTTCGCCTCACACAAGTCAACGAAGTCTGTTTTTTTAACATCCATTGCGAATGATAGTTCCTCGGTATTTGAAAAGTATTTCCAACACTCCCCGCCTCGATAATCACCAAGCCGTGTGAAAGAGCAAAATATCATGATCTGATGATCCCAAATATCCAGTCATACAAAACATAATAAAAAACAGCTTTCTGTCCCGAAACTATGGGGGCCCGGAATAGGCTAGTTGATGCAATGTTGCAAGTTCGCTAACAACAGCGTCTGGGCGGCCCAAGTGATGATTTGATACAATGTTGCACTCACTAGCAATAGCCAAGTCAAGACGGATAGAAGGGGAGGCAGACAGGCGGAGTAGATAGATGAATGTGATTGAAAGAACCGGAATTTTTATCCGGATATTTTCTACTGTTTGTATTTGTCGGCTTTAGGCCTATGTATTTTACTTAGTTGACAATGGAAGTTATAGGCCCACTGCTGCATCTCTGAGTTATATGCTCTCATTTCTTTAGCCGCCAATGGATCACAGTGTGTCCATACGGCAGAGGCTAGTGCTCTCCGCATAGTTGAATTTTAACTTTAAGATTTTGATCATTTTATTTAAGATTTTTATGATTAACCATGTGACAATGATTTTGAGAAACGAAAACGTTATTATTTAAATGAAACTGTTTCAAGAAAATGCTCATGTAAAAATTATAATAACTGGCACGCATATCGGTAGAAATGGTAGGAAACGTCTATACTATTACAACCATTTTAAAAAAAATGTGAACGCGCGAGAACACAGGACATCAGCACACAGGACATAGCTCACCTCACATCAGTCCAGTGTATAAAGTCACCCTCAGTACGAGGGAGCCCTATGCTATCTCCACCTTGCCTGCAGTCCTGTCACTTTGAGTGGGTGAAACTAGAGCTGGTGTATTTCCGAGTTCCAAGTACCCAATCTTGAACCTTCCCAGTCTTATGCCGCGTTCAAAACAACTAGGGGGGGGAAAACGAATTCCGACTGGGAAAAATCGTTTTGAACGGTCAACCAAGTCGGAATTCCAAGTCGGAAACTCAGACATCTTTCTAGAGCTCTGACTTTCCGACCTGAAGAACACTGAAGTCATGATTTGACCTCTTTTTTTTTTTTTTGAGTTCCCAGTTGTCTTGAAAGCACCATTAATGGTAGCCTGGCTGCCGCGACTCTCGTGATACACATCTAGGGAGAGCTGTAACACACTGGTCTAGACAGGAGTCTATTGTTATGTCGTGTTCAAGACAACTGGGAACTTGGAACTTGAACATTTCCAACATCTGACTTCAGTGCTTTCAAGACAACTGGGAACTCCAAGTCAGAAACTCTGACACATCTCCTTCATTATCGACACATCTTGATGACAATGTCAAAATAGCCTTTCCAGACTCTGAAGTCAGGAAGACTTCGAGTTAGGTGTCAACCAGACTATAACTTTATGGTGCATTACCGCCAAACTCCAGTAAACTCAGTTCCCTCTTTCTTTTGAAGACTCACCTGACTCCCAAGGGGAAGGGGGGTGACTGCCCACAATACGGGAGCAGAAATTGTCTGACTGGCTTGTCAATAAATACCCTTAAATGTGCAGCCTTTTTTACCCATTCGATTACATTAAATGCATCACTTTTACAGTGGTAAATTATTATTGCAGTGCTTAATATGCTCCCAATACAAGTCATTCTAAATTTCCATATTAATATTAGTGATACAAATGTCCATGTTACAGTGTAATTCCATTAGTTTTTCAGCTATATGAGCAACTTCCGTCCAGGTTGGAGCAGTGCCCCTGGTTTACAGCACCCAGAGATATGGCACCAGCCTGGGCACTCTGTACAGGAGCATGGGGGGCATGGACTGTAGCACCAATACCCTCACTGTCATCAGAGATAACTATGGACAGGTGAGGAGTAGCTGAGGCCTTTTACTGGCCTAAACCAAGTTTTCCCACCTATGCCATAAGTCTGTCAGTGTCCATTTTTTAAAATCCCTCTTCTGTAACTCTATTTCTTTGTCCTATAGGTGTTTGGTGCATTTTGTCCCACTACTCTTTGAATCAGTCTGTCATACTATGGAACAGGACACACAATTCCTCTTCTCCTTCTCTCCACAACTCCAGGTGAACTATCCCCATGTCGCGTCTCAGTATCACTGGCTCAGGGCTGGATTCTAACCCAACATAGCAATATTTTATTACTGCATAATGAATGTTTCAGTTCACAAACAACAACCCACACCAAGCTATGATCATAGTCTATTTTCCAGGTTTATGAATGGACGTTTAGTAACTCCTTCTTTGTGAAGGGAAGTCCAGACTACCTGGCATTTGGTGGAGGAGGTTGAGTGAAAATCGGTCCACTATGGTCAATAATCTATAACTCAACAGAATATGGAAGAAACTAGTGGTCTAAAGGAGTGCTTGAATGTTGAGGAATTATGTTCTCTCTTCCTCCCCCTTCTCCTGCTCTAACATGCTCTCAGGGGTCTCTTTGGCCTGGGGTTAGACGATGGCCTGATCCGTGGGCAGAGCCAGAAGTGTGACACATTTGACAATTACGTGTTGTCCTCCTCTGAAGACTTCCTCATCAACGACCTGGAGGTTTGGGCCATCTCCTGAAGACAAGTGCCTGCATACTACTGCTTACATAAACATTATACAACCGTTGTGACAGTGGATGGAATTGGAACAGATTGCACCTCTCATCTGAGGATCCCAAAGCATTGCCCCCTGTGCAAGGTGATTCAACTCATCCATCACCTCATTATTTTCCATTAGACACAGATAAAACCCTAACTCACCCACCAGCTTCAGAGTTATTGGGAAAACAGAAATAGAGTTCTACTGTCCTCTGGTATAATCACTCCTCTCTCTGTTGGCCTTATTTTCTTCTTGACATGTCTGTATCAGTCTGTGGAGATTTGGATTACTTCAGAAATGAAGTTCTACTGACAGTTCAGTTAAACAATTAAAAGTACAGTCTGAGATTAGCACAGCTGAATGAATTTTCAATCTCAATCAATAGCGCATGAGGGAAGTTGTCTTTAAAGGCAAAGTGCACCAGTGACAGTTGGTTTACGCCTCTAGAGGGCACCCTTGTCACAGAGATCAAATCAAATCAAATCAAATCGTATTTGTCACACACACGTGTTTAGCAGATGTTACAGCGGGTGTAGCGAAATGCTTGTGCTTCTAGCTCCGACAGTGCAGTAATATCTAACAAGTAATATCTAACAATTTCACAACATATACCCAATACACAAAACTAGTAAGGAATGGGATAAAATAACATATACATATATGGACAAGCAATGACAGAGCGGCATGGACTAAAATACAGTAGAATATTATAGAATAGAATGCAGTATATACATATGAGATGAGTAGTGCAAGATATGTAAACATTATTCAAGTGACTAGTGATCCATTTCTTAAAGTGGCCAGTGATTTCAATAGGCAGCAGCAGCCTCTAATGTGCTAGTGATGGCTATTTAACAGTCTGATGGCCTTGAGATAAAAGCAGTTTTTCATTCTCTCGGTCCCAGCTTTGATGCACCTGTACTGACCTCGCCTTCTGGATGATAGCGGGGTGAACAGGCAGTGGCTCGGGTGGTTGATGTCCTTGATGATCTTTTTGGCCTTCCAGTGACATCAGGTGCTGTATGTGTCTTGGAGGGCTGGTAGTTTGCCCGCTGTAATGCGTTCGGCAGATCATTCCTTTCTCTTGCGCTCTCTCTCTATCTCTCCATTTCTGAAGTTCTGCTGACAGTTCAGTTAAACAATGAAAAAGTACAGTCTGAGATTAGCACAGCTGAATGAATGGTTAATCTCAATCAATCTGGGAAGTTGTCTTTATAGGCAAAGTGCAGGTGTGACAGTTGGTTTACGCCTCTAGGGGGCATCTTTGGCACATAGATCATTCCTTTCAATTCAATTCAATTTTCAATTTAAGGGCTTTATTGGCATGGGAAACGTATGTTAACATTGCCAAAGCAAGTGAAGTAGATAGTAAACAAAAGTGAAATAAACAATAAATATAAACAGTAAACATTACACTCAGAAGTTCCAAAATAATAAAGACATTTCAAATGGTGTTGTAACAATGTGCAAATAGTTAAAGTACAAATGGGAAAATGAATAAACATAAATATGGGTTGTATTTACAATGGTGTTTGTTCTTCACTGGTTGCCCTTTTCTTGTGGCAACAAGTCACAAATCTTGCTTCTGTGATGGCACACTGTGGTATTTCACCCAGTAGATAAGGGAGTTTATCAAAATTGGGTTTGTTTTCGAATTCTTTGTGGATCTCTGTAATCTGAGGGAAATATGTTTCTCTAATATGGTCATACATTTGGCAGGATGTTAGGAAGTGCAGCTCAGTTTCCACCTCGTTTTGTGGGCAGTGTGCACATAGCCTGTCTTCTCTTGAGAGCCAGGTCTGCCTACGGCAGCCTTTCTCAATAGCAAGGCTATGCTCACTGAGTCTGTACATAGTCAAAGATTTCCTTAAGTTTGGGTCAGTCACAGTGGTCAGGTATTCTGCCACTGTGTACTCTCTGTTTAGGGCCAAATAGCATTCTAGTTTGTTAATTCTTTCCAATGTGTCAAGTAATTCTCTTTTTGTTTTCTCATGATTTGGTTGGGTCTAATTGTGTTGTTGTTTTTTTCCTGGGGCTCTGTGTGGTCTGTTTGTGTTTGTGAACAGATTCCCAGGACCAGCTTACTTAGGGGACTCTTCTCCAAGTTCATCTCTCTGTAGGTGATGGCTTTGTTATGGAAGGTTTGGGAATCGCTTCCTTTTAAGTGGTTATAGAAATTAACGTCTCTTTTCTGGATTTTGATAATTAGCGGGTATCGGCTTAATTCTGCTCTGCAGAGTCTCAATTTGGTGTTTGTCCCATTTTGTGAATTCTTGGTTGGTGAGCGGACCCCAGACCTCACAACCATAAAGGGCAATGGGTTCTATAACTGATTCAAGTATTTTTTGCCAGATCCTAATTGGTATGTTGAATTCTATGTTCCTTTATCTCTAGCACCGTAATAGAGAGTGAAAGTGAGTACATTATTCAAAGATCACCTGATTGGTCGTCCCTGTGCCTTCCTCCAGGCACCCAGAGCAGATGGTGACTCATTCCAAATCACCATTCCACACTATTACCTAATCAGTTTAACATTTATATGTAAAGTAACATTCTAATTGATCAGCAGACGGGATGGAATTAATACTTTGGGGGTAGTTATGTGGGACTTGAAGTATCCTGGTCTGTTTACAGAAAATATAGCTCTCTGCAGCGACAGCAGCATGCTAGCCCATTAAGCAGCCAATGTCAATACTGTATGATATGTACACCTCAATCTCATTCTACCACGGTAGTTAATTGCGCAGACCAAAATAGCAATAAGCAAACTCCTATAACCAGGGCCATCATGCCAATAAGCCATCAAGACCATTAATATGGTATCTTACTCAAATATAATATTGTGCTTTTTGTGCCATGATGAACTGTGTGTGTGTGTGTGTGTTTGTGTGTGTCAGCTACGTAGGCACGGGTGGGCCCGGGCCCACCCACTGGGGAGACAGGCCCACTCAATCCGATTGAGCAAATAAAAAATAAAGATATATTTTCTGCTATCTACTTTCAGTGTTCCAAACAGTCAGAGGTGGGTAGTTACATGTACTTAAGTTCTTCTTTTTTTGTAGCGGCACAACCCAGAGGGAGAAGTATGGGCCAGCCAAGAAATGAAAATACTGTTCAAAGTGGAAAGGAGAGGGGTCAGAATAGAAGGAGGATGGAGGGTATATCCTACCTTGGCAGGAAAAACATGATTGAGTTGACTATGGCAATTGATATCTGCACTGTTTGATTATTTATTACTTACATTTATCTTACTTGAATGCATACCTTGGTGTTTAATTCCATGCTGAAATGTGTCTGATTTGCATACTAGTAACATGATTGATAGTGACATTTCGATATTGATTGTTGTTTGACTGTTGTAACACCTGATCCTCCTTAATATTTTATTGAGTAAAATATTAAACATCACACTTGGTGTAAATCTTTTTAGTATGCGTTCACCATCACATGTACTTGAAATTATATAGTGAAATACATTTTAATTTATGCTATTGAAATTGTGAAATGATTCCAATGTCTCGAGTACCATTTACCTTTTTATGAAATTGGAGACTACCTGTGCTGGAGGACATCTGCAATTTAGTATTTTTATTAGGATCCCCATTAGCTGCTGTTAACGCAGAAGCTACTCTTCCTGTGATCCACAAGATGGTGCTGGCAGGCTTAAATAATACATTAATGTCAGATCAATTGTACTAAGTTGTTGTTATTTTAGTTTGCTGTCACAGTTTACCATTAGTTGTAAAAAATTACAAAACTAAATTTGTAACTAGTACTTAAGTAGTTTTCCATCCGGATACTTTTTTTTTACTCTTTCTTGAGTAGTTTCTTAAGAGGACTACTTTTATTTGAGTAAATTACAATCTGAGTAAGAGTATTTTAGAGATTTTCAGTTCTCTACCCACCTCTGCAAACGGGACATTATTTGTCTGTTTACCGAAACATACAAACACCATCAGATACAATTTAAAACAAGCAGTGCACAGGAATGACAATATTAGGAAGATGTTCCTAATGTTTGGTATTCTCAGTGTATATTTTAGCTTTCAATTCGTTTTAAAATTGAACATTTTCTCTCAGCCTCATGGCAAAGTGTATAGAATAGCATGAGATTAGCTATAAAACTGCACATTTTCCTCTCTGCACCATGGAAAAACTGTAGAATTCAGTGGAGGCTCCTCAGAGGACAAAGGGGAGGACCATCCTCTCAGTGAACTTTAGAAAAATGTAATTAGTGAAACATTGAAAAAGTTGTCCTTTTTAGATAAAACTATTTAAATATATTAATGTGACCAAATAACTGATTAAAACACACTGTTTTGCAATGAACGTTTACAGTAGCCTCAACAGCACTCTCTAGGGTAGCACCCTGGTGTAGCCGGACGACAGCTATTTTCTATCCTCCTCTGGGTACAGTCGTGGTCAAAAGTTTTGTGAATGACACAAGTATTGGTCTTCACAAAGTTTGCTGCTTCAGTGTTTTTAGATATTTAATGTCGGATGTTACTATGGTATACTGAAGTATAATTACAAGCATTCCATAAGTGTCAAAGGCTTTTATTGACAATTACCATTCTTTATTAATGGCTGTGTTCTCAGGCAAAATTGTGAGTGAGCCCACTCCCTTGGCTGAGAAGCAACCCCACACATGAATGGTCTCAGGATGCTTTACTGTTGGCATGACACAGGACTGATGGTAGCGCTCACCTTGTCTTCTCCAAACAAGCTTTTTTCCGGATGCCCCAAACAATCAGAAAGGGGATTCATCAGAGAAAATGACTTTACCCCAGTCTTCAGCAGTCCAATCCCTGTACCTTTTGCAGAATATCAGTCTGTCCCTGATGTTTTTCCTGGAGAGAAGTGGCTTCCTCGCTGCCCTTCTTGACACCAGGTCATCCTCCAAAAGTCTTCGCCTCACTGTGCGTGCAGATGCACTCACACCTGCCTGCTGCCATTCCTGTGCAAGCTCTGCACTGGTGGTGCCCCGATCCCGCTGCTGAATCAACTTTAGGAGACGGTCCTGGCGCTTGCTGGACTTTCTTGGGCGCCCTGATGCCTTCTTCACAACAATTGAACCTCTCTCCTTGAAGTTCTTGATGATCTGATAAATGGTTGATTTAGGTGCAATCTTACTAGCAGCAAGATCCTTGCCTGTGAAGCCCTTTTTGTGCAAAGCAATGATGACTGCACATGTTTCCTTGCAGGTAACCATGGTTAACAGAGGAAGAACAATGATTTCAAGCACCACCCTCCTTTTAAAGCTCCAGTCTGTTATTCTAACTCAATCAGCATGACAGAGTGATCTCCAGCCTTGTCCTCGTCAACACTCTCACCTGTGTTAACGAGAGAATCACTGACATGATGTCAGCTGGTCCTTTTGTGGCAGGGCTGAAATGCAGTGGAAATGTTTTTTTTGGGATAAAGTTCATTTTCATGGCAAAGAGGGACTTTGAAATTAATTGCAATTCATCTGATCACTCTTCATAACATTCTGGAGTATATGCAAATTGCCATCATAAAAACTGAGGCAGCAGACTTTGTGAAAATTAATATTTGTGTCATTCTCAAAACTTTTGACCACGACTGTACATTGACTTCGATGCAAAACCTAGGAGGCTCATGGTTCTCATCACCTTCCATAGACTTAAACAGTAATTATGAAGTTCCGGAGGACGTCCTCTAACCTATCAGAGCTCTTGCAGCATGAACTGACATGTTGTCCAGCCAATCAAAGGATCAGAGAATGAATCTAGTACTGAAAGCATAAGCTACAGCTAGCTAGCACTGCAGTGCATAAAATGTGGTGAGTAGTTAACGCAACGAGAGAGAAAGACGATAGCTGAATAGTTTTTAACAAATTAAATTGTTCAAAAATTAAGGAGAAGCAGCAGAGAGAGAGAGCTAGATATATTTAGTTGTATTTTTTTTCACTTTCTTTCACTTACTTAGCTAGCTAATGAAGCCTACTAATTTAGCTTACTCAAAGAGAGAAAAATGCTATTTATATTAGCTAGTTGGCTAAGGCTATCCAACAGTGGAACTCTTCCAAGTCAAGGCAAGCTTTCAGTTTTATTAATTTATTGCCACTGGGGCCCACAGGTGTAGCTGCTAAAATGCTTGCTGTACACTGTACTGCGTGATTGTAGCGGGTTTACTAACGCGTTAGTTTGATGTTACATTAAATGGAATATGAATAACAATCATCCAATATGCTGTAATAGAAATATGGCCATGCTCATAAAAACATTTACGTCCTCCCTAATCTTAAAAGGCACCGAGCGCTACTGGTCGGGGGGAGAGACACCCACATTTCTGCAGGCACACCCACCAACACAGCTTTGGCTACGCTACTGGCGTGCATGCATGCATGAGTATGAATCATATTACCCAGGTCAAACCACAGCTTTCTTAATGGGAATCTTCAGAATTTAAATAGCATAAATAGACTTTCCTTTGAGGCCTAGTATGTGATACCCATTGCCCCCTGCATTCACTACAGAGTGATTAGTAAGACTGCCTATAGCATTCTCTCAACAACTGGGCTATCAGGCAGAAAATAGGGGCCATCCAAGAAAATATACATTACATCTATTTCTATACAGTTTCTATGCTATATATAATGAAATGATCAAATTAATACAACCTGTACAGAGCCAAGGGGAATCAGGTGATCCAGTAATGGAAAAAACGAACTGACAGAATGACAGTAACTGAAACTACGCATGACCAGCCGGACCCCCTCAGTGTTGGTTCTGGGAGCATGTTATCTCTATTAGACATGAGAGACACCTAATTATAGAGTATATTATACAGCAAAAAATAACCATTCTTTAATTTGTTTATGGTCCCTTCTCACCTTTTAATATTTTGTCAGCATCAGAACTTTAAGAGGTTGAAACCAAACCTGATACATATTCCAATGAGTTGCAAGAAAAACAACATTTGAAAACATAATATAATTTAAAATGCCCATGGAAGTAAATAAGTCTACAGATTTCTGAAAGGTTTTGCTACATATCAGGCAGTGCTACATCCATAAAATGTAAATCAACACAAAGCCTAATAGGCATTGTCTCTGTACTGTGCATTGGGGCAGGGAAATGTATGCAGGGTTGTTTTTAACCTCGTACTGTAAGGACAAGTAATATAATGATTTACTAATGTCATTGATGTGGTCCATTAAAGGCCATCTCTGCCATATACGTGTTCCTATCTATTAATGTCCTTCTCATTAAAACATGATTCCATAATTCCATTAAAGGCATGCAATATGAGGTACTTTCCTCAGAATCAGCAGCATCCATCATGCTGAGGAGCTGCTTTAATCATTCTGTGTGTGTGTACAGTGCCTTCAGAAAATATTTACACCTCTTGACTTTTACCACATTTTGTTGTGTTACAAAGTGGGATTAAAATGGAGATCATTGGGGAAAAAATTTCTACAATCTACACAAAAAACTCTGTAATGTCAAAGTGGAAGAAAATTCTAACATCTGTAAAAAATGTATCTAATATATCTTGATTAGATAAGTATTCAATCCCCTGAGTCAATACATGTTAGAATCACCATTGGCAGCAATTACAGCTGTGAGTCTTTCTGGGTATTTCTCTAAGAGATTTCCACACCTGGATTGTGCAACATTTACAGACTATTCTTTTTAAAAATCTTCAAGCTCTGTCAAATTGATTGTTGATCATTGCTAGACAACCATTTTTAGGTCTTGCCATAGATTTTCAAGCAGATTTAGGTAAAAACTGTAACTTGGACTCTCAGGAACATTCACTGTCTTCTTGGTAAGCAACTCCAGCGTAGATGTGGCCTTGTGTTTTAGGTTATTGTCCTGCTGAAAGGTGAATTAATCTCCCAGTGTCTGGTGGAAACGGTCTGAACCAGGTTTTCCTCTAGGATTTTGCCTGTGCTAAATTCCATTCCGTTTCTTTTTTATCCTGAAAAACTCCCCAGTCCATTAACGATTACAAACCCATAACATGATGCAGCCACCATTATGCTTGAAAATATGAAGACTGGTACTTAGTAATGTGTTGTATTGGATTTGCCCCAAACATAACACTTTTATATTCAGGACAAAAAAGTGAATTGCTTTGCCACACGTTTTGCAGTATTACTTTAGTGCCTTGTTGCAAACAGGATGCATGTTTTGGAATATTTATATTCTGTACAAGCTTCCTTATTTTCACTCTGTCAATTGGGTTAGTATTGTGGAGTAACTACAATCATGTATCCTATCACAGCCATTAAACTCTGTAACTGTTGGCCTCATGGTGAAATCCCTGAGCAGTTTTCTTTGTCTCCGGCAACTGAGTTAGGAAGGACACCTGTATCTTTGTAGTGACTGTGTATTGATACAACATCTAAAGTGTAATTAATATCTTCACCATGCTCAAAGGGATGTTCAATGTCTGCTTTTTTATTATTACCCATCTACCAATAGGTACCCTTCTTTGCGAGGCATTGGAAAACCTCCCTGGTCTTTGTGGTTGAATCTGTGTTTGAAATTCGCTGCTTGATAATTGTATGTGTGGGGTACAGAGATGAGGTAGTCATTAAAAAATCATGTTAAACACTAGTATTGAGTCCATGCAACGTATTATGTGACATGCTAAGCACATTTTCACTCTTGAACTTATTTAGCCTTGCCATTACAAAGGGGTTAAATACTTATTAACTCAAAACATTTCAGCTTTTCATTTGTAATTAATTTGTAAACATTTCGAAAAACATAATTCCACTTTGACATTATGGGGTATTGTGTTAAATTCAGGCTGTAACACCACAACATTTGGAAAAAGTCAAGGGGTGTAAATACTTTCTGAAGGCACTGTATGTGTGTGTGTGTGTGTGTGTGTGTGTGTGTGTGTGTGTGTGTGTGTGTGTGTGTGTGTGTGTGTGTGTGTGTGTGTGTGTGTGTGTGTGTGGGGGGGTGTGTGTGTGTGTGTGTGTATGTGTGGTGTATGTCAGCTACTTAAAAAACAATCCTAATACCCAAATATAGTCATTTGCATCATTACAACTATTTTCTTAATATAATTATCATGCCATATGCATCATGTTAACCATGCATCTCACTCTTATTTGCATGCAACAACAAAAATATAATGCAGATAATACTCAAACTATCCAGGAGAAAAAACTATTGGGGCACAAACAAAATACTAACAGAGTATTACAATACTAAGTGAATTGATTCACAAGACAAATCTCCAGTGGCTATAATGAAAGAACAACTTAACTGCATCCTTAGAATACATACAGCATTGTAATCATCTGATTAGGGAAAATAGGTTCAAAAATTCCTGTGATAAAACAGATTCTATTGCCTCTACCAATCATTTACAACAATTACTCCTCTAATGAGTGTGCATCTGTAGTGTACTACAACACCTTGTCTCTGTAGTGTATTCAAAATATATGTATGAAATACTGTATTAATCCAACCTGTGCAAACAAAGATTCTGTCCCACCGTGGTGCTACACTGACTTCCTCCGGGAGCGGGGGTACTCCTTGAAGCTGTGCCGAGGCGAGAGTGTGCTCCCTGGAGACGAGAGTCCTGTGTTGTCCCTGGGGGAGCAGCCCTGGGTCCTGTAGGAGATGGAGCTGTAGTAGACAGAGTTAATGTGGCACCCGTGGTGCTCGCTGCGGGAAGGCAGGGGGCTGTCACACACCCCCAGACGGTAGCACATACAGGAGCACAGGGAGCCCAGGGGGGACTCTGTCCTTAGTCTGCCTGTGCCGTGCAGTTGTAAGTGCAGCCTCTGCTTGCAGGGGGCACCCCTGGCCCTGTCCCTCTCCTCCTGCTCCTCCGCTGGGGAGGTGATGAGGTTGGTGCGGCTGGTGCCCTCCTCCATGGGCCGGAAAAGGTTGCTGTGACTGCGGCTCTGCCCCATCCTGTCCCTCCCCCTGTCCCTGTCCCTGTCCCCAAGCCCTCCTCTGCCCTGCTCTGGTCCTCCTCCTCCTTCTCCTCCATGGAGCCCCATGGTAAGCAGGCCCCTCTCCCTCTTGATGGAGGCCCTCTCCTGGGCGTCCCTCCTCTCGTCCTCTGTGTTCATGGTGAGGAAGCGCAGCACAACCAGGTTGAGGAAGGCTCCAATCACTGTCAGCCCCACCAGGATGTACATGAAGCTGAAGGCCACATACGGCGTCTTCTCCTGGAGGTCCTCCTTCTTCTGCAGGGCCACAAAGTCCCCAAACCCAATGGTGGTGAGCGTGATAAAGCAGTAGTAGTAGGCGTGGAAGAAGGTCCAGCCCTCGTAGTGGGAGAAGGCTGCTGCCCCGACACACAGGGTGCCGATGCAGGACAGGAAGCCCACTGAGACCATGTTCTCCATGGACACCTCAGTCCTCCGTAACCCCAGGCACTGCTTGGCCCTGCACAGGAGGTAGCGGACGAACGTGTTCATCCTCTCGCCCAGGCTCTGGAACATGACCAGGGTGAGAGGGATGCCCAGAATGGCATAGAACATGCAAAATACCTTCCCTGCATCTGTGCCTGGAGCTGCATGGCCATAACCTGTGGAGATAGATGCCACAGTTACTCTTTACTGTAGGTTATTGTAGACCAATACCGAGGCTTTTGAAGCCAATGGCTAAGGCTAATAACTAATGCAAATTGAACACCCTTAACTTCTGCACAGTAGGCTATTCACCGATGCAGAACACTGCAGACGCAGTATTATAAAACCATTTCCTGACACCTGCAACATACTCAGACATAACAAAAGTAAGGGAAGCAAGCAAAACTTGCCAATGGTGGTGATGACCGTGATGGCAAAGTAGAAAGACCCGGCGAATTTCCACTGTCTCCCGGCGTGGTGGGGCTCCGCTTGCAGCACCACCCGCTCGATCTCCCGGTAGTCGTCCTCAGAGAACCGGTACTTCTTCTTCATCTCCGTGCGCTTCAGCTCCAGGATGCGTCGGCGAGAGCTCTCCGTCTCTGATTCAAGCGCGTCGAACACCGCGGCGCCCACCAGCAGGTAGGAAAACATGCAGAGGATGAGAGAGAGGGTCCGCACATTCTGCTTCTTCATCTTCAAGCCCACGGAGCCGAAACACTCAGCCGGATCTCTGAGAGAGCAGACGCTGTGGGCCACCTCTTTCGCCCCCTCTGACTGTGGCGTAGAATCCAACAGCTGTGGTGATGTGGGAAGGAGGCGCATACAGAAAAAAGACAAAGTGAATGGACCGTAATGTACAGTACCTTGTGTTATTTTCCTCTTCAAACAAAATGCACTCCTAGTCCTAAGGCTAGGCTACGTGGATTCAATGTGCATTGCTGTCAATGACATTTCAAATATTCCCAACATTTTCCAGCAGTTTCTCAATTTTTCAATCATTATTTTTCTTCTATGTATATTGTAGAACGTTTAGAGAGAATCATTGCTCGCGAGATTTTTGAGATCCAACGCATTCTGTCCAAAATATACATTTCTCCAGCGTTGTGCATGGGTGATATGGAGAGCCTATAGACTAAATTTGAAAATGTTTGACTTTATTCTTATACAAAATGAATACCGTTGCCTCTTATCAGCTAACATATATACAGTTGAAGTCGGAAGTTTACATACACCTTAGCCAAATACATTTAAACTCAGTTTTTCACAATTCCTGACATTTAATCCTAGTAAACATTCCCTGTCTTAGGTCAGTTAGGATCACCACTTTATTTTAAGAATGTGAAATGTCAGAATAACAGTAGAGATAATTATTTATTTCAGCTTTTATTTCTTTTATCACATTCCCAGTGGGTCAGAAGTTTACATACACTCAATTAGTATTTGGTAGCATTGCCTTTAAATTGTTTAACTTGGGTCAAACGTTTCGGGTAGCTTCCCACAATAAGTTGCGTGAATTTTGGCCCATTCCTCCTGACAGAGCTGGTTTAACTGAGTCAGGTTTGTAGGCCTCCTTGCTCGCACACGCTTTTTCAGTTCTGCCCACAAATGTTCTATAGGATTGAGGTCAGAGCTTTGTGATGGCCACTCCAATACCTTGACTTTGTTGTCCTTAAGCCATTTTGCCACAACTTTAGAAGCATGCTTGGGGTCATTGTCCATTTGGAAGACCCATTTGCGACCAAGCTTTAACTTCCTGGCTGATGTCTTGAGATGTTGCTTCAATATATCCACATAATTTTCCTTCCTCATGATGCCATCTATTTTGTGAAGTGCACCAGTCCCTCCTGCAGCAAAGCACCCCCACAGCATGATGCTGCCACCCCCGTGCTTCACGATTGGGATGGTGTTGTTCGGCTTGCAAGCATCCCCCTTTTTCCTCCAAACATAACGATGGTCATTATGGCCAAACATTTCTATTTTTGTTTCATCAGAACAGAGGACATTTCTCCAAAAAGTACGATCTTTGTCCCCATGTGCAGTTGCAAACCGTAGTCTGGCTTTTTTATGGCGGTTTTAGAGCAGTGGCTTCTTCCTTGCTGAGTGGCCTTTCAGGTTATGTCGATATAGGACTCGTTTTACTGTGGATATAGATACTTTTGTACCTGTTTCCTCCAGCATCTTCACAAGGTCCTTTGCTGTTGTTCTGGGATTGATTTGCACTTTTCGCACCAAAGTACGTTCATCTCTAGGAGACAGAACGCGTCTCCTTCCTGAGCAGTATGACGGCTGCGTGTTCCCATGGTGTTTATACTTGCATACTATTGTTTGTACAGATGAACGTGGTACCTTCAGGCGTTTGGAAATTGCTCCCAAGGATGAACCAGACTTGTGGAGGTGTACAACTGAGGTCTTGGCTGATTTCTTTTGATTTTCCCATGATGTCAAGCAAAGAGGCACTGAGTTTGAAGGTAGGCCTTGAAATACATCCACAGGTACACCTCTAATTGACTCAAATTATGTCAATTAGCCTATCAGAAGCTTCTAAAGCCATGACATCATTTTCTGGAATTTTCCAAGCTGTGTAAAGGCACAGTCAACTTAGTGTATGTAAACTTCTGACCCACTGGAATTGTGATACAGTGAATTATAAGTGAAATAATCTGTCTGTAAACAATTGTTGGAAAAATTACCTGTGTCATGCACAAAGTAGATGTCCTAACCTACAATAAATTTGTGGAGTGGTTGAAAAACGAGTTTTAATTACTCCAACCTAAGTGTATGTAAACTTCCGACTTCAACTGTAGGCCTAGACATTTACAAAACAAAATACAGATTATATCTACTGTTATTTTACTATTGTTTTACTATTTTAATGTATTTCTAAATTCTTTTTTTTCAAGTATTGATTTTATATTTGCATAGAAACGTTGTGTTTAGTCTTTCTCACCTTTTAATATTTTATTTGTTAAGCACCTTGAAATGAATTTGTTGTAAGAAATGTGCTATATAAATCAAGTTTGATTTGATTTATATATATATACATGCAGCCTGGTTTTCTTTTGGAGTATCCAAACCTACCCACATTCAACAAGTTTCTCTGTGTCCCAACGCTAGAAACCCACAGATAAGAAATTGTAACATAAATCGCTGAGCGCCCACGGAAAGCGGAAAAGCGTAGTTAATGAGCACTCACTCTCTCACTCAATATTGACAGAGCACTGAATCTCCGAATGAAAGCATTCAGCACCATGGACAGCGACTAGTGGAGGCGTGCATAGGCGATCTGACCAAGGCTGCGCATTGGAACGCCTGTCTTGAGTTATAGCCTAGTCTAAACCGAATTACTCACAAAATAACACATTTCATATCCCAAGTGGTCTAAGATAAGTCACGATTTTTCTTGCAAACACAGCAAAACATTTCTGAACGTCAAATAAGTGACCTTAATCCGTTTTAGAATTAGAATTTGTACAACACTCAAATTAATCTGACACACCTGTGCGCCATGGTTTTATCTCCGACGTGGCACTCATGTCTTATCCATAGTATAGGCCTATGGCTCTAAATGCCCAACGCATAAATTAATCTACAACTCCCATCCCCGGGAGATAAAGAGAGGCGGCAGTCTTTTGCGGTTGCACTGCTTTGATTGCCTTGCTTTGTGAAGCGTGTGAGCAGGACTCGGGCTACTCCGATAATGTATTATTCCTAGTGATGACCGGTGGGGCTGGCACAGAGGATTCTTAAAGAGGCCCACTTAATGGCTTACCAGGTGGATCGATGCGACGCCCGTGTCTTTAGGAGAGGGAGCACGCGGCGGTCCCACTGCGATTTATAGACCCTAAATGAACTCGGGGGTATAGCAGCCTGTAAACCGATGGAACCAGCGGCCATGTTCCAAGTATGACTAGTTTAGATTCAATCCGATTTAAATTAGATTGAATGGGCCCTGGCCCCTTTTAGCAGTGACTGTTGTAGGCTATACTTCACAATCACCAATGGCCAGGGTAAAAATACTGTACATGTAGGCTATTGAAGTACGATAACTAGCTTACTGTTTATTAGCAACAGTGTGTGTTACTTTTCTCCTTGATTTCTATAGCTCTGCTACTATACTAGAAACTCAATAGGTCTATATTGAGTAGGCCTATATTCAGTTCAGTCAGCAGTCACCAGGGCAACAGAATGAACATCCCTGTGCCATTTTGATATGTTTTATAGCCCAGTGATCCCTCCCCTCCCACGCTCCCAGATTCAGCAGAGACAAATTAAAACAAATGCTGTGTTTATTCCGGGAAAAATCTTCAAAAAGCCAGATGCTCTATAATTTCGTTACAGGCAACTTGCTCTGTCTTTTAGTGCAGTCATTCCAGAGCTAAAGCTTATGTGCCAAAATGTTTAATTTCATGAGTTTAATATGTGATAGGCATATTTTATTAAATGGGCACAGATGTTATGGTTATGATTTAGCCTAGAGATTAACAGGCTTGACGTTATGCTTTCTGTTGGTTAAAGGGTTTATTTGGCTATAAAGGACAGAATAAATGACAGTTTAGAGACTATCAAAGAGCTCAGCCAAGCCTATCTGAGGCCATTTCCATTTTCCACCAGCACTCCTGAAATCCCTACCAAAGCCACCCAATCATCCCCAGTATCAAATTGCCTCAGTCACTCCTCTATTCTCCTCTGGGACAGTGAATGTGGTAAGCATTCTTACACGTTATGGCTGTATGGGAGTTACATTGTGATGGGATGTACCAAAATGTTATCCATTCAAATTCTAATTAGGCTATATCTGTTATTACATGTGTGCATGTGTGCGTGTGTGTTTGCTTAGTGACTGTGGAAACCTACAGGTGTTAGCGGTTGCTATAGTAACTCAGACCAGCACCACAGGCTTGGACTTTCACCAAGGTTGAAACGGACAAATTAAGTGCAATGATCCTGGCCTTTATTTATCCAAACCACAATGATGACATCCATCCCACTGAGCAACAAAACTACTTGAGCTGTACTCAAATGTTCCCCTCCACAAAGAATTACATATTTTGGTAGGAAAAGGGAAATAATTAAAGTGAAATGGGGGGAAAATAGTTGAAAGTTAAAACATTGTCTACTGAAACGGCCAACAGCAGCATCAGAGTATTGCAGCTGGATTGTTTGTGTTGTGTTACTCGTCTCTCTGAGGGACTCTGTGTTAAGTGGCTAATGCAGCGCACTTGAGTCCCAGTTGTAATTCAAAGCGGCTCACACCAAATCAATTACATCTCCAGTGATAACAGAAGCACCTGCGGAGCTAACAGCAACCCATTAATTCCCTATGCCTTCTCTATGGCTGCTGGCGGCAGGGAAGGAGCTGTAGCAGAGTGAGCTAGTGATTTAATCTATTCACAGGGGGAGTGAGGGAGGGAGGAAGGGGGAGGGGGGAGGGAGGGATGAGTACATGGGATCAAAGTGTCATTAGAAAAAGAGACGCTCCATCGAAACAGCTTAAACAAACTGTGTGAAATATCTACTCTTTAAAAACCTCACTGTGACTTGAGTAAAAATCCAGACAGTGTTGACCTCCATTTCATAAACATGTCTGAAACATCACAGCATGTATTTGCTGTATTTGACAGGGCTTGAAAATGGGAAAATAAAGTCTGTTTCATCCTTCCACCCAGTCGGCACTTTACCCTTAAGATGTTGCCTCTCTGTTGAATGTCTTTTATACCTGAAAACTGGAACCTAGAATCCCAGCGCTGATGAACGTGTAGAGCACATGTCAACCTTTTTCAACATTTTATTATTCTCCCACACATCCATAACAGGCACACTCATCTGTATGTATGTATAGCTTGAAGGCTACTGTTGATAGATTCCTCCTTTTCGAAGGTGACACCAGCTATCCTTTCTTTCACATCTCGTAATATTCTCCAATCTCTCCTCCACGCCACTTCAGACAGAGGTCTTCACAGTCTCTGGCGACGTGGTGAATCGCTGCACATCACACCTTTTTCAAGATAAGAGGACGAGGCATCAGGCAGTGAAAAGAGGGCTGTGAGCCTGGAGGCGTCCTTCTCTCCCCAGCAAAGCTGATCCATCATCAACTCCTGGAGAGAAATGTAAATGTGGCACAGTGGAGGAGAGCTTAGAATAAATTAAGCTCCTTGGAATAAGTAAAACTTTAGGAAATAAATAAACATCTGGGGAGTGGGAGCGAGGAGTAGAGAGAGAGGTGCCATGTAGGGAGATGAGAGGAACAGAGAGAATAAGAAAAGGTGTTTGAGTTAAAGAGGATGTCAGGAGACAAGACCAAAGGAGGGAAAGGGATCAGACAAGGGATATAACTACTGACATCCAGCCAGGTTAAAAGGTAAAGAGGGAGACTGTGAGAGCTTGTAAACCAAGCTCCTTTAGCAGATGTCTCCCCTGACTCAAGTCATGACTCATAATTGCTACATTGTGATGATGGAGATAGCAAGGGGCTTTCCGTGTGGCTTGATCCCACTTATCACCCAAGCAGATGGGGTGTTGGAGAGGGGATGGGGGGCGGGGAAGGGGACAAGTGTCCCCCCTCGAATGTCTTGAGAGGCGCGAGGGAGTACCAAGAAGTGGTCAGGACATGCTGCCATAGAGCTCCATGGCACTAGGATCCTTCTGGCTGGCACAGAGAAGGCCATGTCGCTACGAGGAGGAGGACTGGAGTGGTAGTGGGACCCCCGAGTGTCTCCCTGGCACTGATGATAACACATCTATATTCATACAGAGTGGAGAGATACACCGTGGCACAGAGAGAGAGAGAGAGAGAGAGAGAGAGAGAGAGAGAGAGAGAGAGAGAGAGAGAGAGGCAGACTGAGTGAGTGAGTGAGTGATCTTGAAAGAAATTGAATATAATGAGTAAAGTGTCACATAAACGCATGCACGTATACTTAATTAGTCCCCCCTATCCCCGTGTTAACTCTGCTTTACTTCAGAAGGAATTTAGGTAAAGCCTCTGAGAAATTATCCAGAGATTATTGTACTGGGATCATTTCAAAAGAAAAGTGTGTATGTGTGTGTGTGTGCGCTGGCATACGTGCGTGCGTGCGTATGTGTCTGTTTATGAGAGAAAGCGAGGGAGAGTGTAATTTCTGTAGCTATGAGGTCATCCATGATGTGATCACAGGTGTCCCAAACCCCAGACCCCCAGACCAAGGCCTGGCCTGATTCCCACTGGCTTGGATTGTCCTCTCCTTTGATCATACATCTCCATAATGACCATATTTTGAAACCTGACATTTTTCAGTGATGTCATTGATTAGGTTTGCTGGCTAATATGAGCATGACATCACAAGGTCTCTGTTGTTGTGTGACTTTGATTTCTTAGTGTATTAAAGATAGTTACATTGTCACTATACCAGACTACACACACACACACACACACACACACACACACACACACACACACACACATAGCAGTAAGGTACCTGTTCTACAGTCTATTTGATGTGACATATGTACACATTGTACCATGGACAGGTACCTCAAAGGGACACTGAGCATTTGAACAAAGCTTCACAAACATTTCTGCTGCCATCTAACAGCAGGTAAACTGGGAATAATGCTTTATTTTTATGTCAGCTTCTCATAATGGAGTTATTTTTATCTAAATACACAGAGGGACCAATGTACTAAGTGTGACATTATCAGTGTGTGAATGTGTGAATGTGTGAGTGTGTGAGTGGGTGTGTGTGTGTGTGTGTGTGTGTGTGTGTGTGTGTGTGTGTGTGTGTGTGTGTGTGTGTGTGTGTGTGTGTGTGTGCGTGCATGCGTGTGTGTGTGCGTGCATATGTGTGTGTAACTAAAGCAGAAGCAATTATTCATACAGTACTGAAATTACTATTTTCACTGTTCTTTGACGGTTTGCTTTTAAGAGATTTATTTCTGTTTGATCCCAATCAATATGCGCTGGTTGCCTTGGAGACCAGGAGATTAATAGACTACAGTAAATACTATGCAAGCAGTGGATAAACTGGTAGGTAGATGATAGTGACTCACCTGCCTCATCTAATACTCGCAATTACTTTGAAATAGATCTGGTGGTATTTCAAGTTTTTCTTAGAAAGCCAAACCCTTCCAAGGAGTTGTTATTTTTGAGAAGCCAACAGCTTCTCCCTCATAGTATTTGATCATCATGCCATTGCTACACAGCAACTAAAACACATAAGTATAGTATGTTTCTCAGAGGGTTACAGCCTGAGGTGTGAGTGGTCCAATTTTCACTGAACAGGGCTTAAGTAAGTATGTGTCTACTCAAACTCAGGTACTCTGTGTGTGTGTGTGTGTGTGTGTGTGTGTGTGTGTGTGTGTGTGTGTGTGTGTGTGTGTGTGTGTGTGTGTGTGTGTGTGTGTGTGTGTGTGTGTGTGTGTGTGTGTGTGTGTGTGTGTGTGTGTGTGATTAGAGCGAGTGACACATTATGGTCTCTTTTGACTTGATGCTACAGATTGCCGAGAGCCATCGGCACATCGGTTCTGACAGGTAACTGTCGTGCTAAAAGCATCTCTCTTTGCAGCTTATTTCCTGTTGTACTATTATCCATCAACACCAAGCCCCTCAACACACTCCCCCTGCGGCCCCTGTTCTCTATCACAGCACTCACCAGAGGGCGCTACATTGGTGAGGCCAGTAGTTTGATGACACACATGCTTGTAATCAGAAAAAGCTACTTCAACAAACATACAAATATCGTATAAACCCTTATTTATTTATTTTACAATTTACATACCCATTTTTCTGTTGACCAGGCCAACCCTGTGACATCTTCCCCTTGACACAAACCAGTCAACTCACTTACTATCAATGTTGTTTTCTAATGAAACTCTGTAACTGTAGTCCCACTGGGGGGGGGGGATGGTTGAATCAACGTTGTTTCCATGTCATTTCATCCAAAAAAAATCAATGTGTTGAATAAACGTGGAAAACTGATTGGATTTGCAAAAAGTCATAAACATAAGGGCATTTCATCATTTGTTCACCCAAATTATAATGTAAATCCTGTGACAAGGTGACATTTGTTGTTGATCTTACATTGAATTCACGTTTGTTGACAACTGAACCAAATATAAATCAAAACTAGACGTTGAACTGACATCTGTGCCCAGTGGGGTTTTTAGCTGTAGCAACTAAATGGTGGATACCTACAGTACAGTGCATGTTTATAACTGAATCAGACCTGAATCCATCCAATATGATGCAGCTGCAGCAGCAACCGTGAAATTAACACTAAATGCTGGCACAGCCCTGCAGTTTCCACAGTAACTGGGACCAAAAATAGCAACCCAAACCAGCGGCCATTCCACACAGAATACCCCCTTAATAGCACAGGGTACTATTTATATACTCTAATGGTGTGGTATCCACGTGAGAAAAGCAGATGCGTTCCTCGGCTAGCTGTCCAATTACTTTCAAAAAGATGAGCAGAACAGAGTCTTTGCAAATCCAATTACATGTTCACATTAATTTAACCTCTTTGAGCAATCGATCCTTGTGCTTGGAACAGCACATCCGAGAACTTCAAGGCTAGATATCAAGTTAACTAGCCTACTACATGGCCTAGCAATGTAAGTCAGAACTGTGATTACCTTTCCAAGGAGTTGGTATTTTTGAGAAGCCAACAGCTTCTCCCTCATAGTATTTGATCATCATGCCATTGCTACACAGCAACACAGTACCTTACTGTAATATATTTTCATTAAAATGGGCACAAATAGCTTTTTAGTTTCCATCTTTCCCTTCCAAGACGATTAGATTCGTATCTAGATACGACTCAATGCGATTCGGTTTGATTAGAGGAACTAATCAATGTGATTTGGTTCGATGCGATACATTTGTTGCATAAACATTTTCCATTGTAAATTAAAATCTGCTGCTGATGGAGCTCCTGAGCTGGGCTGGATCTGTCTGAGCGGACTTCTCTCTCTCTCTCTCTCTCTCTCTCTCTCTCTCTCTCTCTCTCTCTCTCTCTCTCTCTCTCTCTCTCTCTCTCTCTCTCTCTCTCTCTCTCTCTCTCTGTCTGTGTGTGTGTGCACACGCGTGCAGGACTTTATTCGTGTGTGTTGCGTGCATGTGTGTTGCATGCATGTGTGTTGCGTGCATGTGTGGTGCATGCATCCGTATGTGTGTGCTTACCTGTATGCGTGTGTGCTGGCACATGTGTATGTGCATGCATGACTGGGTGATACATACAGTAAGACGGGATTTATTGTTTCACCATGGTAACTGCAGCATCACACTGCCGCAGAGAGCCAGAGAGGTTGAGGATGAAGACAGCATGGATTGGCAGAAAGAGACAGAGATTACATAGAGTAAGACCTGACCAAAACTGTTGGCAATCACTGAGGCGTCAATGACTACATGGACTGGTGTTCATTGACAGGTTTACCCTGTTGATTGCTGTGCGTAGGTCATGTTTACATTCCATATACACTATGAGTTCATTCCTTCCTCTCATCCTCTTCCCCTCTCTTCAGAACACGGCATCTACCTCTCTCTAATTGTGATAATGTACAGAACTGATATGGGATTTAATGTGATGACATTTGCTTTTGTGTATCTAATTGTGATAATGAACTGATATATGATTTAATGTGATGACATTGGATGTGTACATCTAATTGTAGCCTATGATATTTGTTTTGTGTGATAATGTACTGTTATGTGATTTTATATTGATTATGATTTTTTTCTTTTTTTCCTTTTGTTTCCATAAAAGCCCATCTAGGGACGGGTGTTGAAAATTAGCGTAAGCCAGAAATACTATAGTGCAATGCATCGGACGATTGTTTGTTCAATGTGTTAGTACTTGTCCCCATCCAAATAAACCAGATACATTTTTTTATGAGATTACAGTGGCTCTGCTTATGCATCGATCTAGATGCAGCAGCCTGTTTCTCTAAATAAATAGACTTGAGAGAGATTCAAATGTTCCTGAACAATGGAAATGATAACTGTTCTTTTTTTAAATTCTCATTCCTTATTGTTTGGCATAGAATAAAAACAAATTAATCTAGGACTACATCAACAACAACAAAAATCAGGACAGGCTGAAAATAACTATCCCAAATAGCCTAATGATTGATGTGAAGGCAAGTGCCTATTCCAACTCAGTGCAATACAATATACAGTGGGGAGAACAAGTATTTGATACACTGCCGATTTTGCAGGTTTTCCTACTTACAAAGCATGTAGAGGTCTGTAATTTTTATCATAGGTACACTTCAACTGTGAGAGACGGAATCTAAAACAAAAATCCAGAAAATCACATTGTATGATTTTTAAGTAATTAATTTGCATTTTATTGCATGACATAAGTATTTGATACATCAGAAAAGCAGAACTTAATATTTGGTACAGAAACCTTTGTTTGTAATTACAGAGATCATACGTTTCCTGTAGGTCTTGACCAGGTTTGCACACACTGCAGCAGGGATTTTGGCCCACTCCTCCATACAGACCTTCTCCAGATCCTTCAGGTTTCGGGGCTGTCGCTGGGCATTATGGACTTTCAGCTCCCTCCAAAGATTTTCTATTGGGTTCAGGTCTGGAGACTGGCTAGGCCACTCCAGGACCTTGAGATGCTTCTTACGGAGCCACGCCTTAGTTGCCCTGGCTGTGTGTTTCGGGTCGTTGTCATGCTGGAAGACCCAGCCTCGACCCATCTTCAATGCTCTTACTGATGGAAGGAGGTTGTTGGCCAAGATCTCGCGATACATGGCCCTATCCATCCTCCCCTCAATACGGTGCAGTCGTCCTGTCCCCTTTGCAGAAAAACATCCCCAAAGAATGATGTTTCCACCTCCATGCTTCACGGTTGGGATGGTGTTCTTGGGGTTGTACTCATCCTTCTTCTTCCTCCAAACACGGCGAGTGGAGTTTAGACCAAAAAACTCTTTTTTGTCTCATCATACCACATGACCTTCTCCCATTCCTCCTCTGGATCATCCAGATGGTCATTGGCAAACTTCAGACGGGCCTGGACATGCGCTGGCTTGAGCAGGGGGACCTTGCATGCGCTGCAGGATTTTAATCCATGACGGCGTAGTGTGTTACTAATGGTTTTCTTTGAGACTGTGGTCCCAGCTCTCTTCAGGTCATTGACCAGGTCCTTCCGTGTAGTTCTGGGCTGATCCCTCACCTTCCTCATGATCATTGATGCCCCACAAGGTGAGATCTTGCATGGAGCCCCAGACCGAGGGTGATTGACCGTCATCTTGAACTTCTTCCATTTTCTATTAATTGCGCCAACAGTTGTTGCCTTCTCACCAAGCTGCTTGCCTATTGTCCTGTAGCCCATCCCAGCCTTGTGCAGGTCTACAATTGTATCCCTGATGTCCTTACACAGCTCTCTGGTCTTGGCCATTGTGGAGAGGTTGGAGTCTGTTTGATTGAGTGTGTGGACAGGTGTCTTTTATACAGGTAATGAGTTCAAACAGGTGCAGTTAATACAGGTAATGAGTGGAGAACAGGAGGGCTTCTTAAAGAAAAACTAACAGGTCTGTGAGAGCCGGAATTCTTACTGATTGGTAGGTGATCAAATACTTATGCCATGCAATAAAATGCAAATTAATTACTTAAAAATCATACAATGTGATTTTCTGGATTTTTGTTTTAGATTCCGTCTCTCACAGTTGAAGTGTACGGTACCTATGATAAAAAATTACAGACCTCTACATGCTTTGTAAGTAGGAAAACCTGCAAAATCGGCAGTGTATCAAATACTTGTTCTCCCCACTGTAGGCCTATATTACCTGCAGGTGGAGACAGGTAGACATATGACATTGTTGATGGTGACGATGATGATGATGACTTGGATTCTCTTCAAATTTCTCAAAAAGCCCAGGCCACTCAAATATACATGATCTAGTCCTATTAAAAGTTATTCTGTCTTCCAAAGAAAAATGCATTTTTCTCATCAGCCAGGGTTGCCATATCCGTGGTTCTCCTGAAATTGGGCTACTATGAAAACGATGTCGCATGTGAAAATGTATTGGTCGCGGGGCTACTTCTAATTGCACCACGGCCGCCATGGCATTTCTCTTAAATATACAGTACCCGTCAAAAGTTTGGACACACCAACTCATTCTAGGGTTTTTCTTTATTTTTACTATTTTCTACATTGTGGAATAATAGTGAAGACATCAAAACTATGAAATAACACATATGGAATCATGTAGTAGCCAAAAAAGTGTTAAACAAATCAAAATATATTTTAGAATTTAGATTCTTCAAAGTAGCCACTCCTTGCCTTGATAACAGCTTTGCACACTATTGGCATTGTCTTAACCAGCTTCACCTGGAAGTCTTGAAGGAGTTCCTACATATGCTGAGCACTTGTTGGCTGCTTTTCCTTCACTCTGCGGTCCAACTCATCCCAAACCATCTCAACTGGGTTGAGGTCGGGTGATTGTGGAGGCCAGGTCATCTGATGAAGCACTCCATCACTCTCCTTCTTGGTCAAATAGCCCTTACACAGCCTGGAGGTGTGTTGGGTCAATATCCTGTTGAAAAACAAATGATAGTCCCACTAAGCGCAAACCAGATGGGATGGCGTATCGCTGCAGAATGCTGTGGTTGCCATGCTGGTTAATTGTGCCTTGAATTCTAAATAAATCACAGACAGTGTCACCAGCAAAGCACCCTCACACCATCACACCTCCTCCTCCATGCTTCAGGGTGGTAACCACACATGCAGAGATCATCCATTCACCTACTCTGCGTCTCACAAAGACACGATGGTTGGAACCAAAAATCTCAAATGTGGACACATCAGACCAAAAGACAAATTTCCACTGGTCTAATGTCCATTGCTCGTGTTTCTTGTCCCAAGCAAGTCTCTTCTTCTTATTGGTGTCCTGTAGTAGTGGTTTCTTTGCAGCAATTCGACCATGAAGGCCTGATTCACGCACTCTCCTCTGAACAGTTGATGTTGAGATGTGTCCATTACTTGAACTCTGTGGAGCATTTATTTGGGCTGCAATCTGAGGTGCAGTTAACTCTAATGAACTTATCCTCTGCAGCAGAGGTAACTCTTGGTCTTCCTTTCCTGTGGCGGTCCTCATGAGAGCTAGTTTCATCATAGCGCTTGATAGTTTTTGCGACTGCACTTGAAGAAACTTTCAAAGTTCTTGAAATTTTCCAGATTGACTGACCTTCATGTCTTAAATTAATGATGGACTGTCATTTCTCTTTGCTTATTTGAGCTGTTCTTGCCATAATATGGACTTGGTCTTTTACCAAATAGGGCTATCTTCTATAAACCACCCCTACCTTGTCACAACACAATTGATTGGCTCAAACGCATTAAGAAGGAAAGAAATTCCACAAATTAACTTTTAACAAGGCACACCTGTTAATTGAAATGCATTCCAGGTGACTACCTCATGAAGCTGGTTGAGAGAATGCCAAGAGTGTGCAAAGCTGTCATCAAGGCAAAGGGTGGCTACTTTGAAGAATCTCAAATATAAAATATATTTTGATTTGTATAACACTTTTTTGGTTACTACATGATTCCATATGTGTTATTTCATAGTTTTGAAGTCTTCGCTATTATTCTACAATATAGAAAATAGTACAATTAAAGAAAAACCTTTGAAAAACCCTGGAACCATTTCCCTGTTTGACCGCTAGGTTTTATGGGTATTATGACACCTCCACTGTGGGGCTCTATTAGAATGGAGTTTAAACCACCTCGAAGCAAATGTATCTAATGCGCTCTAGTGCGCCCAAAGTCGTTTTCCAGTGCTTTGTCTCTATTATTTATTGATGCGCATCAGTTCTAGCGTGTTAATATGTTTTATAGAAAAAGGGTTGGGAAAAAATTGTTGTCTCCATAATGACAATCTAAATAGCATCCTCTCACTCATGTGACTCAGCCAATAGCGGACTAAGCTGCCTGTTGCAGTACTCTCTCAACACACACACCCCTCAGGACCTCTCCACCAATCAGTCACACAGCAACAGCCTGCCTCACTGCCTGATAGTCAGCAGCAGCAGGTCACAGTGAAATATATACTATATATATATATACAGCACCAGTCAAAAGTTTGGACACACCTACTCATTCAAGGGTTTTTCTTTATTTTTACTATTTTCTACATCAAGACATCAAAACTATGAAATAACACATATGGAATCAGGTTGTAACCAAAAAAGTGTTAAACAAATCAAAATATATGTTATGTTTTAGATTCTTCAAAGTAGTCACCCCTTGCCTCTGGGCTTTGTGGTATATGGCCAATATACCACGGCTAAGGGCTGTATCCAGGCACTCTGCATTGCGTCGTGATAAGAACAGCCCTTAGCCGTGGTATATTGGCCATATTCCACAAACCCCCTAGGTGCCTTATTGCTATTATGAACTGGTTACCAGACCGTGTACCAAGGGTATGACAAAACATTTATTTTTTCTGTTCTAATTACGTTGGTAACCAGTTTATAATAGCAATAAGGCACCCAGGGAATCTGACTACTTATGTAAATGTTTTTCCTTTGTCATTATGGGGTTTTGTGTTTAGATTGATGAGGGGGGATTATTTAATACATTTTAGAATAAGGCTGTAACAATACTTTCCGAATGCACGGTACCATACCCCCTCCTGCTTTATTGCTTAATCATAGCAGTCAAACGAGTTAAATCGACATCCATTGATGGAAAATGATCTGGCGAGTTTAATAAGGGTGAATCATATTTTATCTTGAGACATATTCAAATTCCTTTATTATGTCACTTCATAGCTTGCAATAATTATTATTTTGATGAAAACCTAATTTTGCTTCTAGCGTCGTTACAAGTTATGTCGATATTCCTTCTAAATTGGCTCGATGACGTTATGGGAAAATAGTATAATGTATAAATGTGGCAAGTCCCCTCTTGCTGTAGGAAAAAACTGTTGGGATAGTTTCAGTCCTTTTGTGCTGGTTTAGAATAGTCATTGGGCAATACTTTTTAGTTTGATCTGGCAACCCTGTCATCAGCTGCTCAGCCAGCAGACAGACAGACAGACAGACATGCATTGACTGCAGACCATTTCACCCTGTCACTCGCGTGTGTCGAACCCGTACTGGTACAACGAATCGCGACAATGGATTTTGGTGACCGGGAGGAGGGATGGTTGGTCGTGGTAGTGATCAAATTTAGGGCTAGAAGTTCAACTCATGTCTAATTATCGTGGCTAGACAGATTTCGCTTTTGGTCTTTATCAAGCCGACATTGTGTTTTCAATGATGGAGCAGGACGATTTAGTGTGCGTGTATGATTCGACGTGGGACACAGAGAGTGATGGAGACGATTCAGGAGAGAACCAAACGCGTCGCTCAAGCCAGGACAAAACTAAATCATATTGGACGTCTGGTTTAGTACGTTGCATTAATTTTTTTTATTTGTTGTGTTACTAACTATACAAATGTTGGCGTTAACACGGCGAACAAGTACGCAAAAACTAGCATTAGGCCACTACTATCACACGTTAGCTTGCTAGCTAACTTGCATGATTTAAAATGCAATTTAGCTAGCTAGCTAGCTAGCTAGCAACTGTTCAACTAATGTAATGGAAGCCTAACCAGCCAGGCTAACCAAGCTAACTAACTACCTCCAAGTTTTGAATATTGTTTGCAGGAGAATGTAATAGTTTTACGCGAGTTGGTAGCTATCATTATATTTTACAAACGTTTCATTATAATGCCTAATTTAGTTGTTTGTTACAAAGCTAGCTAGCTACTATGCCAACTAACGTTAGCAGGCTAAAGGCTAGATAAAGCGCTAACGTTACCGTTAGCTATATGTAACGTTAGCTTTTCATCCCCACTTTGTCTTGAACTAGTCAGTGCATTAAAGCCAGCTGTGGCGATTTTCGCATGTAAATCTTGGTGGGGCAAACTCAACCAATTCTTTTAGATGTATGCCAGCGAAGCCACTACACAACACTAAACAATACATTAAATGCACTATAACTGTGACAAACGGTGCCCACAAACTGTTAGGGCCTATACAACGATTATCCGACAGTGGAGCTTTTTAAATATGGATTTAATTGTAATTTTTTTTAACGATCTACACAAAATACTCTAATGTCAAATTGGAAGAAAAATGTTAACATTTGTAAAACATTTATGAAAAATTAAACACTATTTTGATTACATAAGTATTTAACCCCCTCCCCCCCTCTAAGAGCTTTGCACACCTGGATTGTACAATAATTGCACATTATCCTTTTAAAAATTCTTAAACTTTGTCAAGTTGGTTGTTGATCATTGCTAGACAGCCATTTTCAAGTCTTGCCATAGATTTTGAAGCTGATTTAAGTCAAAACTGTAACTAGGCCTCTCAGGAACATTCACTGTCTTCTTGGTAAGCAACTCTAGCAAAGGCTTTTATAACTAACCCAAGATAGACCACAGCCTGTCGTTTCCAATGGGAGCAAATTAATCATAGTGGGCAAAACAAGCAAGGAGGTGGGCAGAGCCAAGCACAAGCTAGCTTTCTGTGTTTGCAAACATTGCCACAAGAGGGCGATGCAGGCAAGTTGGTGGCAGAACACAGGGGAGTTCTTATCCACCTAATTTTAGAACGCTGGTTGAGAGAATGCCAAGCGTGTGCAAAGCAAAGAGTCACGATGCCAGCATGTTCTGTATTTAACTGTACTAATCGTCATTCAAAAGAGTAATCTTTTTGTTGTTGGTAAATCAGTCGTAATTCTGATTATCGTAGTTCATATTTGCTGTCCGTTTGGTTTTCCAATGAAGAATTTCAAATATAAAATACATTTTTATTTTTTTAAATGTTGTTTACTACATGATTCCATATGTGTTATTTCATAGTTTTGATGTCTTCACTATTATTCTACAATGTAAATTTTTTTTAAAAATAAAGAGAAACCCTGGAATGAGTAGGTGTCCAAACTTTTGACTGGTACTATATAAACTTAGCGACTGTTTCAGCAAGAATCAAAACATAATTGTAAGCGTACGAGAACCCAAAAAAGTTATTTTGTTTAGAAGTAATTAAAATCTAGGCTATGTTGAATGGGCGCAGATGGCGATTGCTTTCTTACTGCAGCCAAGAGTCGCGCGCATCTGTGCGTGACGTCAGTGTGTCGGGTACTGGAAAGGGGTCTATTCACGCCTACTCTGTGAAGTGTGCGTGTGCAATAACTCAATTCGCCCTTGCACTTCTTCTAAAGAAAACAACTTTTAGAAATTGGGCAAAGGGTAGTCTACAAAACTTAGTCCACTCTGTTCGTAACAGATTCTAGGTTTGGAAACAGAACTGTATCGAGATCAAATGTTTCAGTGATGAGAAAATTTGCAGAATGTCGGCCAAAATCCATCTTCGCTCCATCTTCTCCCACTGCCAGCCACTGGGCTTCCTCTCATCACCATATTTGGTAGTGAGTGGAAACGCCAACTGGATGCTTCACATTTATACATCTGGTGAAATATGTCTCATTGTTCTATCTGTGACTAGTGTATATTTGGCCTTGTGTTTTAGGTTATTGTCCTGCTGAAAGGTGAATTTGTCTCCCAGTGTCTGTTGGAAAGCAGACTGAACCAGGTTTTTCTCTAGGATTTAGCCGGTGCTTAGCTCTATTCCGTTTCTTTTTATCCTAAAAAAAACTCCCTAGTCCTTGCCAATGACAAGTATAGGCTTCCCATAGCCACCACCATGCTTGAAAATATGATGTGTTGTGTTGGATTTGCCCCAAACGTAACACTTTGTATTCCGGAATTTTTTTTGCAGGTTTACTTTAGTGCCTTATTGCAAAAAGGATTAATGTTATGTACAGGCTTCCTTTTCACCCTGTCATTTAGGTTAGTATTGTGGAGTAACTACAATGTTGTTGATCCATCCTCAGTTTTCTCCTATCACAGCCATTAAACTCTGTAACTGTTTTAAAGTCACCATTGGCCTCATGGGGAAATTCCTGAGTGGTTTCCTTCAGCTCCGGCAACTGAGTTAGGAAAGAGGCCTGTATCTTTTTTGTATTGATACACCATCCAATCTTCACTGTGCTCAAAGGGATATTGAATGTCTGCTTTATTTTTATTTTTACCCATCGTTTTTACCCATGGCTCGTCTACAGTATATGCGGTGTCTAGCTGAGCCACAGTGTTTGATTTCCACAGTAATCAGAGTTTAACAGCGTTTTCTACATGTGAAGCACAATTCTCATGTTTTGAGACCCTTTCAGACAGATGTTTTAAATCCTTATACCCAGACTTGGACGACACACTCTCCACCTAATAGCAGGCAGGGGAAGCAAAATATTGATTGCTTTGCGACACTCGCAGTTAGCCACTGCATCCTTACAAACCACTCATTGTTGAATTTGCGATTTCCGACTTGTTGTGTAATGTTTCTGTTCAATGGCCGATGAGCATCGAGACGTTTTATCTCTAATTTCTCTTCATATGACAAGGATTGAAAAGGATTTGCCAGTAGATTGTCGATGTGGTTCATGATGATGACTGCTTATCTAGCTAGCTAGCTAAGATTTTGAAAGTATGATATTGATATGATCAGTCCAATCAAAGCTACGGGAGGTATAACATGATTCAATGTAATTTTATCTGTGGCCATTGACCTTGAGTCTTCTTGGACGAGCATTTCTACTGTAAATGTATGGCAGCTCCCAAGGGGGGGCTAAACTGAGACACTAATTAATGCCAGAATTATATGCAGAACAGGCCATTTTTTTCCCTACAAAATGTTTAAACCGGTGGGGCTCTGCCCAGAATTATGGGTCGCCACTGATAGCCAGTAGGCTAACAAGGTTCAGAAATATACAGTATACTAGCTACACATGTGGCTATATGCCAATATTAAAGCTAGCTAGCATTGACAAAGTCTGGCGGGCCGTTTCAGAAGTTGTTGGTAGATTGCAATAGCTAACTGGTTGGTAATTGGCTAGCTGGCTTCGTCTTCAATTGCTAAGTTAGCCAACTGATTAGGTAGCTAGCCATTTAACTATTGGGAGGATGGGTTGTCTGCTTTTCCAGCTAGCTAACTACCACCAAACAGTTTCTACCAGTGAGCTAAAGTAACATGCCGCTGATTTGTAGGTTGAACTAAAGTTTCTAAAAGGCTTGCTAGGCCAGGTAGAAACAGCTAGCTAATCAGAATTAATATCGGTAATACCCAGTGTTGACCGGCAAACAGGCCACGCAGAAAAGTAACGGATAGGCAGTGGAATGTGTAGAATGCGCAAACAAAATGTGCTGCTGTGTGGACCTAGCCTAACCAAGGTGTGATCGTTGTTGTGATGGTAGCCCATTAACTTTATATTTTCAGTTGGAAGGATCATGGTCAAATTATATCTAGATAGGGTACTCGCACGCACTTAACTTTGCGCCAATTTGAGTTCTATTTTACAAAGAGTCACCATGCCAGCATGTTCTTTAACTGTACTAATCGTCATTCGAAAGAGTCTAATCTTTTTTGTTGTTGTTGGTAAATCAGTCGTAATTCTGATTATCGTAGTTAATATTTGCTGTCCGTTTGGTTTTCCAATGTTGACCTGGCTAGGTTTTAGGTAATGGTGAGCTTTTAAATGAACCTTCTGCTGCAAAGGTTTAACAGTAGGCTTATATCAGGTTTGTAGACATTAAAACCAGGTTGACTCTCTCAGGCAGGATGAAAACGACTACATCGACCATGATCCTTTGCTAGTTACGGCCACTTTCATCATGATCCTTAGCAACAAAAAAAATTGCCATTCAGCAATATGCCGTGCTTCAAATTCAAATACTTCTGGCTTCATGCGCCGTTAGGAGTTTTCCATAGGAATACGTGGATGACGTCAGCGCTATCTACTGGTTTTAATGTCTAGGATAGTAACTATGTAGCTAGCCGTTTTGATTAGCTAGCTATTCATGGACTGGTTGGCTGACAACATCACAAATTATGCGCTTGTGGCCGGAAGCCGCGCTTTATGATTCTGAACGGTCAAATACCAAGCAACCACAACAAGAATCTGCCATGTGGGGAATTGTAAGTGGCTCGTTTCAGTTTGTTGTATCTTGTTATTGATACCATGTCTTGTTTTGACTGATTTCATGTCAATGTTAATATGGCTAAAGTTCATTAGCTAGCTATCCAACAAATGTACCGATGTATTTGAGACAGGTTCTCATTGTGCAAATAAATAAACAATAAACATTTGGAGACGAAATATAGTTTACATGTTGTCAACAATGAAAGCCAACTCCATCTGTTTTGGCCCATAGTTGCACACGCGTCAGGTCTGTTGCTAAACAACCAACTTGTGTATGTGTTACCCATTTCACTATTATTTTGAACATCTGTTTTAGCACTGATGACCAACTGAACTTTATACTCAAAAATAGTTTTTCCTGATTACCAGTCACAGCAATCAAAACTGTCATAACTGATTTCATTGGACAAATAGTGAAAATGGTTTAACATTATTTAAAAATATATATATTTTAAAATGCTTTCTGTTGCAGTCACAGGCAATGTTCTGCATTTCACTGCTTTTTTTGTTGAAAACAAATGCAATATGTCCTTGAGCATTTTAGCTGAGCTGTCTTAAAGTTAAGTGTTTTAGAGGTGTGAAGATAAGTGTCATCTCACAGTCAGTGAATGTTTTGCCATTGACTACTGCCCTTTATGTGCCCTGTCAAGGGGTATGATTTATTTGTATTTGATCTGCTGCAGAGTAATGTGTTCTGCCAATTTGGCTGTTGGGAAGAGAATCATGCGATATGATGTAATGCAGAAAAGTATGTTGGTAAGACAAGGCTATGTATGTTTGTGCACATGGAAGTCAGTGATTTATGTTTACTATAGATGAATGAGGCAATACAAATGTGATGTGCATAAAATGACTAAAATTAAAGGGCATTTAGTTGGCAAAAATTGCCCACTGTTTTCATCATTTAGAAAATAACTAGACTAAATCATTATTCAAATGACAAATGTGACTAAGACTTAATGATATTTTAGTCGAAATGACTAAGACTAGACTAAATAAATAAATAAAAGAGTGACAAAATTATCACTGATGTACAGTGAGCTCCAAAAGGATTGGGACAGTGACAACTGTTCTGTTGTTTTGGCTCTGTACTCCAGCACTTTGGATTTGAAATGATGCAATTGCTATGAGGTTAACGTGCAGACTGTCAACTTTTATTTGAGGGCATTTGTCACACCCTGGCTCTGGGACTCTATATGTTGAGCCAGGGTGTGTTCATTCTATGTGCTCTGTTTCTATGTTGGGTGTTCTAGGTTGTGTATTCTATGTTTGCCTGAGTGACTCCCAATCAGAGGCAACGAGTGTCAGCTGTTGGCTGGTTGTCTCTGATTGGGAGCCATATTTAACTGTCTGTTTTTCACTTTGTGTTTGTGGGTTTTTGTTCCGTGTTCGGTCATTGTCACCGTGGACTTCACGAGTCGTTTATTGTTTTGTTTCGTGCTTTAATATAATAAAGTAACATGTTCGTTCATCACGCTGCGCATTGGTCTACTTCCCTCCCTGACGATCGTGACAGAAAAACCCACCGTACCAGGACCAAGCAGCGTGTCCAGGAACAGGCAGACTGGACATGGGAGGAAGCGCCAGGAAAGGAGATGGAGAGGCTGGCGATGGCCCAGGTGGGCAAATCGTGGTCCTGGGAGGACATGCTCGGGGGCAAAGGGCCATGGGCAAGGATTAAGGCCCTGGCGAGAGAGGAGCAGCGGCGTCAGCAGTGTCATCGTCGGAAGGCCGAGAGGCAACCCCAAAAAAAATTTAGGGGGGGGCACACGGCATGGGCGGCTGGGCAGCAGGAGGCTGCCACAGGGCGATTTGGAGAGGAGGCCACCGGGTTTGGGGGCCCAGAAGGCAGGTTGGCGGAGCCTGGAAGGAGAGTGGAACCAACGTCCCGTACTCAGGCATGGCAGCATGGGACGGGGCAGGTTCCGCGGTATGCGGAGCGGTGTTCTGTGCCACGAGTGGTCCGGCATAGTCCTGTACGTCCTGTGCGAGCGCCCCGCACGTGTCGTGCGAAGGCGGGTATGCAGCCAGGACGGAGTGTGCCGGCTCAACGCTCGTGGTCTCCAATGCCTCTCCGCGGTCCCGGATATCCTGCTCCAGTGTCACGTGCTGTTATGCCAGTACGGGTACACAGCCCTGTACGTCCTGTGCGGATGCCTCACACAGAGTGTGTGAGGGTAGGCATACAGCCAGGACGGGTTGTGGCCGCTCTACACTCCAGGTCTCCTATCCGTCTCCACAGCCCGGTTCGGCCTGTTCCTGCTCCACGCACCAAGCCTACGGTGTGCGTCGCCAGCCCAGTCCGGCCTGTCCTTGCTCCACGCACCAAGCCTACGGTGTGCGTCGCCAGCCCAGTTCGGCCTGTCCCTGCTCCACGCACCAAGCCTACGGTGTGCGTCGCCAGCCCGGTTCGGCCTGTCCCTGCTCCACGCTCCAAGCCTACGGTGTGCGTCGCCAGCCCAGTCCGGCCTGTCCCTGCTCCACGCCCCAAGCCTACGGTGTGCGTCGCCAGCCCGGTCCGGCCTATCCCTGCTCCACGCACCAAGCCTACGGTGTGCGTCGCCAGCCCAGTCCGGCCAGTCCCTGCTCCACGCACCAAGCCTACGGTGTGCGTCGTCAGCCTGGTCCAGCCCGTTCCTGCTACTCGCACCAAGCCAGGGGTGCGAGTCGTCAGCCTGGTCCAGCCCGTTCCTGCTACTCGCACCAAGCCAGGGGTGCGAGTCGTCAGTCCGGTGAGGCCCGTTCCTGCTACTCGCACCAAGCCAGGGGTGCGAGTCGTCAGTCCGGTGAGGCCCGTTCCGGCTCCACGCACCAAGCCAGGGGTGCGAGTCGTCAGTCCGGTGAGGCCCGTTCCGGCTCCACGCACCAAGCCAGGGGTGCGAGTCGTCAGTCCGGTGAGGCCCGTTCCGGCTCCACGCACCAAGCTAGGGGTGCGCTCGTCAGCCCGGTCGGCCCGTTGCTGCTCCACGCACCAAGCCAGGGGGTGCGCATCGTCAGCCCGGTCCGGTCAGTTCCTGCCTCACGCACCAAGCCAGGGGTGCGCGTCGTCAGTCTGGCACAACCCGTGCCTGGGTCATCGGTGCCAAATCAGGTACCGCTCAACTGCTCCACAACGGAGCTGAAGCTAGCCGCTCCTGCTACGTCCAGGTCAGCTCCAGCCAGCGGGGCCAGACCGGACCAGGGGCGCTATGGGGGGTTTATTGGAGGGTGGTGGGCAAGGCCGGGGCCGGAGCCGCCGCGAGTGTGCCCACCCAGCCCTCCCCTGTTTTGCTCTTGTTGAGGCGCGGTCGCAGTCCGCGCTTTAGGGGGGGGTACTGTCACACCCTGGCTCTGGGACTCTATATGTTGAGCCAGGGTGTGTTCATTCTATGTGTTCTGTTTCTATGTTGGGTGTTCTAGGTTGTGTATTCTATGTTTGCCTGAGTGACTCCCAATCAGAGGCAACGAGTGTCAGCTGTTGGCTGGTTGTCTCTGATTGGGAGCCATATTTAACTGTCTGTTTTTCACTTTGTGTTTGTGGGTTTTTGTTCCGTGTTCGGTCATTGTCACCGTGGACTTCACGAGTCGTTTATTGTTTTGTTTCGTGCTTTAATATAATAAAGTAACATGTTCGTTCATCACGCTGCGCATTGGTCTACTTCTCTCCCTGACGATCGTGACAGCATTTTCATCCATATCGGGTGAACTGTTTAGAAATTACAGCACTTTTTGTACACATTCCCCCATTTAAGGGACCAAAAGTATTGGGACAAATTCACTTGTGTTTATTAAAGTAGTATTTGGTATTTTCGTCACCATTTTTGTTGCCCAAATTAACACTGCGCTACATCACCCATGCAACTGTTCAAACAGGGAAACTATGGGGTGAAACTACAGCTATGGTCTGGTGTCTGTCTCCTCTTTGGTTCCACTGACTTACACCCAGGTCAAAATCATTTTAGGTACCCAAAAGGAAAAATAATGCCTATAAATGTATTTCTGCCAAATGTTTTGTCTAATATCTCTGATGTACCCCATCTTTCACAGTGGTCAAACACGTTCTCCAGGAACATGAGGGCTGCGAAGGACATGCAGAACTACAGAAAAGGGTATCCTGTAAGTCTGAAGGCTCTTGTTATTACACATGAATAGGGCCAGGAGTTTTTGTTGTTCATGTGAATTTGTCAGGGAAAATGTTGGGTAATGTAAGGCTAACCTGGTCTTACCAGAACCCACATTTTTTCCTGACCAGGTAAAACTCCAGGCCCTACACAGGTCATCTGTTTTTATCTTGTCATTGTCATGAGACGTCGTCATCTAGACATCTGACTGTGCTGCTTGTCTGCGTATCTTCCCAGAATCTAACAGATGATGAATGCTCAGAAGAGAGAATGTTCAATTTAAAATTCTATCTCAACGAATACCCCTCCTCCCCTGATGGTAGGTCATTTGCTATTCAACCAAGCAGTTTTCAGTGACTGGAAAATGTGCGTAATGGTGTATGTAATGCTCTACATTTTTGTTTAGACATTTTAATCGAATCATTTCATAAAGAATGGAAGACTGACTACAAGAGGCTGGAGAGAGTTCACTCCTACATTCAGTGGTATGTATGATCCTAAATGCTCCGGTTCTGTTTTGGGCTAGTTGTGTGTATTTGTTTCTAATGTATCCCGATGGACATCTATAACAGACAAATTAAAAGTCACGTATGACAGCAAGTTTCAACCAGAAGTAGATGTAGCACAAGTTGAAAACTCTAGGAAGTTATACCATTATAATGTAGTATTATACTATATACATATGACTATATTACTTTGACTAGGCCTATAATTTGCCTGACTCACAATGATAACAGTACAGTAATCTAATCTCAAGTGTCATAAACTTGGATGGCGTTTACATTCTGTTGGAATAAACTGTCAATCACCAACATTTTGTGTCACTTAGCCCGCAGCACAGAGCAGTAACATATCAACAGGAAAGCTATCACAAAACAAGATTGAAACATCAGTGAAGTGATTGCACTGTGCCATCTCAAGTTATAATCCGCTGTTGTTCTCAGGTTGTTTCCACTGCGGGAGCCAGGAGTGAACTACATGGCCTCTGAGCTCACCAAGAAGGAGATCCAGGTGAGTGCTTCACGTTTTGCTTGATCATTGTGGTGTATTAGGAGCACTGATGTGCAAGTGTAGTTAAGGGGTACGATAAAGCACTGTGAAATGCCCTTTTCATAAAATGAGTTACTTTTGAATGAAACAGTAAGCATAGGGTGACTTGTCAATGGACTCCCTTGGGTCCAGTGAGCAGACAAAACGTTTATGAATGGAGCTTCTCTATCAAGGCAATGATGATGGTCTCTGATCTCTGTGCTCTTGCCCCACTGTGTCCTCAGGCCTTCAGGGAGAGTGAGGAAGCCAAGAAGAGGCTGGTGGAGTCCTACGAGCTCATGCTGGGGTTCTATGGTATCCAGCTGGTCAACAAAGACACAGGCGAGGTCAAACGCGCCGACAACTGGAGAGAACGCTTCGCCAACCTTGAAAGGTGAGATGCTGAAGTCACACCTTGGCCATCTTTACAGGGTGTGGTTTCTTAAGACCATGTGGAACCACTGATGAACATTCTTTGTCCAATTTCTAAATTAGAAAGGTGTTGTAAACTAGGGGGTCCTCCATCTAAATATTGGTTGTGTTTTCTGTCTCAGGAACATGCACAACAACCTCCGCATCACACGCATCCTGAAGAGCCTGGGGGAGCTGGGCTTTGAGCACTACCAAAGCCCGCTGGTGCGCTTCTTTCTGGAGGAGACGCTGGTCAAAAGGAACCTGAGCAGCGTCAAGCGTAGTGTGCTCGACTACTTCCTGTTTGCCATTCGTGACAAGAAGAAGCGCAAAGAGCTTCTGCGCTACGCCTTCCAGCACTTTGAGCCCAAGGAAAAGTTTGTATGGTGCCCCAGAAAGATCCAGAAACAGCTGAAGAAGGCAGAGAAGGGGAATGGAGAGGGAGTGGAGGAGGGCCGCCTACGAGCCAAGGCTAGAGAGGGAGAGGCAGGGGGAGCCCAGAAGGAGGAGAAGGGTGTCACGGAGGAGGTGAAGGAGACTGCCAAGTTGAATGATGAAGCATTGAGTAGTGACGGAGATAAGCAGGCAGAGGGGTTTTCTGTTGATCCTTCTGGGCCAGCGATCTCCTTAGAGGACTCAGAACCACTGGGAAACAGGAACAGTAATGATATTGACAATGTTGACATGGACCATTCAGGCAGCACAGACCCTGAGTCTGTTAAAGGAGATCACAGTATGGAGGAAGGACTCAAAGAGGGTAGTCAGGCCAAGGACAGTGTCCAGGACTCAGTCAAAGTCAAGGCAGCTGCATCTGAAATGGAGTCTGAGAACTTGGTGCAACCGACCAAGAAGAAAAGGGAAGGTGACAAGGTGGTGCCTAGCAACGGTCCTACAGACAACCGCCCCAACGGGTGGGAGAAAGGCATGGTCGTCCCCGACAACAACAACCACCCACATCAGACGAGCCCGTCAGTGGCATCATCCCACAAAGCCAAGACAGAGGATCCCAAAAAGGACTTGCCATTGGACTCCTCAGAACGAGGGGAAAAACACCCAAGGACTGACTTTAGTGATGTGCCTGATAACAAAGCAGTGCCAGTGGTTGGGGAGAACACAGAGAAAGCTGGAGAGGACCAGACAAATGGGAAAGCGGTGAAAAATGAAGTGGAGGCGATGGATGTGGAATCCACCTCACAGCCAAGTTCAGACCAAGACATGGGAACTTCCTGAATAGAAGGAGGGACCAATCTGAGGCAGACTAAAGGGACGTATGTTAAATTGTGTACACTTATGGCCAATCCCAAAATCACCCCTAGACCCTACCCCCTAGGCACTTCATGTGGATATGAAAGGATCAGAACATATGTGTAAATCATATGGTAATAGCTCATCCTTGCTGTCTGATACTGTAGGTTAGATGGAATTGTCTCCATATTGCTTACACCTCTCCAATCCACTCAGAATTGCATAAAATCTGACTTCTACAGAAGTGCCTTGGAGGTAGCGGCTGGATGGTTTCTGCACAGGGCCTTAGCAGAACATGAGTTTTCAGGCCTTATGTTCTGCTGTCCTCCTTCATGTTCACTTTAGAGTGGGTCTGTTCTTTTTGTTGGTAAGGATGTATGAATTACTGAATGTATTTGTTCTGATGAAATTGTGTTGTGAAAGGGGATTCTGACTGCAATCAGTACTCCATGGTTGATCCTGCAACTGCAAGTAGTTGGGCGCCTTGAACTGAGGAGGATGTAAGGATAGTCTATAATTACAGTTAACATTGAAAATATTAATTCCATCTCATACAATGAACTGATGCCTGCTTCTTACTTTCTTTCTTTTTTATTGTCACTCCATTCAAAAACGAAATACAGTTTGAATAGTCATTTTGCACAACAACAAAAATGGAAATGTACTTTGTATCTAGTATTATGTGTCAATGTTCCGACTACATTATGTATTATATTTTATTGAAAGCCCCTACTATGAAATGGGAACTGGATTGTAATCTCATTTATTTCAAGAATTTTGCACAATTATTATTTGCGGAATGAGATATAGATGACATTGCCAAAAAAAAGAAAATAACATTTAACTGGTTGATTGTATTATGTCTTGGCAGTTTTGAAATAATATGAGATGTAGCTATTTGGTTTAACTACTTTTGCTTTGATGTTGGATGATACAGTATGTGTAATCAATAGGATGTGGGTGTTCTTTCCTTATGTTCCAAGCAGGGAGGGTATTGCTATTTATTGTTTTTTTTAAATTCAAAATTATTGTATGATTATCCAAAGGCCCGATCCCCTTCTACTAGTTTATTGAATTGCAAATCTCAGGAAAACCCTGTGGGAGATAGTCAACGTTTCTTCCATCTCTGAGGTTATGTTTGGGTAATCTTTGTTTTCCACCCTTGTGGAGATTTCATCACGAATGTTCATTTTACAATTTTCAGCAAATGAATTAATATATTCATCATACATGTATTGAAATTGTGTGTAAAAGGGTTGTAAATAAATACACTCCACTTTGGTGGGGTGAGGAATGGAATTTGAAAATAATTTGTCCATGCAACCTCCAAACTCGACACTTTCCTGTTAAATGACAATAAAATAAAGATTGTGCAACTTATTTACATTTGTTTGTCTAATTCAGTTTTTTCCTTCTAGAATTCTTCCATTCTTCAGATTCCAACCTTGGTTGTCTGAATACTGTAGTATAATAACAGCTTGAGGAGCAGTGGCATGGATACTGTCAAAATGTCCCCTGGTGAATGTAGTCAAAGTAGGCCTGTGAATTTTACAAACTGAAGTTGCAGGTTGGTGCAAGGGAAGCTTAGTTGTGGACCAATGAAGGGTCCTCCCAGAAGTCTGATTTCACCTCCCATCCAAACCGACCCTACTGTGGCACTTAAAGTAGATCTGAATGATTTGGATGGGTGAAAGCAATATGGTGTAGCTCCATCCACGTCCTCTTTAGGCCGGTGGAGCTTTCACCATATTGCTTTCACCTACCTTATAACTTCAGATCTGCACAACTTGGAGGTTAGATTGTAGAGGTCGGTTTCGGATTGGGCAGTAGTGCCCCCATGGATTTGCAGGAAAGTTATAGCGCAGCCCACTTTTACTGGCTCCGAAGTCGTGGCCCTCTACCTCGCTCCCACCTCCATCAGTTCCTCAACTCACAACTCCCCTCATCCCTCGCTACAGTACGATCTGCCCCCTCTGCTGGAGGCTCAGGTTTATCTGGAATCAAGGTGAAAGCCATTCAGAAGCCGCGCGCTGTAAGGTGAAGGAGCGGTCCATCACGACGCCGGGGGGAGAGCGAGCGATAAGGACTGGGAACGGCGTTTGACTTTTTCCGCGTAAACTCTGATTTGAGGGGCGAGCGGGAAGCCATGTCTATGTTCTCAGCTCTCGGGGTGCTCTTGCTGTGCCAGCTATTGACATCATCTACAGCCCAGGTAAGCGGTGGCTTTGGTGCGCCCGTTATCCATCCATCCCTGATGTTTTCATCTGCCACCCTGTGCTCGGAATTGCTGTTTGTATAGCTTCTTTGTAAGCTGCCTGAAGAATTTGTAGGCACTCGATAACTGGCCTGAGGTTCCCATTCAGTTCCTAGATTTGCTTTCTGCTGTGGGTGTAAATGTGTCAGTCTAATCCTTCCATGATAATTACGCTACCTGCAAGGTGGTCACTTATAGGCTATTTATCATCCATTTGTATATTAACCTTTGACCCAGTTTTATACATAGGTTATATATAGACGGTTTTGATTTTTTCCTACGTGTTAGTGCCTTTCTTGTTTTATAAGGTTGTATGTAGCCTATAAAGTGTCAATTTGTTCAAAGATTATTGAATGGGTTATTGAAACAATTAGGTAATTTATTTATTTAATCATCCACAGGTGTCCGTGAAGGACTGTCGTCTTTTCAGTTACCTTTTTTAATTTACTTGCGAGTTTATGGAGTCAGGGTTATGTTTACCCTGAGGCTAAAGAATGCAGAGCCTGAAGATCAGTGGCCTGTTCACAATGACACCTTTGTTCATTCAGCCGTGCTTGGAAGCCCTAGGAAACACCTACGTTTATTAGTCCAGTCTGAAATTAAATAAACTATATTTGTATTATTGTATTACACTTAAATGATTAGTTTGTTACTCTAGAAATTATTTGCACTGCCTGTGCGTAATTTGGGTCATATCTGCGCTTAACCGCACGGTTGTATAAAGGTTATTTCATGCGCATAGCTTTGGCATCATATATTTTGTGATACATTTGATTGTTTTTCACAACGGAATCATGGAAATGTATTTGTTATTTGTTTCAGTTGATTGTTTAGGAGATTCAAAGCAATATAATATAATAGAACCTGAAGCCTACCAATGTGGCCACTTCTTTTTCGTTCTGAATAATGACGCACGATCAGTTCACACTAATATTGGAACACTTTCAACAACAAGCATTTAGACTTTGTATATAAAAGTCTTTATCCGGTCTATTTTTTCATCCTTAATGCGCACATTCCTTCCATGCCCATTTGGACAGTAGCCTGGACACAAAGCAGCTTGATTTTAGGCCATTTATAAAGATTTATCACATGATAATACCTATCTGTCTTGCGGATATTTGTATTGATTTTTGACGTCTTGGTTTTGTGTCGCAGAGACCCGGCCCATCGGGAGCAGTCGGGCCGCCAGGACCCCCGGGACCCGCGGGAAAGGATGGTACTGACGTGAGTTAGCTAGCCAGACACCGATGCACGAGGGGCTCTCATTGGTTTTGAGACCACTGTAAGGTAGTGGAGTGTAGTAGAGCTGGGTTTTGCTATCCAATTACTGAATGAAGGTGTCGTCATGGCTGAGGCAATCAAGCAACTTGTTACTTTAGCACTTGCTTCTCAAACGAATTTTAACATTTACTTATGTGGACCTACATTAGGATTTATGCCAACTTTTTATAGGGAAGGTGTTGTATTTGATACAACTTGATCAACTGTGATTGTGGTCAAATGCTCTCTAGTTATCCAGTCTATAACATATTGACCCCTCCCACTGAGAGTCATACCCGCCCCACAGGTATTTAGTCATCATTAAACACTTTGTACACAGGCTTTCTATTGGCCAGAGGGCACCCGATGACACATCAGAGCCAATCATGATAGATATGGGAAAAGCCAAAGGTCGGACCTTAAACCAGAAATCAAGTTCATAATTGTGCTATATGTTAGAGGGGAAATAGGATTATGTGCTCAAAAAACAAAAACACTAAGGGCTATGGTCTCAAACCTTTACAATAACTTGATATGTTAATGGGCCCAATCTCATAACAGAAATTCAATTAATTTTATATTTGATGTCAAACCTTTAGATATTGGGGATTGAATAGTTGTGTTGCTTTAGTGGAGTAAAGTCAATTCACCACAGTTTGGAAGGCCTGCCAGTCATACAGAAGACCTATTCATTCATACATTCCCCAACTCTACGAGAGCATCTAAAGTTACCCCTCACACCTCCTTCCTCGCCACCCTCTCCTCCCTCCTCCTACCCCCTGTCCAAACCAACCGGAGGCTTTCATCATGTGACCATTCCGCTCAGTCAGGTCGTTTTTAGCAATGTTTATTTTTCCCCATTGCCCACTGGGAGATTTATGGCAGAGGGTAACTACAACCTCCTGTGTGTTAAAGCACTTCAAACACTCAGTCTATCTATCACTGGTAGCCATTCAACATATAGCTGTAGATGAGTTTCATTTCAGCCGTGTTTTCATTGACCTTTTATGACAAAATGGCCAGAAGGACGTCCGTATTTCACAGCTTTCTGCTGAGATGGTATTATTAGTCTTTAAACACACATACACACACACACAGTAATATCATGTACATTTGTGACTGTGGACTTGTATTAACATACAACTTAATCACTTGTTATTTAAGGATATGATATGTCCAAAATCTGTCCAATTTCTCAGACTGAAATCAAAGGCCTTTGGAATCTTATGTTGTTTCCTTTGATTGACAGGGCAAAGACGGCCCTCCTGGACTTTCAGGGAAAGCTGTGAGTATAACAACAGAACATAACCTTTTACAACAACAGATCAACAATTCAATTGTGTAGGGTGTTTGATTGTTCTAACACAGACCTGTTCCAATGTTTTAGGGACCCAAGGGGAAAGCAGGGGGAGCAGGAGGACCAGGGAACCCAGGCCTGCCCGGCCTCCCAGGGGTGGACGTAAGTGACCCGTAGAAACTCACACATACACACTGGTCTTGTTATTGATGCGTAAGAGATTGTCTGAATTGCTGTCATAGATAACTCAGCATGCACCTATTAGATATGCAGTAGCTTGAGGCTATTGATACCAAGCTGTAGTCCATGATACTAGCTTCGACTGATTTGGACTGAACAGCCATTTACCTGCATACAGAGCAAGTAACCTGTCCTCTATTCAGTGAACAATTTGCTCATAGCTACCGTTTGTTAGAGAACTTGATTGAATTATCCCATAAAATGTGTCTCCCATCTATTCAAACAGTTGAATTGAGCAATTTAGACGTAAGAAATAGCACAATATAACGTCTAATAATGTTTCCATGATGTTGTTATTCCTCCTCAGGGATTGACAGGTGCTGATGGGCCTGCAGGGAAGGACGGTCCTCCAGGGGAGGTGGTAAGTGAAGTGCCTATCAGTCTCCCAGGGTTCCTGCATGGCTGTTTGCCTCTGGATGTGCCTCATTAACTTTAATGACCTCTTCAACTAAAGACTGCCCCTTTGGCCTCATCAATCAGCCACTAAAACACACACACACACACACATTATGTACAGAGTGACATAAGGTGAGACATGAGGTGCCTCAGTTAGCTGAATTTATGAAAACCCACACAGAGAGCTAGTGTTGTGACCTTAGAATGACCTTAGGCTGAGATAGGTGCCATCCAGTCCTCTGTTCATATCTGTATGACCCTACATAATAGAGAGAAAGGGGGTTAGTTACATTGAGCTCCTTGAGACCTTGGTGGGCTAAAGCTGGTACCTACTCAGGCCTCTGTTTTTTCTCTGTCGGGACGGATTTGTCGAGCTGGCTCTGGCCCTTTGTGGGAATGTTTTTAATGAGGGATAGGGTGACTCTGAGTCGGATTTATCTAGCGCTGGCCGCTGCTTCCCTAATCCCGCCCGGAATGCGCACAGCTGCCCACCAATCCGGCCCAGACTATAGGAAGTAGAGGGATCTGCGGCTTGGATGCAGGAGGAAATAAATACAGTTATCCTCTGAGGAAGATGAAGCGGTGAGAATCTGAAGGACTGGGTGGTAAGGCATGAAAGCAGTACAGCGCAGGAGAACGTAATGATATTATATAGCACCCCCAGAACTGGATATGAAGTGTTGGGAGTAATGCATAAAATGTGAGCTATAAAAGGATGTTAAAATGGTCCTCTGATCACAACTTGAAGGGTGTAAATGGGTCCGCTGTCAAAATGGAGGCAGCCCTCTGCAATTCAACTAATTAGTCACACTAATCAGGAAGTGAGTGTTTACCTGACTGCCTAATTACCTGGATTAAATGTGCCATGCTGCAATTGGCTTAAAACCTGTCTGATATTTCCTGGCTAACATCCATGCACTAATGGGATGAAGGTTGACAAGCTTGGACGTTCTCTCCCTCCCCCTACTTACACTGAGGAAGGAATTTGGGCTGAAGCTGTTTTCAGAGCAAAACACAGGAGCTACATTTTCAGGAAAAAATACCTTTCCCTGTCAAGACATATCGACCACCTCCCCAAAACAGTCACTAGATAATGAGGTGCACCAATTCTCTTCAACACCCATAAGCAGTCTTTACTGCTTAGACCAAAGGAAGATACTGTATGTTTTCACTATTAAAGGTGCTACACATAGGATTCTTTAGAATTTTTGCATTGTAATATCAGAAAATGTCCATAATATATCTGGCGCTAACAGTGGAATGATAAGTGTTTCACAGTATTACTTACCTGCCAGTGGTGTGATTGGCTGTGATATTCGCCTATTGATTTCTTCAGCCGGAGCGGCATCTGTTGTCAAACTGGGAAAGCTGTTCTGACTTTGTGGGTGTGTTATCTAGTGGAAATCGTTCTGTCATTTCCTGGTTGCTCAAATTCTACAAATTCTACACTGTTTGCTCAATTTCAGTTTATGTGAGAAAACAAGCACTGAATATTGTAGGGAATCATTGTACCATCTAAATCGCTGTGAAATATATTTTCATTAACAAAAAATTTGGTCCACCAGCTTCAAATAGCTGTAAAATCAATCAAACAGAGAATACTAGAGATACTGAGAATAACAGTAGAGGGATGAAAAGTGAAAACAAACCTCGACAAATTCCATACATCACAGGAGACATGCATGCGTGTGGCTGTGTGTGTGCATGTGATACGTGCTCGTGTGCAGGTGCATGCGCGCCTAAGTGCTGTGTATGTGTGCGTGCATTTATGTGCTTGAGTGCGTGCAACAGTGTCTGTGCGTGTCTAACTGTGTGTGTGTGTTAGTGCAGCAGTCTAGTCTACACTCATCCACTGTAAAGTCAGTTGGAACAGTGAGGAATGCAGTGTGGGTTGCCATGACACCACTGTGTTAAGTCTGATTGTGATTCTTTTTCTCCCTCACACCACACCAACAGCCCAAACACAGCTGAGATGGAATGTGGTGGGGACAGAGGAGGGGTCGGAGGGCAAAGGAGGGGGGCAATGGGGAAAGACAGAGGAAACAGGGAGGGAGGGGTGAAAGAGTAGACAGAAAAAGGGACATAAAATAAGGAGTGTATCGGGGGGGGGGGGGGGTACATCTTTATTAGACTCTTGCTGTGGGTCATATCAGGTCACTGCAGCACTTTTCAGCATAGGAAAGGGGTATGTAGTTTACATTTGTAACATCTTTATAATAATGTAATAATTTGGATCGTTTCCCACCTATTTGGACCAAGGCAGTTGCACTAGTTTTGGCTCACTGATACATGACTCAATGCTGACACATGTCATCCCCTCCCAAAGACCTCGAAACACGTATATAACATGCAAATAATGTTTTAGGTTTTTAACCTAGTTCCCACCTAGTCTCATGTTTCATTGTATCTGTTGAAGTTGTCTAAGGGGTTGTGTGTCTTTGTCTCTACAGGGCGATGCTGGACCTCCCGGGCCAGGTGGACCTCCTGTAAGTACTGTTACATCTTCCACCAATAGATATCAACATAGCCTATATCACCGGTCCATATTCATAACCTCTATTACACCAGACTGATCACTAGAAATAGAGATATTGTTGATTACACACACTCACCTGTCAACAGCTAAATCCATAACTAGGGCCCAGAGTGTTTCCTGGTCGGGTCACATGGTCAAGAAAAATGGTGGGCCCTACCTATAAGACACACACACAAATGTTCCCAGTTATAACATAACACAAACACACACAGCCGTCTATCTATAACAAACATACCTATACCTAGTGTTTACATTCGGTATACTGTCACACATCTTCAATTACACCTATACATTTTAACCATTATAACATCAGCTTGTTATGACACGATGGCTCATAAGTTGTCTGGTGTGTATGTATGTCTTAATATGCCTTCCCCTGTCTTCCTTAGGGCAGAGGGAGACCAGGAGCTCCAGTGAGTACAGATGATCATAAACAGTTTTCTTATGTTGTCACTTTGCTTTTATGTGTGTGTGCGTAGATATTTTTCGCATGTCTATATGTGACTTCTTATAGTTATGCATGTGTGTGTGTGTGTGTGTGTGTGCTCTCACCCAACCCATTTCTATTGTTTCCAGGGGCCAGCAGGAGCCAATGGGCTTGCGGGCGGAATCGGGCCACAGGGACCAGCAGTGAGTGTTAAGACCAATTCATTAATGAATCAATCCCAATTAAGAAAGATGTACAACAGACAGAAATCAGGGAAATATACACTTACACTTAATGCCCTCTTTGACTGCCACTACTGGGTATCTAGTGGACTCACTGGTAATTCATGACGAAGTAATCAAGTTGGCAAGTTAAATGTTTAACTACTGAATGACAAGTAAAATCTGCAGTACCAGAAGCAGTATCACTCCAGGACCAGGGCTAGAGACCCCTGAGACAGACAAGACAGGCATGTCTCTCCAATCCAATCCTTTTTACATAAACACCTCAGATAGACTCAAGCATCAATGACCGCTTACAGTTGTCAAGTGGGAGAATCCAAACGTCCATGAGTGGATGAGGTCCTTGTTAGTGAGCTACCCCAGCGTAAGATCTCATCTCTTGGGAGTGGAGTGGGGAAAGACCCCTGGAGAGAGAACCAGGACTGATTGGCGTGATCGTGATGAGGCATGATTTCAGTTGAGCTTCTTATCAGAGACGCTGATTAGAGGTTCAGCAATGGATAGTCAGCTTTGATTTCCTTTAGTTTAACATGATGAGGGTAGGGGCAATGTAAATCTATGCAGTGATTTTGGTACAGTTTATATGCAAATGAATCATGTTGATTGATTGACTCTAACCTGTGTGTTCCTTTGCCTCTCTCCCAGGGCCCTGAGGGCCTTGCAGGATTGCCTGGGCCTCCCGGCCCTGATGGACCCCCAGTAAGTACAGAACATCTACATTATCTGTTGATTCTCCACCTTAGTGAAATTGCTATTGCTGCCATCAGTCAGGGATGGATATGCATGGCCACACAGATGTGGGGTGAAGAAATGCTTAAAGAAAGAAATAATTCATCCGTCGGCTTGCCTGATGAAATGTTACACATTCATTTATATTTAAATCTAAACTTCATTCTCTACCTCTCTAAGGGTCTTCCTGGGGCTCTCCCTGATGGCAGTGGAGATCTGCTGGTAAGTGTCAGGACATTTTTTCAGACCCAACACATTGAAGTACATCAACCCTGTACTGTGCTGCATTGCTATGCCCAACATTAAACAGCAATGGGACATTATATTTACTACATGCCTTTGCCTAATGCGGTGTTGACTTTCCCCTTTATAGTGTCCTGCCATCTGTCCTCCTGGTCCCTCCGGACCCCCAGGAATGCCTGGATTCAAGGTGGGTACAGGACATTGTTGCTCTACCTTACTGATTGTGACTTTTAAAGCTCTGACATGTGTGCTCTTCAAATGACACTTTCCCCCAGGAACATGACAGCAAAACTAACTGTTGTATCTCCCCCTCTCCCATTCTCATCATCTACCCCTCTTTGTCTTTCTCTATATCTCTCGCCATCCCTCTCTAAATATGTTTCCCTGCTTCTTCTTTGTCTTTCCTTCCATCCTCTCTCTCTCTTCATTTAGGGTCACACAGGACACAAAGGAGATAAGGGAGAGCTCGGGAAAGATGGAGAGAAGGTGAGATCAATAAGAATGAAACTCAGGGAGGAGAAACATTTACTAGTCTGAAGTGTTAATCCAGATGTGAAATACCTGTTTTTAACTGTGTGTCCTGTTGTCTCTCCCAGGGTGATGCTGGCCCATCTGGTCCTCCTGGTATTCCCGGCACTGTGGGCCTGCAGGTGAGGGATGTCACCTAATATGGCTCAAAACACAGCCATTTTTATCTGTTGGCTGTTTGTTTAGATTGTCCATTACTTTCTGCCCTGGGCCTGATGTGTGAATGCTATGCAGTGTTGATTGTTCTGATTGGTTCTTATGGTGGTTGTGATCGATTCTGATTGGTTCTTAACCATCCTGTGGTGTTTTTTCCCCAGGGTCCTCGTGGTTTGAGAGGACTTCAGGGCCCGATGGGGGCAGTAGGAGACAGGGTGAGTACCACGCCTCTGAATGTCGTTGTCTCAGACCTCTGTCTTCTGTCTGGAACTTACAGACCAGTATTTCAATAGGCTGCAGTGGAAACGTTGTCAGTTTTCCTGATTGTAATGCATCTACTGTCTCTCTTTCATTTCTCTTTTTAGGGTTTACCTGGTTTCCGAGGCAAACCTGGTATTGCTGGTGTCATCGGCAAGACAGTGAGTCTCTCCTTGTTTGTACTATCTGTTGAGTAGTGTATAACTCGTACCTCACTTCGGCACTGGTGTTTATGTCATTGTGTTAAGTGTCTGCCATTGGTCCCATCAATAAAAAGCTCTGTGTGTGTCATTTGATAATTCCAGGGTGATGCTGGAGAGAAAGGACCAGAGGGATTTAGAGGGCCAAAGGGAGAGATTGTGAGTAAATAATACACATATACTGTATATTTTTGTATTGATATTTGCATGTCTGAATGAACATCCTCTTTACAGGCAACTCTAATCCCTAATGAAATAGCAGACTAAACAGTCATGTGATGGTAAATGGTAAATGGTGTGAGTACAAGGGATTGTAAAGGAACTAATGTTGCGCTACAAACTGTTCATTTCAGGTAATGTAACATTGTTCCTTGTCATTTCTCAACAGGGCAAAATTGGTCCAAAGGGAGTTCCCGGGGGAGCAGGTCCCAAAGGGGAGCCTGTAAGTCTTAAAATACAAATCTCTTAAAATACACATCTCTAATGAAATGCAAATCTCTAATGAAAACAGATATTGCAGATCTCGGACCCCTGACCAACAGAGTGTTCCTCTCCTCCGCAGGGCATCCCTGGCAGAGATGGGAAAGATGGCACCCAGGGACTGGACGGCGAGAAGGTAAAGTGGCGCCCTTTTCTCCCAAAATGCTCTCTGCTCTACTGACGTTTCCCATGAGCCCACGGTGGGTGTGGCTGATGTCATAGTGACAGTGTTTCTCTACATTGCCAGGGCGACGCCGGACGGAATGGGGTACCCGGTGAGAAAGGACCCAACGGCCTTCCTGTGAGTATCAAACCCAGTGTGTCTCCCTCCCCGTAGCCGTAGCTGCTGTGTAAAGCATGCCATTATCTAGCGTCCCACTGTGTACAGTTGGCCATTATCTGTCCCACTTTATCCTACTAGGAGATGCCCTTAAACACACACACTCTAATTCTCTTACACATTCTAATGACCACACAATCATATCTAACTCAGTCTCCCACAGTGTGTTTACTAAGCCCAAGTCCCATAGAATCATAGTACTACTGTGGACACTACCCCAGAGTCATGTTTCTATGTCTGTGTTTCAGGGTTTACAAGGAAAGGCTGGCACAAAGGGAGCCAAAGGAGGAGTTGTGAGTATGACAACAATGCATAACCAGGTCATGAAGACAGTGATTTCATAAAGACAAGGATATGATGTATACAATGGGGCCATAAAGAGAAGGATATCATAGTTATCACCACCGCAGAGATCATATTAAATTATGGAGTTCTAATATGTAATTATATGGTTAAACCGCAAGTCGCTATTCACTATTTCCACACCGTGGGGGAAAACATGGGGGAGTTCTCATAGACTGCCAGCAAAAAAAGCCTCCATTTACATGTTGCTTATGAGTGCATTTCACACTACTTTTTGATTATAATTGAATTGTAAGGCTTGTATGAATGTCCTGCTTAATATAATGTTTGTGTCATTGTTGTAAATCAACTGCATTATACTTTTTTTAAAACACTTCAACTTCAACCAGTAAAATGGCTCTTTGGCTACAGTCTATGTCAATGAGCAATAGCATTCTAGCTAACAACTGCTGCATCCAAAATAGGTATTCTGCAACTATCACAACCAAATGTAATTTTAGTGACTGTAAAAACAATAATCAAAACAACATTGTAAGCATATGAGAACAAAAAAGTGTTTTTGTTTAGAAGTAATAACTATGTAAATCTATGCTATTTTCTTAGTGATGTCATAAAGCCAGAGGTCACAACGATATTATGCAATCAAAAGATGGAATCATACAGCTAATGATGTCACAACTGATATCATAGACCCAGTCGGTATTAGATATAACCCGCCTGTGGGGAAAACAACCTGTGGTTACCTAGGTTACTCCATTGGCTCACGGCAACATCTTGACCTTTTTCAAACGCAATTTTCTTGTTGTCTGCTTGTTTTAGTCAATTACAAAACTACATTTAAGAAAAGTACAACATGTCTAAAGATTACTTTTCAACATTGCCTGCTCCCTAGCGTTCTCACTACTTAGAAAAACATAATATTGTAGGGCTTCCCACATGCCCCTTTTCATAATGATGCTAGCAGCCACTTGAGTGAGTGAGTGCTAGCTAGCTGCCGACCGAAATATTAAGCTAGCCAAGACCAACAACACAAACAAACGGACTATACAGCTACAAGTAGTACTAAACAAGTTAAATGTCTTACCTGTGATTAAATGTTTTCCACACACAGCTACGTGTAGCCTACTTGGACACCGGGTCCCCACATTTCCCACTCTCCCATGCTCAATAGCCTGAAGCCACAGGGCTCTTCTCACCGCCTCTATTTCCCTATGCTGGAGCATTGCGAGCCGTAGGTCGGGATCTTTGACCTGGTTACATGTACATTGAACAACACAGCAGCTTTTCGGTATGTTTTGTTTTTTGTGTATAACAAAAAATCGACAACGAAGTCTCTTTTACAATGGGGGTCAAATGGAAAGAATGTTTGTTTTCCCCAATTTGTGGCCGTGGTCAAGGAGGATTAATTCTTATTACGTGAATATCGACTCGGAGTATAGGATCAAAGAAACAGACAATGATGTCATAGATATGTACTGTGATGTCATACAGCCAATGATGTCACAAATTGTATCATACAATCAGATAAACCATACAGACAGTGATGTCACCAATTATGTGATATCAATTACAATCAAAGGTTCTCTGCTAAGACGTTGCATGCATCAACCAATGGTTGCGTGGCACTTCATCAACTGAGCCGTCAGGAACCAGATTGCTAAAACATATGACGTGGTTAGCTAATACTTAAAATACCTATCCAGGTGTTGTAAGATCTGTCAAGAACGTGCCCATTGGAACCATACAGACAGTCATGTCACAAACTACATCACACTTTCAGAGGAAATGCACACAATGGTGTCACAAATTACATCATACAATCAGAGGAACCATTAAGCCAATCGCAGTGAAGATAAGCCACCACATAACCCTTCTGTTAACCCTTTCCTTCCCAGGGCAACCCAGGAGAGATGGGAGAGGCAGGGCCGTCTGGAGAGCCAGGTATTCCTGTATGTATCTGATGGGCTTCTGGGGCAGTGGGGTATTTTGTGGGTGTCTGTGTTGTGGGTTGTTTTGTTACAATGCAGTTGTGGTGTATCAGCTCCTCTCACCTGCCTGCACCATCATCTGACTCCTCCCACAGGGCGACATTGGTATCCCAGGAGAGAGGGGCGAGGCGGGACCCAGAGGTGTGGCTGTAAGTAGTCTAGGTCAAAGTTCAATTCCGTATCCATGGAAACATGGCAGCATCCACCTGTTGAGATGGCAGTAGGTAGAGTGGAGCCATGTACCAGGGCGGCAGGTAGTGTACTGGTTAGAGTGTTCGGGCAAGTAACCGAAAAGTCACTGGTTTGAATCCTGGAGCCGACAAGGTGAAAAATCTGTCGCTGTGCCCTTGAGCAAGGCACTTAACCCTAATTTGTTGTAAAACAACACATTTCACTGTGCCTATCTGGTGTGTGTGACAATAAAACATGTTTTTATTTGTTTTATTACCAATCAGAATAGTAGTCAACATAGCAGAATAACGTTTTTTTCCTGACCATTAGAAAGCATGGTCAAAACAGAGTGTCAAATATCTGCCCTGCTAGAGCTGCCCCGGTCAACTGTAAGTGCTGTTATTGGGACATGGAAACTGCCTAAGGAAGCAACGTCATCACAAGAACTGTTCGTGAGGAGCTTCATGAAATGGGTTTCCATGGGCCGAGCATCACCATGCGCAATGCCAAGCGTCGGCTGGAGTGGTGTAAAGCTCGCCGCCATTGGACTCTGGAGCAGTAAAAACTCTGGAGTGATGAATCACGCTTCACCATCTGGCAGTCCGACGGACAGGGTTTGGCGGATGCCATAGTGCCCGAATGCATAGTGCCAGCTGTAAAGTTTGGTGGAGGAGGAATAATGGTCTGGGTCTGTTTCTCAAGGTTTGGGTTAGGCCCCTTAGTTCCAGTGAAGGGAAATCTTAACGCTACAGCATACAATGACATACAATGACATACTAGACGATTCTGTGCTTCCAACTTTGTGGCAACAGTTTGGGGAAGGCCCTTTCCTGTTTCAGCATGACTATGCCCCCGTGCACAAAGCGAGGTCCATACAGAAATGATTTGTCGAGGTCGGTCTGGAAGAACTTGACTGGCCTGCACAGAGCCCTGACCTCAACCCGTCAAACACCTTTGGGATGAATTGGAACGCCGATTGCGAGCCAGGCCTAATCGCCCAACATCAGTGCATGACCTCACTAATGCTCTTGTGGCTGAATGGAAGCAAGTCCCTGCAGCAATGTTCCAACATCTAGTGGAAAGCCTTCCCAGAAGAGTGAAGGCTGTTATAGCAGCAAAGGGGGGACCAACTCCATATTAATGCCCATGATTTTGGAATGATATGTTTGACGAGCAGGTGTCCACCTACTTTCATGTAGTGTATTACCACATTACCTATTGATGAGTCTGCTGCTCTCTCATTCTCTCCCATTATGCTTACAACAAGGCTGAAATGAAACAAGAGCACAGAGGCATTATTAGAAGGATTTCAACTGCCAACAACACTCAACTCTTTCCGTAAAGTTTGGATGTGACATTCATTTTCAGTTCCAAAGCTTCTTGCCCATAAAATATCAATCATAAATTGCTGGATTACTTGTATTGTTTTCATGTGGACATTAGCAAGTGAAATAAGATGGTGTTACACGTTTTATCCATCATGTTATTGCTTGTTTGAATATACAGTATGTTGAAAACACAATAGTTTGTGATTAACTAGGAGACTGTTGGAAAGCAACATACAACATGAGTGAGAAAGGTACAGAGGAACAAAGATCATACCCCCCCCAAAAATGCTAGCATCTCACCATTACCAATAACAGGAGTTAAGAGATTATCTGGTTCGAATCCCTGAGCCTTGAGCAAGGCACTTAACCCTAATTGCTCTGGATAAGACTAAAATGTAAACGGTAAAACAGTATGAAAATACCCTCAAATAAAAAGTGACATTCTGTACTGTCGCATCATATGAAACATTTGATCTCAAATTCAAAATGCTGGAGTATAGAGACAAATGTACATATTTTAGCTTCACTGTCCAAATAAATATGGAGGGGAGTGTATATTCACACTATATACACTCAGTGGCCAGTCTATTAGGTACACCACCCCGTTCACTAAAATGATTTGCTTCTACAGACAGTGAGTCACGTGGCCGTGGCTTGCTATATAAAGCAGGCAGACAGGCATCGAGGCATTCACTTACTGTTCGATTGAACGTTAGAATGGGCAAAATAAGTGACCTGAGCGTTGTATGATCATCGGTGCCAGGCGCACCGGTTCCTGTATTTTAGAATTTTAGAATTCACGCACGACAGTGTCTAGGGTTTCCTGAGAATGGTGTGCCAAACAAAAAGCAACCAGTCAGCGCTAGCTTGTTGATGAGAGGTCGAAGGAGAATGGCAAGAATCGTGCAAGCTAACAGGTGAGCCACAAACAGGCAAATAACGGCGCAGTACAACAGTGGCGTGCAGAACGGCATCTTGGAACGCACAACTCATCAGTCCTTGTCACGGATGGGCTATTGCAGCAGACGACCACACCGGGTTACACTCCTAAACAAGAAGAAGCGGAACCAGTGGGCACGCAATCACCAACACTGGACAATTGAGGAGTAGAAAAACATTGCCTGGTCCGACGAATCCTGTTGCGTCATGCTGATGGCAGAGTCAGGATTTGGCATAAGCAGCATGAGTCCATGGCCCCATCCTGCCTGGTGTCGATGGTACAGGCTGGTGGCAGTGGTGTAATGGTGTGGGGAATGTTTTCTTGGCACACGTTAGGTCCCTTGATACCAATTGAGCAACGTTTCCGTGCCCCGAAGAATTCAGGCTGTTCTGGAGGCAAAGTGGGGTCTGACTCGGTACTAGAGGGGTGTACCTAATAAACTGTGTATAGCTATTCCCCTCCAGTTAGATGGAGGCAGTGGGGAAGACAGGAATGTATCAAAGAGGGATGGATGAAAGAGGGTCAGAGACACAGAGGGGGTTTTGTCTTTGGTTCCCTATCAGAACCCTAGAGGGAGGGAATGCAGGATACAGCCAGGATATAAAAGTGATTATCATGCTCTACACCAGGGTTTCCAAAACGGAAATGTACTTCCTGTGTCTGCAGGCCCTCATGTACTTCTTGTTATGCTAACATAATGTTATGTATTTCCCAGGGGGGCATCGGACCAGTGGGCAACATCGGGGTTCAGGGCAGCAAAGGCTTCCAGGTCAGTGGCATGATGGGATACATCCTTTCTGGACAATCCCTGAATGAAATTCTGTGTCATGTGTTGGAGGTCTTCTGATGGTGTCTATGTCATGTTCAACAGGGAATAAAGGGGGCTCTGGGGGACCCTGGTCTTCCCGGACCAACCGGAATCCGCGGCGGATTTGGTGAGAGGGTGAGTATGACCCCGAACAGAATGGTTGCTGGCCAACGACCGCTGAAGTGACCAACAGTGATGTCCACCCCGGGGATTTGAACAGTTCACCATCTGGTTCCAAGCCCAAGCATCCCTATTCACTCCACTGATGTCCTTCTGGGAATAAACAAGGCATTTTATTTGTAGCTATGCCTTTAAAGACAGATTAGAGTTATTGGGTTGTAGTTGACCAACTAACCCAATATTGGACTACACACAAACATGCACACACATAGCTCCTCCTGCCACACCCATTTAGATCAGAGCAGTATATAGTCATAACCTGGGCAGTGTGGGCTCACTCACTCCAGCCCTAGTGGTGTGTATTCATACTGTACCCAGGAGAGAGGTAAGAAAGCAGCCTCCTGTTCAGGAGCCGAGGGCAGAACAAAGCCTGGCTTTATCCAGCTCCTGGGCTGCCCCACTCCACAACCCAGCACACCTCCCTCCATCCCTCCCTGCATCTCACTCAGCGCACACAGTCTGCCATCTATGGAGCAATGCCCTCTGCTTCTGGTCTCCACAACCACTGGCTTTTATTCCCCTCTCTCTCTCTCTCTCTCTCTCTCTCTCTCTCTCTCTCTCTCTCTCTCTCGCTCTCGCTCTCATTCTGTTTCTCCTGCAGGGTCCAGTCGGAGCATCAGGCCCTAAAGGAGACATGGTAAGTACACATGTACTTCACTTGTAGCTTCCTACAGTAGGGGTCAAATAATTATATTACCATAGAAACCCCCTTCCCACTGTCTTCATTCAGTGTGCTCATGGGGTTACCCTGTCTCTTAAAGGGTTCAGAGAGAATCTTGCCATTGCCATTGATAATGGGAAAGGTTAAAGAGGTGGGAATATGGTTTTATGGGCTCATTATGGAAGTATATTTGTGTGTATTTGACTTTTCTAGGTACATAACGAAACATGGACATGATATTTTCTATGCAAGCTTCCATGCACACCCAATTATTGTTATTCAAATATTCACTCAGGCTTGAAAAGCAAAAGGAACAATTATAACCACTAAGTAGCATAAACAAATTATTATTTTGTTTTCTGTTCAGGGCGTGGCAGGAGCTGATGGTTTGCCCGGGGAAAACGGAGAACCTGTAAGTTATCTTTCATATTTTAAGTTTAGTCAAATTAATATACATTCAATTAGCATGAAAACGTGTGTCATCCCATTTCTTTTGTCTTATTTGTCAACAATGTTTTGCTCATTTTCAGGGTCCATTTGGTCCAGTTGGCCAAAAAGGAGAGGTGAGTAATAATATCTTTATCCAAACTGTGGAGCGAATCCTTGTCAGTGTTGAATGTATGTTTGACAACCACAATATGTTTAGGGCCTAAATTCAATCAGATCAACCATTAACAGGCGATAGCAGACACCCGCATTGTGGATGTTTTGGTGGAGTCAGAGGTGGAACTGTGTTGGAGCGGTCAGATCGGTGAGCAGCTGCGCTTGTGATCGTTGTCACAAAGCAACACCAGCCCCACTCCAGTTAGAAGTTCAGAATGAGAAAATGTAAGCTATATATAAATAATGACGCTCAAATTGAAAAATCATTCAACAAAATAATGAGGATTTCTATCATCCTAATGGAGGTGTAGATTACATCTCACATTCCAGTGTTCCAACTTGTAAACAAGGCTACATGGGATTTCTGTTACTGCAACTCCGTGCAGTGGGAGCCACTTGTGGATTTGACAGCTCTAACTCAGTTCCACCTCCGACACCGTCAAAACAACAACTATGCAGATGTCTGCTAAAGCGGACCTGATTGAATAGATCCCTAGGTCTTGGATCCCAACTCCATTCATTGACACATATTTTACTGGCAGGTTTGTCCCTCTAGATAACGACCACAACGATTGTGATCACATTCACTAGGCGTACAGTCAAAAACCCTACTTAGTTGGGCATACTAGACCAGTCTATCATTGTCCCTTTTTCACTATCTTACACAACATCTTTAGCTGCTCTTTCCCTAATTATGGTCTCTCTCCCCTCTCTATCTTTTCTCTCTGATGTGTTGCCAGAGATTTGGTGTTGGCACTAAGTGCTGGTGCCAAGGCCAGACTGCAACACACTAACTAATTGCACGGGATCCCAGCTCACATTCCAGGATTAGCTGGATAGATTAGCCTGCTGTACGATTTCTTAGCCCACTATCTGCCATCCCCACAGGGGAGAAGGGAGCCATGCTAAGCTGCAGCACAGTTTAGCTCACAATTAATGCAATTACAGCCAAGACACTGATGTGGCTCGCTAACGCTAACTGATGCTAGCTACAGCAACTCTCACACTTAGGAATTGTTGTTTTGTTCATTAAATTAATTATCAAGTGAGACATATGTACACCCCCACACTGATGTTCTCAAGCTACACAACTACAGTGTTTACTTTTCGAAAGCCCTTTGACAAGTCAGGTTGTTTCTTATTCTGGGAACAAATTACCTCAAATTAACTACTGAACCAGCAACAATTGAGCTGTCTGATTCCCTCAGATCAAGATGCTACACTTTCTTCCCTCACAACTGAACACCTCCACTGAATTTAACTCTGTTTGACATTTACTGAGTGAACACAAGAGCTGTTCATTTGATTTCGTTTTTTTGTGTGCTTACAGTCTGGGAAGCGTGGAGAGCTGGGACCCAAGGGCGTGGTGGGACCACAGGGAGAGCTCGGAGCCAGAGGGGTTCCTGGGAAACCAGGCCTCATGGGCTTTCAGGGTGAACAGGGTCTGCCCGGAATCGCTGGCAAGATTGGTGTTCCCGTGAGTAACCTCTGAGTAACTATGGGTAATGCTGTACTTCGATCCCTGTAAACTTGGCAAGTTGGTGTCCCTGCGCCGAGAATGCCTCAGATTGACTGAACTGTCATTGATGACACCTGCTGAATGAAATGTCTGTCTTCTCTGCCTCTGTTTTCAGGGTAAACTGGCAAGCGAACAGCACATCAGAGAATTGTGTGGATCTATGATTGATGGTGAGGATTTTCGAGATCAAAAGGGCTGTAGGGTGTAGTGTCCTTGTCTTTCTTTAAATTACCAAAAAGTGAATATGTTTGCAAATTTCTGTTCCTCTGTCCTCTCTCTCTCAGATCAGATTGCACAGCTGGCTGCCAACCTCAGAAGACCCCTGTCCCCTGGCCAAGTGGGTCGCCCCGGCGCTGCCGGACCTCCAGGGAAGCCAGGCGAGACCGGGTCTATCGGTCACCCCGGCTCCCGTGGACCTCCTGGCTACAGAGGACTGCCTGGAGACCTAGGAGACCCCGGTCCCAGAGGTAAGTAGCAGGAGATGCACAGGGCCATGCCGAGAAACATACAGCTCAAAATGTCTGCCCATGTGATCAGCACAGAGCAATGGACTTACTTTGCAGCACAGAACGTACTGTAAGTCTCATTAGAAGTGTACAGACAGGGGTGACCATCTCTAATATGTTGGGCATATTGCAGTTCTCATAGCCAATAGATTGCCTTTTTTTTGTAACATTGTTTTCCGTCTCTTCCACAGGTGATCTTGGTGAACAGGGTGACAAGGGACCCATCGGAAAAGCCATCGAAGGGCCCATTGGAGACCAAGGATACCAAGGTATGACAGTTTATTCACTGTGCATTCACAGTGAGTGTGGTTTGGGCTAGAATGATAAAAGTTAAAGGGTAGCCAAGGGGAGTTGTATCAGTATACTGTCTTTGCCACGAAACCCTTCTTTGTGGGACATCTGAGCTTATATTTGAGAGTAGTGCAGGTTTCCCCTCTGTGTTTGAATCAATGCGTACTTGTTAGGAGACTTGGCTCATTCCCTATACTGTTTCTGTGCCCATAGGTATCCCAGGAGTATTTGGAATCGTCAAAGACGGGCGTGACGGATCCCCAGGAGATCCAGGAGAGCCCGGAGAGGCAGGTAGGACAGGAAGGACAGGGCACTCGGGCTCCCCAGGAATCTGTGACACTACTGCCTGCCAGGGGGCAAATGTCCATGGGAAAACCTCCAATCCCAAGAACCATTAAACATGACTTCCCTCATCCCGTAAGCAGCCACCCCTGGGAGGAGAAAAGAGGAGGAAGAGGAGGAGGAGAGGAGAGAAAGGAGTCACATAATGTCCTCTTTAATGTATTTCAAACAAGACGGGAACAGTAACAACAGATGTGAGATTTATTTTGAGGAAGAGAAGAACATCCCAAGTGTTAAAAGAAGGAAAACAGCAGTTTGGGAAAACAAAGAAACAAACTGAGAGACTAAAAATCAAGACTCCACCCATCTATGAAGTGGACAAAGCTGAGTAAACATTTCACAAGAGCGCTAGAAAACACCTGCATTGCTCCAAATACCATCAAAAGTGAATAACAATTTAATGAAAATAAAAAAGACTGAAAAACAACTTTACTGGAAAAGTGCTTATAGGCCATTATTTTTCAAAACCATTTGTTTGTAAAAATATGTACTTACAGTGAGGGAAAAAAGTATTTGATCCCCTGCTGATTTTGTACATTTGCCAACTGACAAAGACATGATCAGTCTATACTTTGAATGGTAGGTTTATTTGAACTGTGAGAGACATAATAACAACAAAAAAATCCAGAAAAACGCATGTCAAAAATTTTATAAATTGATTTGCATTTTAATGAGGGAAATAAGTATTTGACCCTCTCTCAATCAGAAAGATTTCTGGCTCCCAGGTGTCTTTTATACAGGTAACGAGCTGAGATTAGGAGCACACTCTTAAAGGGAGTGCTCCTAATCTCAGCTTGTTACCTGTATAAAAGACGCCTGTCCACAGAAGCAATCAATCAATCAGATTCCAAACTCTCCACAATGGCCAAGACCAAAGAGCTCTCCAATGATGTCAGGGACAAGATTGTAGACCTACACAAGGCTGGAATGGGCTACAAGACCATCGCCAAGCAGCTTGGTGAGAAGGTTACAACAGCTGGTGTGATTATTCGCAAATGGAAGAAACACAAAATAACTGTCAATCTCCCTCGGCCTGGGGCTCCATGCAAGATCTCACCTCGTGGAGTTGCAATGATCATGAGAACGGTGAGGAATCAGCCCAGAACTACACGGGAGGATCTTGTCAAGGATCTCAAGGCAGCTGGGACCATAGTCACCAAGAAAACAATTGGTAACACACTACACCGTGAAGGACTGAAATCCTGCAGCGCCCGCAAGGTCCCCCTGCTCAAGAAAGCACATATACAGGCCCATCTGAAGTTTGCCAATGAACATCTAAATGATTCAGAGGAGAACTGGGTGAAAGTGTTGTGGTCAGATGAGACCAAAATCGAGCTCTTTGCCATCAACTCAACTCGCTGTGTTTGGAGGAGGAGGAATGCTGCCTATGACCCCAAGAACACCATCTCACCGTCAAACATGGAGGTGGAAACATTATGCTTTGGGGGTGTTTTTCTGCTAAGGGGACAGGACAACTTCACCGCATCAAAGGGACGATGGACGGGGCCATGTACCGTCAAATCTTGGGTGAGAACCTCCTTCCCTCAGCCAGGGCATTGAAAATGGGTTGTGGATGGGTATTCCAGCATGACAATGACCCAAAACACACGGCCAAGGCAACAAAGGAGTGGCTCAAGAAGAGGCACATTAAGGTCCTGGAGTGGCCTAGCCAGTCTCCAGACCTTAATCCCATAGAAATTCTGTGGAGGGAGCTGAAGGTTCGAGTTGCCAAACGTCAGCCTCGAAACCTTTATGACTTGGAGAAGATCTGCAGAGAGGAGTGGGACAAAATGCCTCATGAGATGTGTGCAAACCCGGTGGCCAACTACAAGAAACATCTGACCTCTGTGATTGCCAACAAGGGTTTTGCCACCAAGTACTAAGTCATGTTTTGCAGAGGGGTCAAATACTTATTTCCCTCATTAAAATGCAAATCAATTTATAATATTTCTGACATGCATTTTTCTGGATTTTGTTGTTGTTATTCTGTCTCTCACTGTTCAAATAAACCTACCATTAAAATTATAGACTGATCATGTCTTTGTCAGTGGGCAAACGTACAAAATCAGTAGGGGATCAAATACTTTTTTCCCTCACTGTATGGTCTTTCACTCCCTTATCATCTTGCGTCACATCCCCCACCCCCCCACCCCCCCATGGAAGATAACTCTCCAAAAACTACAACTGTGATTGTCCTTGCAGTGAATGTGTATGTGTCAAGGTCCTTTCTGCTTAGACCGCGGGTGTTACCGCACAGGACAAGCTTACGAAATGTAAAATAGGAAGATATGTGCCAGTGAGCAAAGTGAAGTCTCTGCCAAGGAGCTTTGTGTGTACCGTAACAGGCAATGAAGAAACCTAAGTGCCCAGATATTTTGTATATTGATGCAACCACAGTATTTTACAACTCTTGCTAGACTCGTTTTTTTTTTTAAGCAGTTTGTAAAGTTTTATTGTTGTCAGTTTCTTTTTTTCTCTCTTTTGTTTCACTTTTCATGATTACATGTTTGATTTTAAAATCTCCCCTTCCAATATGTTTTGAAAATAAAAAATGTTGTGGATGCATCAGAAATTGTAATTGTAGAATAACTCATTAACAATGTGTTCTTTATCTTTTTTTATTTTGTAATGACCACATCCACTATGTACCGGTGCTGTAACTATTAAATATACATGACTTTAAATACTATTTATTATTTGTGGGTGACTGTTGTATGTACAGTAAGATGCTACAGCACCATGTTGTAAGAAAAAACAAATAAAGCCACTTTTCAGTAAAACATTACTCTTTTCTACATATCAAGTTAACCAACTGAATGTTAATGCACTAAAACAATCAGTAGATAAACACTAACCAAAAACAAGTAAATTGTCACATTTATTTTTCAAATTTCCAATATAAGTAGGGTAATATGAAAAACAGTCACAATAACATACAAAACAACTTTTGAACAGAGTTGTATATACAGAGTGAAGCATCATTGAACAATATACATTTAGTGTATTTACTGCTGCCAGGAGTACTAAACAAACCTGTATAAAACACAAACAAATATAGTAAAAATATATTACATTTCAAAGATGCACATACGATTAAGAATAACTCAACTGTAATCTAGTGAGGGGATCACATTTTCATCAACTCTTCTATGCTAGAGAAACAGTGCCACCTGTGCACGGCATTCAGTAAAGCACTCTTTTTTTTGTTGAAAAAGGTTTGTTGCCTCAGAATCACAATTATGTAAAGTTGTATATAAAACATATCTCCTTCCTTCTACAGTAACCTGATCTATAGGAGCCCTGTAGTGCAGTTAAACTTGCATTGTATAACCCAGACCCTCAGTCAAAATGTTGGTATGTTACTTACATGGTCCAAAATGTCAAACATTCCCCCGTTTTAATTATTGTTATTCATGAGGTTTGGAAGTGAAGCTCATTTGAAATATCAGTTGAACTATCAAGCCATTTTATATCAAAATAAAATTGAGGAAATCTGAGAAAAGATGATGGCCAAATGATGAAGATGGAAAATTACATGTTTGAGTACATGCCCTGTTAAGGGGGTTAATAATCACATTGAGGTACAATAATATTTCAAGGTGTTGAGATAAAGGAATAAACAGAACACCTAACTAATTTTTCTTGCTGCAAAAAACAATCAAATGGATGTGTGTCTTTGGCAATACCTGATGCTTTTCTGACAGCTAAAATTCCAAAGCCAAACCTGATGGGAGTAGAGCTACTCTTGGGTAAAATAATTTTATAATAAATAGAATAATTATTAAATAGGTGTAGTAACTCTAAAGCCTGGTGTACACTACATGATTTTGGCTTCGATTTAGCTGTCCCAGACAAGTTTTTGAGATTGTCCTTGCAGATTTTGTGCCGATAAAACCAAACCTGTTTGAAAATATTGGGACGTCTGGGACTGCTCAAAGATGAGATCGGTAGCCCTCAGATTGCGTCTTTGACCCACTCACATTAAACGAGCGTCGGTGATGGCCGCGCGCCCCGAGTAGGCAACGACATGGGGATTTTGTCTCCGATCTCAAAAACTTGTCTGGGACAGCTAAATCGTGGCCAAAATCCTGTAGTGTGCACCCGGCTAAAGAGGTTGTTTCATTGCTCCGATGCCTGTGGGTCGCTTGGTGGCTCTGCGGTCTCCTGGCAGACCATGACCTGGCCTGAGGCACTGCTAGGCTTGATCCGCTGACCAGTCTTACCACAGAACGTGCTCTGGAAATCCTGAGGGAGAGGAGAAAGTCGCCACAGGAGAATAGCACTCTTTGGCAGGGTTTCCCAAACTCGGTCCTGGGGCCTCCTAGTTGTATGTTTTGGTTTTTGCCCTAGCACTACACAGCGGATTCAAATAACCAACTAATCATCAAGCTTTGATTATTTTAATCCGCTGTTTAGTGCTAGGGCAAAAACCAAAATGTGCACCAAGGGGGGGCACCAGGACGGAGTTTGGGAAACCCTGCTCTATGGTACCTCAGGACACTACAGCAGCATGACACAATAATATGTATGTTCAGGGCTTGACATTCACTTTTTTAGACTCAAGTGGGACAGATTTTTTACTTGTCCAAAAGCTCAAGTCACTTATCCCCCCCAGAGTATGAATGAACATTGATTCTGGAAAATGAATGCTCCGTTTTTGTTGCGCACGGCATTAGCAGCATTTTAGCCAGACTGTTATACTAGCTATCTAGTCTGTTTTTATAAATGTGAGCATAAAAAACAATTATATAAAGGAATTGCCAACTCGTTCTCATTCTGAGAAATAAGGTAGGCCACTTGATTTCAACATCTGAACAAAGTGGACAGGCTAGCATGCTGTTCAAACAGTTTGAGGACAGAAGGTTGTGTTCATAACAATTAAACTGTTTTACCTTGTTAGCTAGCAAATACTAGATCCAAGTTGGCTAGACTTTAAATATAAAGATTAGCTGGCTACTCACTAGCACGTGGGCTTACGCTTGAGAGATTGCTTATGAGACCTGTGTTCATTTTCTATAATGCCTGCTACCAGAAGTTGGTCATTATTAGTGAATGTGCATTATGCATGGTTCTGGTTAAATTTGTAACAAAAACTGCATTTTCATAGACTGTCTTGAAAACCAGATCAGTGATTATTGCAAAAAAGCAGGGTACATTTCTTAGGATAAATTAATTACATTATTAATGGGTCTTATGATTGTGGAAGGCCCTGAATTCATTAGATTATTGCTGACTGTTTGAAATGCAGTGTATTTTACATTTAATTGTAGAACAAAGCTTATTTAAAGAAAAATAAATAGAGATATCGTAAATCGCCCTTAAGTTTGAAAGAAAAGATATCTATGATTTGTAGGTCATATCACCTAGCCCTACAATGAGGCTGATGTAAGAGATAAGACCATTTATCTTAAAATGCGGATAAAGTTTTATTTCTTCATATTATAAGCTCAACGATGCGCACTTGGCTGTAGGCTACGCAGGAATGTTCCAAAATGCAATTGCGGGAAAACACCATTCTCAAAAGCGTACCGCATGTGTGAGCGGATGAAAATATCAGTTAGAAATTAAGAAAGAGGGGAGATCTAAAGATGCATCAAATAGCATGGGTTACTTACAAGGCATTCGGAAAGTATTCAGACCCCTTGACTTTTTCCACATTTTGTTACGTTACAGCCTTATTCTAAAATGGATTAAATGAACAATTTTGTGTGTATAAATGGGAGGTGCACAGTCACGGGACGCTTTTAATTGTATTTGCATACGTATTCAGACCCTTTGCTATGAGACTCAAAATTGAGCTCAGGTGCATCCTGTTTCCATTGATCATCTTTGAGATGTTTCTACAACTTGATTGGAGTCCACCTGTGGTAAATTCAATTGATTGGACATGATTTGGAAAGGCACACACCTGTCTATATAAGGTCCCACAATTGACAGTGCATGTCAGAGCAAAAACTAAGCCATGAGGTCAAAGGAATTATTATTTTTAATACATTTGCAAAAATGTCTAAAAACCTGTTTTTGCTTTGTCATTATGGGCTAGTGTGTGTAGATTGATGAGGGGGAAAAACAATTGAATACATTTTAGAATAAGGCTGTTATGTAACAAAATGTGGAAAAAGTCAAGGGGTCTGAATACTTTCCGAATGCACTGTATATGACTAGGATTGTGCCTTTGGCTGCTGGACAATAAAATAAAGTTGATTTGAAAACCAATAGAACATGAGAAAAATGCTGGTTTCAACGGCATATTAAGTGTTTATAAAATAATTCCCTCAACATTTCTATGGTTGTAAACAAGGTAAGACATGCTTCATAAAATGACATAAAACTTCCAGGTTTTAAACAATTAAGTTTATGGGTAAATAGTTTCAAAATGCTGACCGCCTCTGCTCAGATTCAGAGTGGGTGATGTGCGGTGCGCAACAGGCACGGTCCTTCACTCTCCGGTCCTGTGACCATTTGATCTGAATGAACCATGCCTCGAGTATTTCAACAGAATCAAGCCTTTAGACGTTAATGTTAATTATCCTTCATTATAATTGTCAAACATGACTGGCGTTTAGCCTATATTTATGTAATTAAAAGTCTCATTAAAGTTTGGCTACATTTTCTGGCGCCTCCCTCATGTCAGCATCGGTTTGGACATGAGGTTGTAGCCAATATGCATATCACCTACACTTTGACATACACTTTTTTATTTATGTACATGATTTAAAAAAAAATATTATTCCAATTTTGGCCTCTGATCGGATTAATTGTTTGAAATGTATATTCTTCTTGATCAACTATTTTTCTTTGACTTGTCCCGGACAAGAGGACAAGCGTTAATGTCGAGCCCTGCTGTTGATGAGATCATACCATATAGGGCCTATCAACTTAAGTCAGGCACTCACCTGTTTAATGGAGTCCCCATACACCTCTCGGATGTACTTGAGGAAAGCGGTGGTCCATTGCAGGGTGGTGGCTTTATCAGTCTCATTGTTGCAGAACGGCGCCAGCACATTAAGCTCATCACAGCAGATGCGAATCCTCCTCCTATACCCAAGTAAAAGGTTTGAGGTGTGTACTAAGTTTGCTCTTTTATGGTTAAGGTTTAGTATGCTGTGCATTTTGGGTCTGAATGTTAATGATCAAGAGTAAACAGTTTGTGTGTCTGAGTGTGACAGTACGCACGAGTGTGTATCTGATTACCTGCGTTCCCGCTCCTTGCTGTTGTGCCTCTCTCTGCGCTGGCTACTTTCCACTGGAGGGCCTACTCTCTTTCTGGTGCCTGCTCCTCCAGCTGCTCTTCCTGCCGCTGAGTCTGGGACGACACCGGGGGGGGCCTTGACAATACGGGGGCCACAGGTCCTACCAAGTTTAGCAGTGGGTGCAGGCCTCGCCAGAGCATCATCTGAAAGAGATACAGAGGGTGTTAAGAGTTCGAAAAAACTGATGTTTTGTTCAGCAATACTACAGTACATGACATAGCCATGAGAAGCATGCTGAATTTGGAGAAGATAAACAAATGAGACATACTGAGATAGAGAGAGAATGTACATGCAGTTTTGTTATGAGTGCTCTCAAAATCAAGCTAAACAGTGAACATACTGACACGTACATACCTTCCACCTTCACCCAAAGTTGCTCCTCTGTTGGGTTGGGGCGGTTGACGCATGGCACTTTGTCAGTCATCTTGTCTTGCCGGTAGCTGAATGTGAAGTTCTTTGGAATGATCAACCCTTGATGCTTATTGGGTTCAAGATTTTGAAGGACATTCCCAAACCCCTAGGAATAGAAGACTTGTTAAAACATAGCACTGAATGTCTTCCTCGTAACAATAGAAAACAATTACATCTCGATTTATTAGTAACATCAGTAGTATGTTGCTCATACTTGACGGGTGCCAGCGATGGGGTTGAACATGCTTCCATATGGGTATGACACCTCAATTGGGTAGCCCCGATCTGACCTCACCCACTTCTGCAGTTGTGGATGGATTGCTGCTTCTTGCGCCTCATTGGACTGATGTAGCATTGTCAAAACACTGTAGCAGAAAGACAAACGTGTTTTTAGTCCTGTAGAGAATGTACAGCTATAAACAAAGTATACATTATCATCACTCAAAATTGAGGGATAAAAACGTACTTGCTAAGAGCAGCTGATTGCGCGTCCTGTTCTCTGGGGGTGCAGTTGAACCTCTTCTCCAAGCGAACTCGGGCGGGTGGATTTGGCCTGGACAGTAGCTGTGCGCTACCGTTGTCGTATGCTTCAAAGCCACATTCCCCGGTTGCATCCACTGCACTCCTGACTTTAGCCAACACGGAGCCGAGGACTTCTCCGCAAGTGGTGGGTGTCCTTTCTCCAGATATAACGTTCCCGTCGCTGACCTGTACCATTTTAATTTCCTGGATGTCAACATGTCCACTCTGGTTCGAGCTGCCGAGGGCGTACTGCTGCTCATCATTTGAAGTTGATGTGGCATCAGGTGGGGAGTTCTGGGGAGACCTTGTTGGGTATTCAGCCTCACAGTTTGTGGTCATAGGTTGGGGTGCAGGGCTGCCCACAGTGAATATGGTAGTGTTGAACCGGGTATCTCCAGATCCCTCTGGATCAGAAACCTGTGCCTCCATGTGTGACTGGATGATGTGCTGAAGGTGGGTGTACTCCACTTCTGTCATCTCCATCAGGTTGAGCTCAGTGCCCAAAATCTGGCCTTGATTGTTTGGAACACACCCATTTTGGCTTGAGATCAACTCGACAGGATCTGGGTTGTACTGCCCAGGTGCAGGTGACATATGAATGGTTTTACAAGCCAAAGACATCGACATTCCTGTTGAGGAGAGAAACAGATTATTAATGTCAGGCTTGAACAATAACACAACTAGTTTCAAATTCAACAAAGCTAGCTATTTGTCTGTTTACCGAGGAAGAGGCTAACGTTAGCCAGACATCAGCCCATTGATTTAGCTAACAAGCTACTTTTCCCGCTCTGATTGATAAATTCACCTCCCGCATCTCATAGCAACGCTCGCTACTCTATGTCAACTCACTTCACATGAGATCCAAAATACAACTACTACCGCGCGAGCTACACTTATTTTCACTGACATTTTGAATTATAGCTAGCTAGTAGAAATGTGACTATTTAGTCAACTTAAAAATGAGTTTCTAAACATTCAACTATGCAGTAACGTTAGCTAGCTAAGTTAGCAGATGTTAGCTAGCTCAGAGATACTTTTTAGTATTTTCTTTAGCTTGCTAGCTAGAGTAGCAAAGTATCAATGGCTAGCTAAAGTTAGTTAGCCAGAAACGTTTATCTTTCACCACCCTTATAATTGTATCAATTAAATATTTGACAACTATCTGAATAGATGTATAGACGTGTATTTAAGTAGTCTTCAATTATAATTTCATTAAATTATCAAAACTGTCGTTGTAAAACAGGCTCATGTTCAGAATTTTACCAACCGATTTGACAGACCAGAGAACGAACAGACGTGATCTGACGCCAGGTGTTTTCATTGGCCCCAAAACAATGCATCCTCAGTACTGTCAATCCATCAAAATTATTCAAAATTATTTTTCTGAGATTATTTGGTAATTTGCTCGACTCCTCCCATCATAAAAAACTGGGAAATCATAAACGTTCAACGATTTTAATTATTTGCTTATGTGGAAATTACCTTAGTGCAGAATAACTCACCCTTCCAATGAAACCATCAGTTCAACCACTCACCTAACCTAACATAGCAGGCGTAGAAAAAAACAAGACGCCTGAGCGGAGACCCTACTTCCGTTTTTCAGGTTAAAAGCGATCAATGTTAATTCGAGTTGCCTCCTCTGTAATTCTCCTGCCTCCTAATAAACGTAATGTGAAAACGTGCCTGGTATTCTAATTGATTTGTGTTGGGCTGGCCGGGTTTATGGTTTGTGCAACATTGTAGGCTAGCCTAAAGACTGACCAAGCGTGGCCATTACTGTTGTGTCAGAGAGAAGGGCGCCTGAATCTCTCACATAACTACAGTGAGATTCACTAAAATGAAATAACTCTGAATACTACACCAGGAGTAGACCTATAATTTAGCCACAGAGTATTAATAGCTTTTTTTTCATAGCCTAGCTGTGGATTGTGTGTAGCCCAATTACAAATTATAGCCGAGTCGGGAACGCGCTTCAAATCTGTCATTGAACAGCATGCAGCCAAAACAGCCTTTTGCAATATTTCAATTACAAATCGCGGGAAAACACAGGTTGGATAGCAAATGGCTCCAGCTGAAAAGAGAATACTAATCTGTCTGTAGGCTACCTAAATATTGTATCTTCCAAATAGGCCTATTGAGAGAACAGCATTGTTTTACAAAGTTAGCTAAAACAAGCGAGAGATAGGCTTTTGGCACGAGCACATCGGCGGTCGCTGGTGAGTGAGTTGCACCTCATCGGGTGAGTCAGTGAAACTGGAAAGTTTTTTTTAGGAATATAATTTCCTCCTTATATTGTACAATATGTGTGTCTTCACACACTTAGGCCTGGATTCAAAACAATGTCGTTTTTATTGATCTCAGATTCTCAGTTTGTCAGTGTCAAAGTAGCCTGTCATTTCGATCATTTGTGCGGTAATAAAAAAGATTCAGTCATGTCAAATTATGTAGAATTGCAAGAAATGCGTTATAAAAGGACACATTTTTTCCGGACCCTAGTCTACAATTCCCCCAAATTTTTTACGTTATGAATATACTGATATTTTGTCTTTATTTAATCTTTATTCAAACATTGTAGTTGTATGCCTATATGTACTGTTTTGCATTTTTCTGAACAGACTATTCAGAATATAATGAATTTAAGCAATGCATGATGGCTAATGGTTTTTTATTCGGTTGTAGTTCCATATATTTCTTACAAAAAACAAACGTGTAAACCGTTTTTATTGACAAGAATGTAACTGAAAATACCATAGCAGCCTTGCCATTGTTCATTAATACCAATTATTTATTTTTTTCATATAAAATTTGGGGAAATGTATTCTGTCATTGTAGTCTTAAAATATTGTTGGCCAACAATATAGCTAAGGTCAACAATAACGTAGCTAAGGTGAATAAAGAAAGTTGCATAGACAACATAGAATATGTGGATATTTTTGTTGCATTACTTGCATATATTTGGATATCATTATCACTTATTATATTAGCCACCTATAGTTAGGCTATATATTCACCTTTTTCCTCTTAGCATCTTCAAAGAAATACACATTGCCACTCAATCTGTATTCATCTTATGACTTCTCCTTGGAAGAAGGACAGAGGGACCCTAGGAGGGACATAAAGGAGTTGATCAAATCCTGTTAAGACATAGACAATCGGGTGAGATGAGGTCCTAACTAGTCAATTATCTAAATTGATTGTTCATTGTACAAGGGAGGAGCCGAAACTTGCAGACACTGTAGCCTTTAAGGACTGGAGTTGCACACATGTCATAGAACAACATGAAAAAGAAAGTGACAGAGTAATAATGCATTGGTGGTAAATGGTGACAGACTGACTGATCTGCAAGTAATAATACATATTTATTTGTAATGCAAAGTGATTTGTAGATCAGTCAGTGTGCGTGTGGAGGAGGATGAAGACCTTTAGTTATGTGCAGGACATAGTAAAACACACAGCTGTCAATGACATGCAGCTTTTCTCATAGACACAGGAGGTTACTATGTGAAGGAATGTGTTAGGATTGGAAGTTGTCTCTTATGTTTCTTTTGAGATGGTATGGCCTCCAAGACCATCTGGATGAGGCTATTAAAAAGGCAGAACGGCTTGCTGAGGAGCTCAACCAAGAGAAAGCACCCACAAGCCCAACTGGAAGAGGCCAATAACGAGGCAAAAAGGCTGGCTGAGGAGCTCAACCCAGAACCGGTAATGTAACAAGTCATACATTACCGGTAATGTAACCCCTATAACTCCCATACGTGCACAAATATTCCCAACACACACCCAGCACCACAGCATTATGATTTATCATTGCAATTTGTTTGTCAAAGTAGAGCCCACATGGCACAAATTTAAATTTAAACGTAGACTCAGTGATATGACCTGATCACGGGCATCAATGATATTGCACATTGAGCATGAGGCATAAGGGTGCACTTGTTAGCATCCTTGTGAACATCTACACATGTTAGCTGTGTGAGTGAGCCAGAACGTGGGTCTACTGCAGGTGCCTTTCCTCAGCTGACAAATCACTTCACCTTAGGTGAAAATAAGGGCCAGTACATCAAGAGCCAGACCAGTGCAAACTTTTGGGCCAGTCACTGAGGGGGAAGAATCAGGCATTGATGAGCGATTTTAATAGATTCATCTATACAATTCCTTGTTATTCAGTGGCCTTTTTTCAAATTTTTTATTAAAGCCGTAATCGGTAGTTGAAACAATAACAAAGCTCACTCCCCATCCCGATTTTGGTAAAAAGCTCCCCTGTTTTGGTAAAAAGTTGATTGATGGGGTTGGGGAAATGTAACCACTTTCAATTTATAGACAGAGCTATGGATGCAATAACTTACCATCAATTATATTAAAATAACAGTTTTAACCATGTTTTAAGGCTATACAGTGTTTTTTTAAACATTTACTTTGTTTGCAAACATTTGACTAAAACAAGCATATAGTTTGTGTAAAACAAGCTTATATTTTGGGTTCTGATGGGGTATGACAGTTGAATTAAACTCATGAGGCATTAATAAGTTATAATCTTCATGAATCAATGGGTACATATCATTAATATAAGTCCAAAAATGGCTGTAGCAACTTCTGAATGCCCCTTTAAATCTGATCCTTTTTTGCATATCTCATTTTAGAGACAAGGACCAGTTTTCAGCATTGATGAAGAAATAGGTATGTATAAATTGTTTCACTGTCAAAATTGGGGTCATCTTGGTGTTACTGAATTATACTACACTACATATTTATTTTGACAGTGATGCAACATTTTTAAATGTGGCTCTATTCTCCAGAATTTCGGATTTGAGATCAAATGTTTGATATGAGGTTACAGTACAGAATGTCACCTTTTATTTTAGGGTATTTTCAGACATATCTGATTTACTATTTAGAAATGAAAACACTTTATATGTCTAGACCCCCCCCTTACTTACATTTTTACATTTACATTTTTAGTCATTTAGCAGACGCTCTTATCCAGAGCGACTTACAGGAGCAATTAGGGTTCAAGGGCACATCGACAGATTTTTCTCCTAGTCGGCTCGGGGATTAGAACCAGCGACCTTTCGGTTACTGGCACTACGCTCTTAACCACTAAGCTACCTGCCGCCCTACTTACAATAAAAGTGACTACAAAATGACACAAATTATTCACCATTCAGTTCCTATTGGGCGCAATATAATCTGAAACACAACCAAAACAAGCTGTAAATGTATCCAACAAGTTTGTAGATTCACAAGCTTGATGTAGTCATTGTGTTCTAGGAATATGGGTCCAAATACTAAACTTTTGACAACTTTAATCCATACATGAAATGTGTCTAAATACTTATGACATCGTCAAATGGTGGGGCTAGTTGCAAGTTGTATTAGTCGTATGTACTGGATACAGATGGTAACACCATCCAACGAAATGCTTACTTGCAGGTTCCTTCTTGACGATGCAATTCAAAATGCTGGAGTATAGAGACAAATTCAACATTTTAGCATCACTGTCCAAATACTTCTGTAGAGGACTGCAATAACAAAATCCTGGCAGGGCTTTTTCCTGTACATTTCCTTCAATATGAAGCAATCTGCCATTCCACATTATGGAATTAGTCTTAGCTGAATTCATTCAAATCCACTATTGGAATGTTTACACAGTGTCTTTCCTTTTGCAACCACTGTCTGTAATTGTGGAAGCTGGAAGCATTTGCCTTTGAGGAGAGTTTACTCTGTAGTCAAAATACACTGAGTGTACAAAACATTCCTAATATTGAGTTGCACTCCCTTTTGCCCTCAGAACAGCCTCAATTCGTCAGGGCATGGACTCTACAAGGTGTCGAAAGCGTTCCACAGGGATGCTTCCCACAGTTGTGTCAAGTTGGCTGGATGTCCTTTGGGTGGTGGACCATTCTTGATACACACGGGAAACTGTTGATCGTGAAAAACCCAGGAACGCTGTAGTTCTTGACACAAACCGGTGCGCCTGGCACCTACTACCACACCCCGTTCAAAGGCACTTACATATTTTGTCTTGCCCATTGACCCTCTGAATGGCACACATACACAATCCATGTCTCAATTGTTTCAAGGCTTAAACATCCTCCTTTAGCCTGTCTCCTCCCCTTCATCTACACTGAAGTGGATTTAACAAGTGACATCAATAAGGGATCATAGCTTTCACCTGGTCAGTCTGTTTTGTACACTCAGTGTGTTTTTGCTGTTTTAAGAACATTCAGAATTTCTTTTCGACGATGGAATCATGTTCTATTGTGTGATATTCCATTTTAGACTTAATACTCAATATTTTGGTCTGCCCTGTAATTTAATTTACTGTAGAATCAAAGCTGAGGTTTTTGCTTGTCACACCATAGATTCTGCAGAGATATATTTGCTGTCACCTACTTACAGCCCTATGTGCGATTTAAAAGATGAATTATATTTTAAATATTATTTATTCCGTTTTTATTGTGTTTTCAAAAATGCAATACTTCATTGAGAAATTAACATCCTCCTAGCTGACTTAGAAGACCCTGAGTGTGCAAATCCTGCTGTACCTGGTGCATCACACAGTTGAAGTGTGAAGAAGGAACTCTCACCGGATAGGTGGAGGGAGTCCAAGCCTGAGATCGTAGATTCTCTGCTGGCTGCAGAGCATGCTTCTCAGAAGAATGCAATGTGAAAACGGCTATTCTGCAATGTAGAGACTGTCTGCCGAAACAGCTTTACTGCGAAGACTGCAATGTCTCTACACATGCGAAAGTTCCTCTTGCACAACATAGTCCATGATCGCGGGATTCTACACGCCCCTTCCTCCAACCACAGCCATATCTCTCCACAGTGATGGCAAATATGCACTTCATGAACAGGGTGTGTTTTTATATTTTTTCGCGGCTGAATGTATTATATCAAAGTTAAAATGTATTCTTGTTTATTGTTGTATAAAATATTGTCCCTAGATTGTTTCTTACCATTGGACGTACCAGAGGTGATATGTGGTTGCCTGACAAGCCCCATCCATGTTGGCCCTGGGAAACATATCATCCTCGTAGGAATAAATGGTACAGTACGTGCAATATCTACAAGAACCAAACAGTGATGTAGCAACGCAATGTAAAACGACATTAATTCAGACTGTACATTTCTTTCCTCAAAGTCGCTACAATGTCACAGTGCCTGTGCTGACCTGCACAACCTGTCTTAGCACCTGGACAGCAAACTTGGCAGATCTGACAAAGAATGGGTACTGGCCTGCCACTGTCAACTGTGACACCATATACAGTGGGGGAAAAAAGTATTTAGTCAGCCACCAATTGTGCAAGTTCTCCCACTTAGAAAGATGAGAGAGGCCTGTAATTTTCATCATAGGTACACGTCAACTATGACAGACAAAATGAGGGGAAAAAAATCCAGAAAATCACATTGTAGGATTTTTAATGAATTTATTTGCAAATTATGGTGGAAAATAAGTATTTGGTCAATAACAAAAGTTACTCTACTTTGTTATATACCCTTTGTTGGCAATGACACAGGTCAAACGTTTTCTGTAAGTCTTCACAAGGTTTTCACACACTGTTGCTGGTATTTTGGCCCATTCCTCCCTGCAGATCTCCTCTAGAGCAGTGATGTTTTGGGGCTGTCGCTGGGCAACACGGACTTTCAACTCCCTCCAAAGATTTTCTATGGGGTTGAGATCTGGAGACTGGCTAGGCCACTCCAGGACCTTGAAATGCTTCTTACGAAGCCACTCCTTCGTTGCCCGGGCGGTGTGTTTGGTATCATTGTCATGCTGAAAGACCCAGCCACGTTTAATCTTCAATGCCCTTGCTGATGGAAGGAGGTTTTCACTCAAAATCTCACGATACATGGCCCCATTCATTCTTTCCTTTACACGGATCAGTCGTCCTGGTCCCTTTGCAGAAAAACAGCCCCAAAGCATGATGTTTCCACCCCCATGCTTCACAGTAGGTATGGCGTTCTTTGGATGCAACTCAGCATTCTTTGTCCTCCAAACACGACGAGTTGAGTTTTTACCAAAAAGTTCTATTTTGGTTTCATCTGACCATATGACATTCTCCCAATCCGTAGTGTGTTACTGATGGTAGGTTTTGTTACTTTGGTCCCAGCTCTCTGTAGGTCATTCACTAGGTCCCCCTGTGTGGTTCTGGGATTTTTGCTCACCGTTCTTGTGATCATTTTGACCCCACAGGGTGAGATCTTGCGTGGAGCCCCAGATCGAGGGAGATTATCAGTGGTCTTGTATGTCTTCCATTTCCTAATAATTGCTCCCACAGTTGATTTCTTCAAACCAAGCTGCTTACCTATTGCAGATTCAGTCTTCCCAGCCTGGTGCAGGTCTACAATTTTGTTTCTGGTGTCCTTTGACAGCTCTTTGGTCTTGGCCATAGTGGAGTTTGCTGTGTGACTGTTTGAGGTTGTGGACAGGTGTCTTTTATACTGATAACAAGTTCAAACATGTGCCATTAATACAGGTAACGAGTGGAGGACAGAGGAGCCTCTTAAAGAAGAAGTTACAGGTCTGTGAGAGCCAGAAATCTTGCTTGTTTGTAGGTGACCAAATACTTATTTTCCACCATAATTTGCAAATAAATTCATAACAAATCCTACAATGTGATTTTCTGGAGAAAAAAATTCTCAATTTGTCTGTCATAGTTGACGTGTACCTATGATGAAAATTACAGGCCTCTCTCATCTTTTTAAGTGGGAGAACTTGCACAATTGGTGGCTGACTAAATACTTTTTTTCCCCACTGTACCAGGTAGATCTGTTCAGTTCTTTTGAGGAGCTGAAAGTGTCAGCCACAGGAATGTCCTATCTGGCGTTTATGCAGATTTTGGAGCAGCGAACTGACTTCTTTGGCAGGGTAACAATAAATTATACTCAGCTTTACCAATGTATGACTTCAGGTTAACAATATGTTAAAGTTATGTTACACATACCGTTGTAACAAAATGTATTTCCAGTACAACAACTACGTTAACTTCAGGTCTCTTGCTACAGTATGTGGTAGCCTCCTGCACCACTGTCCTGCCATGCCCCTTATCTGTGCCCCTCTTCCATCCAATATTTCCAGCTCTTTACAACATACAGTGGGGAAAAAAAGTATTTAGTCAGCCACCAATTGTGCAAGTTCTCCCACTTAAAAAGATGAGAGAGGCCTGTAATTTTCATCATAGGTACACGTCAACTATGACAGACAAATTGAGAAAAAAAATTCCAGAAAATCACATTGTAGGATTTTTAATGAATTTATTTGCAAATTATGGTGGAAAATAAGTATTTGGTCACCTACAAACAAGCAAGATTTCTGGCTCTCACAGACCTGTAACTTCTTCTTTAAGAGGCTCCTCTGTCCTCCACTCGTTACCTGTATTAATGGCACCTGTTTGAACTTGTTATCAGTATAAAAGACACCTGTCCACAACCTCAAACAGTCACACTCCAAACTCCACTATGGCCAAGACCAAAGAGCTGTCAAGGACAGCAGAAACAAAATTGTAGACCTGCACCAGGCTGGGAAGACTGAATCTGCAATAGGTAAGCAGCTTGGTTTGAAGAAATCAACTGTGGGAGCAATTATTTGGAAATGGAAGACATACAAGACCACTGATAATCTCCCTCGATCTGGGGCTCCACGCAAGATCTCACCCGTGTGGTCAAAATGATCACAAGAACGGTGAGCAAAAATCCCAGACCACACGGGGGGACCTAGTGAATGATCTGCAGAGAGCTGGGACCAAAGTAACAAAGCCTACCATCAGTAACACACTACGCCGCCAGGGACTCAAATACTGCAGTGCCAGACATGTCCCCCTGCTTAGGCCAGTACATGTCCAGGCCCGTCTGAAGTTTGCTAGAGTGCATTTGGATGATCCAGAAGAGATTTGGGAGAATGTCATATGGTCAGATGAAACCAAAATATAACTTTTTGGTAAAAACTCAACTCGTCGTGTTTGGAGGACAAAGAATGCTGAGTTGCATCCAAAGAACGCCATACCTACTGTGAAGCATGGGGGTGGAAACATCATGCTTTGGGGCTGTTTTTCTGCAAAGGGACCAGGACGACTGATCCGTGTAAAGGAAAGAATGAATGGGGCCATGTATCGTGAGATTTTGAGTGAAAACCTCCTTCCATCAGCAAGGGCATTGAAGATGAAACGTGGCTGGGTCTTTCAGCATGACAATGATCCCAAACACACCGCCCGGGCAACGAAGGAGTGGCTTCGTAAGAAGCATTTCAAGGTCCTGGAGTGGCCTAGCCAGTCTCCAGATCTCAACCCCATAGAAAATCTTTGGAGGGAGTTGAAAGTCCGTGTTGCCCAGCGACAGCCCCAAAACATCACTGCTCTAGAGGAGATCTGCATGGAGGAATGGGCCAAAATACCAGCAACAGTGTGTGAAAACCTTGTGAAGACTTACAGAAAACGTTTGACCTGTGTCATTCCCAAAAAAGGGTATATAACAAAGTATTGAGAAACTTTTGTTATTGACCAAATACTTATTTTCCACCATAATTTGCAAATAAATTCATAAAAAATCCTACAATGTGATTTTCTGGATTTTTTAAAATAATTTTGTCTGTCATAGTTGACGTGTACCTATGATGAAAATTACAGGCCTCTCTCATCTTTTTAAGTGGGAGAACTTGCACAATTGGTGGCTGACTAAATACTTTTTTTCCCCACTGTAAGTACTCGTCCTACTTTTGCGTTGGCTTTCACCTGCTTTGCTGGCAACACTATGCACTTGCCCTGCTTTAACTCAAATCCAGTCAGCCATAGTGAATTATAGTACGTTTTGTTTATAGTATTGTTGTAAGTTATTTAATTAGAAGACAATGCACTAGACCTTATCATTTCAGTCTGCAGCTGGCATGTATAGTTGTCTAGAGAACTTTCACTAAAGACATGAAGTGGGAAGGACAATCCCTCTCAGACAACCGCTGGTACATCTGAAGTATCCATTTTAACCAGCACTACGACCAGAAACTCTACCAAGGACATTGGGATCTCTGGTGGGAAAACCAGAGTCCTATATCATCAACTCAACTATCGAGGACAGCTACACGTAAATACATGTTGCATTTCTAATCCGAATGAGCGTTATTAGGGTGCATAAGTATTATGATTACTGTGAGCATAGTCTCCAAAGGAACCACGATAGTTTGAATCTCTGTCTCTCCCTTCCACTCTGACCCTCCTTCTAAACAAGCAGTCATGCGATTGTTAGTCCAGTCCACTAGGGACCTGTTTTCATTGTATTACGTTAGTAATCAATAACCTATGTGTGCTTGTATTGTGTTATTATTTAGTTAGTTAGTAAATAAATAATTAAGCCAATTTGTGTATTGCTGATTCATCAATAAGGTTAGGGTTCTTGCAGTTTCAAGGATTATGCGACGTTCAGAATTAGACTGATAAGAGGTAATTATTTGATAAGTGACTGTTATCGATATATAACATATCTTCTATGAGTTTAATTCGGGAGATGGTAACTCGTTAAACAACTTATTCGATGGTGCCCCAAATTCCTAATGAGTTAATTGTTACATAATTAATTTAATCGAGTGATAATTAAACATAGTTAGGTGATTCGATAAGTAACAGTCATACATTAAAGTAAGTCACGTCACGACACACCACTCCCTCCATTCAGAATGTGTCCCCACGCTTCACTGTCCCAAATGCAACACACTTTACAAGTGCTTCTTTTTGACAATCTCCCACTTCTGATCTCCATTGTAGCGAACACAAGGGGTAGCTCAGCGCCCTCAGCTAGATTTGAAAAACCTAACCACTGTCCCGTTAACGCCTCGCTCCCCCAAAAATGTTCAACCTATACTCTTCTACTTCCTTGTCTAGGGTTATGGAAAAGGGGTATGTGGAGCATCCCCAGTGGACAGCAGCTAAAGTCGTCAAGGAAAACAAACTACAAACTTGATCAAGAGGGACTTGAAGTTGCCGTCTGCCGCCACGGAATACTTCTGAGGAGCCTCAACATGATGTGTGGAGAGATCTTTGCGTACCCACTGTTCTTGCAGAAGGAGTTGTCTGGCAGCAGGAACATACAATTAATGTGTACGGATGTGATCTGCAAATTTTGGCCATACCTGACCAAAGTTGCCCTTCATTGTCCAGAGCTCGCCACTCTTCTGGACATGAAGCCACTTCTTTCCATCATGCATGCAAAGGCACATCGTTTGAAATGCGAGGTAAGTTTTTCTTTATTAAACTGTTGAAAGAGAATTTCCAGCGTCAGTCCTTAACAAGGCTTCCCATTTAGATGTTTGTTATTCACATAATTGCAATATTAAGTCAATATTATTTTTGATGTAAATTAAGATTAAGTGGGGAGGACGGAATCAGGAAGGAGCTGGCACAACTCTGGGGGAGGAAGTGGAACAAGGGAACAGCTGCTTGTCGAGGGCTGCAATCTGTTCCAAGCAAATGTCCAAAGGAGGTAAACTATTTGTTTAAGGTTGTTCTATTCAGCTATGTCAGCACTTATCTGGAATAAGGAGTTCTATTTGGCTTTTCTAGCAAGAACAGACATGCTATCCATCCAGGCCATGGGGTGGAACAGAAGAACCTGGACAGAGCATTGTCCAGAAGATACTTGAAGGTATATTGTGTGGATCAATACATTTCTTTTAGAAGTATTATATCTATGCATTTAATGTATTTTTAAACAATTAATTATTCAGTTTTCTTTTTGTCATAATTCTTAGACAACAGCAAAAATCCAGGAGGAGACCCAGACTCTCGGAAATTTGAAGAGTGATATGGGTGTAGGCGATGAGACTCTGGATAACGGAAGTTCAGCAATGGGCTAATACAGGTAAATTAATACAAATAAAAAAGAATCCTAAATGTAACTCTCCTGGACTGTCACCTTGACGTGGTGGAGAGGCTTGCGTACTCCAATGACCCTGAGAGCTAAGCCGGAGAGGGTGTATTCCACCGGCAGGTGCATTCAAGCCGGACAGGTCGAAGGGTATGAGGCAGACAAAACATTCCCTGGTCCTCCAGGTTGGGGGTTATTTGCATTGGGCTCACTCACTCACCCATCACATAACAAATAATTTGTTACAAAAACCTTTGCAGGCCATATGTTCCTCCAGGAAGTGAGTGCAACTACTCACCGTGGGACATATATTGTTAATTTATGGATTTATTGTATTTCAGAGGAAACAGCTGAGAACATGGATGGTCCCCAGGTACTATAGAGAACAATTGAAGTCCTGTTTCTTAGCATCAAACAAAGGAAACAGAACCTCTACCGTCAGACAGGTTTATTACATTTCATGAATATTGAATTGGACACACTTCATTTCTCTTTCATTTCAAAGCCATGCAATTTAACAAATAATTCCATTCTCCTTTTGTTTTGATGACAGATGGATGCAAGAGACGACATCCCCTGCGCAGACAAATATTGGAAGGAAAGGCCAAATTGACAGCTGCCAGATTCAGCAATACCATCTGCAGATGAGATCCTTTCCGCAGACCTTCATGCATGGCCTTGGGAGCTGCATGGACAAAGTAAGTAGTAGGTTTGTGTGTCACAATAACTATGTTTCTGTTTTGCTATCTGTGTTTGTTCAGTTGCGCAAACACAGACAGCACTACCATTTAAGGTTACAAATCAACATTGCATTCTTATGAATTTACAGCTGACCTACCCACAAAGAAAATAGTATTTGACCGGGTGATGCTCCTGAGACGGCTGAAGGAGGAAGAGTTAATTATCCTAAAGGAAGTCGAGCAGCACTGGGAAAGCCTAAAGAGGGAATCGGAGCCTTGCTTCACATGTGGCACTTGACCTAAGCAGGCAAAGTAGGTGAACTTTCATTAGTATGTACAATTGAATTGTTGTCCCCTGTAGCTCAGTTGGTAGAGCATGGCGCTTACAACGCCAGGGTTGTGGGTTCGTTTCCCACGGGGGGCCGACTGTAAGTCGCTCTGGATAAGAGCGTCTGCTAAATGACTAAAATGTAAATGTAAATGTTGGCACCCTGTAATTGCTATTGTATTTAAGGAATACTTCATTGTATTTACCCTACACATTACGATTGTTGGTGTTAGGCTGGCAATTGAATCAGTCGGAAGCTGGGAGCAGAGGTCTCTTCTCCATGCTTCAGAGAAGATTCAGTAGCCTCAGAAGAGACCAGGACTCTGTCAAACTGATATACAGCAAAGCTATGGGCCAAGATACCTCCCACCTAGAAGATAACTTCATAGATGACCTCCTGGAAGAGGACCTAGATGACATCTATGACAGCATCCACTACAGCTCTGATGACGAGGAATCTATCACAGACTGAAGGTGTTCGTTTGGGTGGGCACAGTTTGCACTGGGTGAAAAGTGATTCCATTCGTTTTGCATATGTGCTTTATCTGCCTTCCTAAGGAAAAACCATTTAAGTCATAACTATTTAAGCTTGAAATGTGTGATTCTTAAGATTTAATAAGGTCCCCTTACTAAACCTTCATGTCAAATAACATTCGGATATGTTCATCTATTCTTGATTAAAAAATCATCAACATTTGGGAAAAAGTCGACTGTGGGTGGCGCTACTGAGCACCCCATGGCCACCAGAGGTATGGGATTGCATAATTATGTCTGATTCATGCAAAATATTATTTGTGCCAAGCCATAAACCTGAGCTACAAAAAACAACAAAAATATATTTTGAGGGATTCCATGACCTTTCCGCGGACAACTAGCCTAGAGCCCAAGCAGATAGACGGTCTGTCTCCATGCGCTAAACATGCTGCATGTCAATATGACTCAGGGGTAGGCATATATTCAACAGAAAAAATGCAGGTAAAGTAATATACGTAATAGCATTATATATACTGTATATATAATCCATATATATATATATAGCTTATATATATATATATATATATATATATAAGCTATGTTGATATACACGTAGGCCTGTTATTTTAATATATAGCCTAGCTAAAGGCCTATAATAAACTTGGATATGAATTGCGAAGTTCAAGATCAGTCGGCCGAAATGCTTTCCAAAATGCAACATTCTATTTTCTCATAAGACATTCACTAAGTACTAAAGTTGATCAGCCCAATCCACTGCTCATAACTAATATATCAACATTGGACTATGTTCCTGGGCCTGTGGTCAAAAGTAGTGCACTTTCAAGGGAATAGGGTGGCATTTGGAACGAAATGATCCAGTACCTTTATGCATTGAACTAACATTGTTCCAGTAGAAAGACAGAAGGAAACAAGTGACCTTTAAGTCTCAGATTTGCATTCATTTGTTCCAAACAGAATGTTGTAGCTTAACTATATTGTAAAAGGCACAGATAAAATGAAGAACTGTGTATGTTAACCTGAGCGCCTTTTATTCCAGGACCACGGACAGCTACTGCTAGCTAGTGCGGGAGAAATGCAAGGCATGCCGTGGCGAGTTAAGAACCACGGCAGTGGAGACTGGAGAGCGTCACTAACAACAAATAGGAAGACCACAAGATGATTTTTGCCTACTGTTAACATTGCAATTTCAAATCACGATATGAATCTTCTGTGATTTTCAACCATCTGACCTACTACTGTCTGATTCATATAGCCTGATTTTTTATGTGTGTTCTTTATTTATTATATCAACTGATTGCTTCTATATGGGGTGCTTTGGCTGAAAGACCAACACGTTTGATCTGGATCCCATAGAATATGTAACTTGCAAATTAACAGTCTATACAGTAAATATTTGTGTATCTACTCCATAAGATAATTAGCTATGTGCATTGTGTTATAGAAATAGACATAGGCTAAAGAGTGAAATTAAACATATATATTTCATAACATGGTAAAATGAATCAATTCAAACATAAAATACAAAAATACTCAACTTCTGACTACTTTAATACACATAAATGAATGTATCACAATACTTTTGGTCCCCTAAAATGGGGGGACTATGCACAAAAAGTGCTGTAATTTCTAAACGGTTCACCAGATATGGATGGAAATACCCTCAAATTAAAGATGACAGGCTGCACTTTAACCTCATAGTCATTGTATCATTTCAAATCCAAAGTGCTGGAGTAGAGCCAAAACAACAACAAAAAAACTTTTGTAGCTCACTGTATATCAAGAAGATCTAAATGCATATTCTCATGAAATTGATTGAGATCAATTGGTTGGCATGCTGATGCTCCATGAATGTTTCAATGGTAAATCATGACGAATTTGGCCAACCATTTATGATTGAGAGTGATAAATGTGAAGGGAGAGTGAGGAAGACATTTGCGCATAAAGTAGAGGTTAAGAGAAACCCGGTCCTCGGCCTTGATCCAGTCATCGACCCATTTCTTGCCACTGTAAGACAAGAAAGAAAACATAAAAAGGACTGTCATGTTTTTAAGCAGAAATAGAAAATAAATAATTCAATATTTAATCGTGAGCAAGGGTTGCACCTATTCCTTTCAAAGGGTTTTATGATTTTTGGATGCACCTTGTCTCACATTGGTCGAACGCCTTCTCCTCTCAAATATATTATTTCAACTACAGTCGTGGTCAAAAGTTGAGAATGACACATATTAATTTTCACAAAGTCTGCTGCCTCAGTTTTTATGATGGCAATTTGCAAATACTGCAGAACGTTATGAAGAGTGATCAGATGAATTGCAATTAATTGCAAAGTCCCTCTTTGCCATGAAAATGAACTTAATCCCCAAAAAACATTTCCACTGCATTTCAGGCCTGCCACAAAAGGACCAGCTGACATCATGTCAGTGATTCTCTCGTTAACACAGGTGAGAGTGTTGACGAGGACAAGGCTGGAGATCACTCTGTCATGCTGATTGAGTTAGAATAACAGACAGGAAGCTTTAAAAGGTAAGGTGGTGATTTGAAATCATTGTTCTTCCTCTGTTAACCATGGTTACCTGCAAGGAAACACGTGCCGTCATCATTGCTTTGCACAAAAAGGGCTTCACAGGCAAGGATATTGTTGCTAGTGAGATTGCACCTAAATCAACCATTTATCGGATCATCAAGAACTTAAAGGAGAGAGGTTCAATTGTTGTGAAGAAGGCTTCAGGGCGCCCAAGAAAGTCCAGCAAGCGCCAGGACCGTCTCCTAAAGTTGATTCAGCTGCGGGATCGGGGTACCACCAGTGCAGAGCTTGCTCAGGAATAGTAACAGGCAGGTGTGAGTGCTCTGCACGCACAGTGAGACAAATACTTTTGGAGGATGGCCTGGTGTCAAGAAGGGCAGCGAGGAAGCCACTTCTCTCCAGGAAAAACATCAGGGACAGACTGATATTCTGCAAAAGGTACAGGGATTGGACTGCTGAGGACTGGGGTAAAGTCATTTTCTCTGATGAATCCCCTTTCCGATTGTTTGGGGCATCCGGAAAAAAGCGTGTCCGGAGAAGACAAGGTGAGCGCTACCATCAGTCCTGTGTCATGCCAACAGTAAAGAATCCTGAGACCATTCATGTGTGGGGTTGCTTCTCAGCGAAGGGAGTGGGCTCACTCACAATTTTGCCTAAGAACACAGCCATGAATAAAGAATGGTACCAACACATCCTCCGAGAGCAACTTCTCCCAACCATCCAAGAACAGTTTGGTGACGAACAATGCCTTTTCCAGCATGATGGAGCACCTTGCCATAAGTGATAACTAAGTGGCTCGGGGAACAAAACATCGACATTTTGGGTCCATGGCCAGGAAACTCCCCAGACCTTAATCCCATTGAGAACTTGTGGTCAATCCTCAAGAGGCGGGTGGACAAACAAAAACCCACAAATTCGGACAAACTCCAAGCATTGATTATGCAAGAATGGGCTGCCATCAGTCAGGATGTGGCCCAGAAGTTAATTGACAGCATGCCAGGGCGGATTGCAGAGGTCTTGAAAAAGAAGGGTCAACACTGCAAATATTGACTCTGCATAAACTTAATGTAATTGTCAATAAAAGCCTTTGACACTTATGGAATGCTTGTAATTATACTTCAGTATACCATAGTAACATCTGACAAAAATATCTAAAAACACTGAAGCAGCAAACCTTGTGAAGACCAATATTTGTGTCATTCTCTAAACTTTTGACCACGACTGTACATAAAGTGCCTTGCAAAAGTATTCATACCCCTTGGATTTCTTCACATTTTATTGTGTTACAAAGTTGGATTGAAATTTATTTAATTTAGATTTTGTCAACAATCAACTCAAAATGGTGTACTTTACTATCAAAGTGGAAGAACATTTTGATTTTTTATAAAGATTAATAAAAGATTTGAGAACTAAAATATAGTCGTTGCATAAGTATTCAGCCCCTTTGTTTAGGCATGCCTAAATTAGTTCACAAGTTAAGTTTGGCTTAACAAATCACATAACATGTTATATGGACTCAATAGGGGTTGACATGATTTTTGAATGACTATCCATACAATGTCCCCCATACATACAATATCTGTAAGGTCCCTCAGTCAAGTATTGAATTTCAAGCACAGATTCAACTACAAAGACCAGGGAGCTTTTCGAAAGCCTCATAAAGAAGGGCGTGATTGGTAGACGGGTAACAATAACAAATCAGGCATTGCATATCTCTTTAAGCATTATCAAATTAATAATTATGGTGTGGATTATGTATTAAACCACCCAGACACATCAAAGATACAGTCGTCCTTCTGAACTGAGATGCAGGACAGGAATGAAACTGCTCAGGGATGTCACCATGAGGCCATTGGTGATTTGAAACAGTTACAGGCTGTCATGGTAGAAAAACTGAGGATGGATCAACATCATTGTAGTGACGCCACAATAATGACTTAAATGACAGTGAAAAGAAGAATACAAATACACATAATAAAAATAATAAAAAACATGCATCTTGTATGCAACAGGGCACTAAAGTTCATACTGAAAAAAACAACAGTAAAATAATAAACTTTTTGGCCTAAATGCAAAGCCTTATGTTTGGGGAAAATCCAACACTGAATAACTCCTTCCTTATTGTCAAGCATGGTGGTGGCTGCATCATGGTATGGGTATGCTTGACATCATTAAAAACTGTGGAGTTTTTCAGGATGAAAAGAAACGGGATGAAGCAAAGGCATAATCCTAGAGGAAAACCTGCTTCAGTCTGCTTTACCACAGACACTGGGAGAGGAATTTAACTTTCAGCAGGACAATAACCTACAACACAAAGCCAAATCTACATTGGAGTTGCTAACTAAGAAGACAGTGAATGTTCCTGAGTTGCCAAGTTAAAATTGGACTTAAATCTGATTGGAAATCTATTGCAAGACTTTAAAATTAATTTCTAGCCATGATCCCAACATATTGACAGAGCTTGAAGAATTATTAAAACAATAATGGGCTAATATTGCACAATCCTGGTGTGTAAAGCTCTAAAAGACTTACCCAAGAAGACTCACAGCTGTAATCGCTGTCAAAGGCATTTCCAAGGGGTATGACTACTTTTGCAAGGCACTGTAACGTTAGATCCAATACCACGGTACAGCCAAAACCATATGTATTTGGACAGTGAAGCTAAAATGTGAAATTTGGATCTATACTCCAAAATGTAGTATTTTAAATAAAAGGTTTCATGTACTATAACTTTAATACACTTTAAGTGAATTTGTCCAAATACTTATGGCTTTTTCAAATTGGGGGGACTATATACATAAAGTGCTTTCATTTCTAAATTGTAAATATGAAACACTATCGCCTCATATGAAACATTTGATCTCAAATCCAAAATGCTGGAGTTTAGAGTCAAACTGTACATTTTAGCTTCACTGTCCAAATACATATGGTGTTGAGTGTACAGTACATTCTCAATTCATTCTAGGAGATTGGTTGAAGTAAACATACCATCCAGAGCATGGCTTCCACCTCACTTTCTGCTCCTGACCCTTTATTATGTAAGAAATATACATTATTTTTTTATTTTAAAGCTGCACTATGCAGAAATCGCTCCGTCATGTCATGGTTGCTCATGTCAGCTGTTTGAAGCGGGTGTACAAAAGTAAAAGTCTCAAAAAAAAGAACGGGAAGCATATAAATAACGCATACTGTAGGACAGATCTACTGCTTCTTAGACTTGCTTTCAAGTAGAATGAAAGATCTGTAACTCACATTTCTATGTGAATTTGGTCGGGTCACCCAAAAAGTTACATATTGCCACTTTAACTACAAGGTCTATGCACTGCAAGTTAACTACACTTGGTGTTGCACTAGGATTAGCCTGTAAATACAGTCAATTTCTGCTAAATGGCATATCATATTATATTTCAATGTACTGCAGATTATTTACCTCCTTTGAAGGCAAGAATTTCGAGAATAGGGAAAATAGTTTGCCCAGGATGCACTGGACACTGAAACAATAAATACATTTATTTAAATCACCACCCATCAGAACATTAATAAAGTTAGCGTGCCAGTCATTTGCATTATACATTTTTACATCTATGCCTTAGAAATGGTTATTTGGCTGTCCACATAGGAGAACCCTTTTGGTTCCATGTAGAACCCAATAGAGTTCTACCTGGAACCAAAAAGGGTTCTCCAATGGGGACAGCTGAAAAACCCTTTTGGAACACTTTTTTCAAAGAGTGTACAGTATGCCTGCTTCCTGAAAAGTAGGGGACCATCAATCACTGGAAATAATTTATTAAAAACATTATTGAAGTTATAAGTTAGATACTGATTTACCTTTTTGCATGTAGTCATATTTCCTCTTCCTTGGTCGGGGTTGGATGGGGTTAAATGTGTCATGCTCAGCGGATTGGAGGATTTTTTGAGGGTGACAGGACTACAGGACTTTCTCCCCGTCTTCTTTGGTTTGGTTTGGGTGTAGCTGGTCTCCTGGGCAGTGGGGGATATCGGGGGTTCAACCTGGTTGGGGATCCGGGTGTAGCTGGTCTCCTGGGTGGTGGGGGATATTGGGGGTTCAACCTGGTTGGGGATCCGGGTATAGCTGGTCTCCTGGGTGGTGGGGGATATCGGGGGTTCAACCTGGTTGAGGATGGGGGTGTAGCTGGTCTCCTGGGGGGCAACTGTATCAGACAGTTCTTGGGCAGCAACAGGAGGAGGGTTGGAGGGTTGTAGTGTGGGGTCATGGTTGTTGATTGCCACTGCGAAATAGAACATATTAAGGAAATGGGACAGACAAGTGGACAACAGTTTCCAAATGGCAGAGGTGAGCATGTATATTTAAGCAATAAGGCCCGAGGAGGTGTGGTATATGGCCAATATACCAGTGTACATGGCCAATATACCACGGCTAAAGGCTGTTCTTATGCATGACACAATGCGGAGTGCCTGGACACAGCCCTTAGCCGTGGTATATTGGCCATATATCACAAACCCCTGAGGTGCCTTATTGCTATTATAAACTGGTTACCAACGTAATTAGAGCAGTAAAAATAAATGTTTTGTCATACCCGTGGTATACGATCTGATATACCAAGGCTTTCAGATGATCAGCATTCAGGGCTGGAACCACCCAGTTTATAAATAAACTTCAGACAGCCCTGTATATGTGCTTTCTTCACAGGATATGTGAAAAAAATGTGTTGAAATGTTGCTTCCCTGAACTAAGTCCTCTACTTTAATAATAACGCATTAAACATACATAGCTTCACAGTTGTAGAAACTAACAAACAATCAACAATCTAACTAAACACCAGACTAAACAAAAGGAAGAAAAACATGAAACAAAAGACTTGTTTATACCTGGTGCTAACATGCGTCCTTTGTCCCGATCTTGTCCACATTCTGATTATGACCACATTTTTTAAATTGCGTCTACACATGGTCTTATCCGTCCACTGTGTCTGCATTGTGAACAGATTTCCTGGTCCCGCCTTGTATGCTAATGCTTTGACAGATATTATTTCAAAATAATATATATATATTTTTTTTAAGACTCATATATATTCCATAAGTCAATGGTGCCACCTGTCAATGATTTTAGAAGGCAGGATGAATTAAATGGTTTCACTGTCACCTCCAGACGTGGTCAGGAAGATCACAATGTTTATTTTAATCGTCTACACCTGTCTGAAAATGTGGGCACAATCAGACTATGGACAAGATCAGGACATATAATGCATGTTAGAACCAGGTATAAACATGGCTAAATAGAGGTACGCAGGGCTCAAGGAAAGGGTGTGACGTGTGAGTATGTGAGTGAGCGAACAGGTGAGTAAGCGAGCAGGTGTTGCGCGTACAGTGGGGGAAAAAAGTATTTAGTCAGCCACCAATTGTGCAAGTTCTCCCACTTAAAAAGATGAGAGAGGCCTGTAATTTTCACCATAGGTACACGTCAACTATGACAGACAAAATGAGAGGAAAAAATCCAGAAAATCACATTGTAGGATTTTTAATGAATTTATTTGCAAATTATGGTGGAAAATAAGTATTTGGTCAATAACAAAAGTTTCTCAATACTTTGTTAAATACCCTTTGTTGGCAATGACACAGGTCAAACGTTTTCTGTAAGTCTTCACAAGGTTTTCACACACTGTTGCTGGTATTTTGGCCCATTCCTCCATGCAGATCTCCTCTAGAGCAGTGATGTTTTGGGGCTGTCGCTGGGCAACACGGACTTTCAACTCCCCTCCAAAGATTTTCTATGGGGTTGAGATCTGGAGACTGGCTAGGCCACTCCAGGACCTTGAAATGCTTCTTACGAAGCCACTCCTTCGTTGCCCGGGCGGTGTGTTTGGGATCATTGTCATGCTGAAAGACCCAGCCACGTTTCATCTTCAATGCCCTTGCTGATGGAAGGAGGTTTTCACTCAAAATCTCACGATACATGGCCCCATTCATTCTTTCCTTTACACGGATCAGTCGTCCTGGTCCCTTTGCAGAAAAACAGCCCCAAAGCATGATGTTTCCACCCCCATGCTTCACAGTAGGTATGGTGTTCTTTGGATGCAACTCAGCATTCTTCGTCCTCCAAACACGACGAGTTTAGTTTTTACCAAAAAGTTATATTTTGGTTTAATCTGACCATATGACATTCCCCCAATCCTCTTCTGGATCATCCAAATGCACTCTAGCAAACTTCAGACGGGCCTGGACATGTGCTGGCTTAAGCAGGGGGACACGTCTGGCACTGCAGGATTTGAGTCCCTGGCGGCGTAGTGTGTTACTGATGGTAGGCTTTGTTACTTTGGTCCCAGCTCTCTGCAGGTCATTCACTAGGTCCCCCCGTGTGGTTCTGGGATTTTTGCTCACCGTTCTTGTGATCATTTTGACCCCACGGGGTGAGATCTTGCGTGGAGCCCCAGATCGAGGGAGATTATTAGTGGTCTTGTATGTCTTCCATTTCCTAATAATTGCTCCCACAGTTGATTTCTTCAAACCAAGCTGCTTACCTATTGCAGATTCAGTCTTCCCAGCCTGGTGCAGGTCTACAATTTTGTTTCTGGTGTCCTTTGACAGCTCTTTGGTCTTGGCCATAGTGGAGTTTGGAGTGTGACTGTTTGAGGTTGTGGACAGGTGTCTTTTATACTGATAACAAGTTCAAACATGTGCCATTAATACAGGTAACGAGTGGAGGACAGAGGAGCCTCTTAAAGAAGAAGTTACAGGTCTGTGAGAGCCAGAAATCTTGCTTGTTTGTAGGTGACCAAATACTTATTTTCCACCATAATTTGCAAATAAATTCATTAAAAATCCTACAATGTGATTTTCTGGATTTTTTTCACTCAATTTGTCTGTCATAGTTGACGTGTACCTATGATGAAAATTACAGGCCTCTCTCATCTTCTTAAGTGGGAGAACTTGCACAATTGGTGGCTGACTAAATACTTTTTTCCCCCACTGTATGTGTGAGTGTGTGCGCGAGTGTATGAAACAGAAGAGGTGCGTGTGAGAATGGTGGAGGGGGGAGGTAAGGGTAGGCCATGGTGAAGAGGTGGATTTTTAGGCGGGACTGAAAGATGATGATGGACTCTGAGTCACGGATGGCTGGAGGGAGGGAGTTCCAGAGCCTAGGAGCAACCCTGGAGAAGGCCCTGTCACCGAAGCTCTGGAGCTTGGACCAGGGGATGACAAGGTGACCAACTGTGGTTGAGCGGAGAGAGCATGAGGCTTGGTAGGAGAGAAGGAGGTCAGAGAGGGAAGGGGTAGCAAGGTGGGGAGAACTTTTTAGGTCAGGAGGATCTTGTAATTAATGCGGTGGAAGACAGGGAGCCAGTGGAGTTCACAGAGGATGGGGGTGATATGCTGCCAGGATTTAGTGTGGGTTAGAAGATGGGCTGCTGAGTTTTGAACCATTTGGAGCTTATCGAGGGAGCTTGTGTTGATGCCGGGGAGTAGTGAGTTGCAATAGTCTATTCGGGAGAAGATGAAAGCATGGATGAGAGTTTTGACCGGCAGGACAGGAGAGGGAGGGGCTGACATTGGTGAATTTGCGTAAGTGGAATAATTGTTTTTTTACAATCTGACGGATGTGGTGGTTGAAGGATAGGGTCTTAATGTCACGCCCTGACTCTGAGGACTTGTATTTGTTGAGTCAGGGTGTGTATTTTCTGTGTTGTGTTTGCTATGTCGATGATCTATGTTTAAGATCTAGAATGTGTAGATCTATGTTGGCCTGTGTGGTTCCCAATCAGAGGCAGCTGTTGCTCGTTGTCTCTGATTGGGGACCATACTTAGGCAGCCTGTTGGCACCAGTTAGTTGTGGGATCTTGTTCCGTGTAAGGTATGTTGTTTGTATGCTACCTTGGACTTCACGTTTCATTTGTTGTTTAGTCGTGTGTTTAGTCGTTAATAAACATGAATGCATATCACGCTGCGCCTTGGTCCTTCTCGTTCGTAAACGATCGTCACACTTAAGGTAGACAAACATACATATTTCTGCCCAAATACCTTTCACAATTGCCTCATACAACCTTTGGATTACTGCCATTAAGGTCTGATTCATCATACCACCGTGAGGACAGTGCAGTTGACGACAAAATGATATCCTTCTTCCTCTTGCTGAGGAGTAGCAGGGGGTACACTCCTACCTTGTGAACCCTATGTACCTGGAATCATTAATGACAAAACAACTTCCAGAAACACAACAAATATCAGTCAAATAATGGCATTTAGATTTACAGTCTTAAATTACACAATGAGACAACAACAAATAAGCGCATAGGGCCTATCATTTCTCTACGCTAGAAATGCAGAAATCCTTTTTAGAGGAAAACATAATAAAGCTTACCAGCTTGTTTGCTGCATTAACCAAGGTTGCATATCTTCCATGTTTCAGTGTTTTATTTGCCCATTCATCTGTTGCCTTCATTTTTCGTGCCTCTAACTTTACCTTTAGCTGTATTTTTGCACCACAGAACTTGCCCTTCTTTGATGATACTCCTATTGATGTTTTATAACTAGGACACAGCTTACGGCTGGAGCCAGGAGACATTCTGCATGAAAGGTGGATACAAAAGTGTCCGAAAGAATAGCCCTATACACATAACCTTGATGATTGAATGCACCAGGGAGGTCCACTCTGGCATGGGGCTTGAATTGACAAGGAGAAGTAGAGATTGTGAGATAAAAACTACTCTAACAATAGCAATTAATAGAGTTTGGCCAACTAAGGAGCTAACGTCAAGCCTTCTAACCCTTCTCAAACCCAATAAAGAAGTGATGTGTGTGTTTGAAGGTGACATGGGTTTCAATGACTCAATGAGGTCAGATCTGATAATGGACCTCGCCTGGTACTAAAACTAAGCCTGAGTATTTAACATTACCCCACATGCCACACTGTAACATAAAAATGTGTCATTCTAACTGTTGGCTACTTTTGTAGCCTAGATATAGGCTACCTGCCATAACCTCAGGTGCATAGTGCAATGAGCGTTGTTAGTTGACAGATGAAACAGTACCGGGGCCAGTGGGATTTGGTTACTTATTTTAAGCTACACTTTTTGGATAATCTCCACAAGAAATGGGAAGAAATCTGAATTAAAAGAGAAAAAGTCTCCACTTACTTAAAATGCAGCCAGAGGATGGATCAAGAGATCTGTATCAAGAGGATGGATAGAAAGAGAGAGAGCTAAAGAGAGAGACTAAAGGTGTCAGCCGTAGGTCTCAGTGGTCTGAATAGAAGGGTGGTAGGTGTGAAGCGTCTTTATTTGGAGCTGCAAAGTAAACAGAACACGTTTAGAATTGTATTTCACTGCTGTATAGGTAGGATACTTATTTTAATAAACATTTTTAACTGGGCATTAAGATGTACTTCATTTGTAAGTAGATTACATCACAAAAACTACAGGTGGTGTACACAAATGTAAAGAATGTGAATGATGGATAACAAGATGACCATTGGATGGATACACATTCACTGTGGATGGGAGCATTGGATGGATACACATTCACTGTGGATGGGAGCGTTGGATGGATACACATTCACTGTGGATGGGAGCGTTGGATGGATACACATTCACTGTGGATGGGAGCATTGGATGGATACACATTCACTGTGGATGGGAGCGTTGGATGGATACACATTCACTGTGGATGGGAGCGTTGGATGGATACACATTCACTGTGGATGGGAGCGTTGGATGGATACACATTCACTGTGGATGGGAGCGTTGGATGGATACACATTCACTGTGGATGGGAGCGTTGGATGGATACACATTCACTGTGGATGGGAGCGTTGGATGGATACACATTCACTGTGGATGGGAGCGTTGGATGGATACACATTCACTGTGGATGGGAGCATTGGATGGATACACATTCACTGTGGATGGGAGCATTGGATGGATACACATTCACTGTGGATGGGAGCATTGGATGGATACACATTCACTGTGGATGGGAGCATTGGATGGATACACATTCACTGTGGATGGGAGCATTGGATGGATACACATTCACTGTGGATGGGAGCATTGGATGGATACACATTCACTGTGGATGGGAGCATTGAATGGATACATATTCACTGTGGATGGGAGCATTGGATGGATACACATTCACTTTGGATGGGAGCATTGGATGGATACACATTCACTTTGGATGGGAGCATTGGATGGATACACATTCACTGTGGATGGGAGCATTGAATGGATACATATTCACTGTGGATGGGAGCATTGGATGGATACACATTCACTTTGGATGGGAGCATTGGATGGATACACATTCACTGTGGATGGGAGCATTGGATGGATACACATTCACTGTGGATGGGAGCATTGGATGGATACACATTCACTGTGGATGGGAGCATTGGATGGATACACATTCACTGTGGATGGGAGCATTGAATGGATACATATTCACTGTGGATGGGAGCATTGGATGGATACACATTCACTTTGGATGGGAGCATTGGATGGATACACATTCACTGTGGATGGGAGCATTGCTGTCTTGTTGTTCCTATTCATCCATTGTTTACTCCACAATATCTAAAACTGTCTTTAGAAAGGCTTTGCAAAGACAAGTTGAACTAGCTCCATTAGGCCTACCAATAATAGGGGGAGTACAGAAAATGTCAGCTTTGAGATAAATATAATTCAATGTAAGTTATTTTGTGCAAAAATATAATTCAAATACAGTAGGTGCAGGATTTTGTTCTAAACAAGCAGTAACAGTAGGCTAACAGTAACAGACTAAATTTAGCAGGGGTGTCAAACTCATTCCACAGAGGGCCGAGTGTCTGCGGGTTTTTGGTTTTTCCTTTCAGTTAACACCTAGACAACCTAACCAGGTGAGGGGAGTTCCTTAGTCATTTGTGACCTTAATTTATCAGTCATAGGTGGAGCAAAAACCTGCAGACACTCGGACCTCCCGTGGTAGGAGTTTGACACATGTGGATTAAAGTAATTAACCACCCCAACTAGTTGAATCAGGTGTGTAGATGTTAGCTGGAACGCGCTCTGCATTACGTTGGGTTGAAGTTGCCTATGTACAGTACATATCTTGGGTCAGTTTTCCGTTATTTTCTGGTACGACTTGGGGAGAGAAATCAACATTACCCGCAAGGGTTTTGATCAGCCAACATTTGTTTTCTGACTGCAATGAACGCAAACAATACCCAAGCATAGAAAACAGTATTGCCATTGATCATGTATTTAAATGTACCCTGGCAAAGAACCCAGAGTGCTTGGAGTAATCCCTGAACGGTTTCAAAATGTCTACCTATTGAATATCCTCTTGTCTGTAGCAAAGAAATGTATTAAAGAGCATTGGTTAAATGAGGACATTCATACTACGGAAGAGTGGAGTGGTAGATTGAAAGAAATGTATTTAATGGAAAAATCACTCATAAAATAAATCTGCAGACAGATGTTGGCTATGTAGGCTAAACATTGGAACTGCTCCTTGAAAAATATGATTGTGTAGACATGACTGAGTCTCAAAGAAAACAAACATTTGTTAATGTGATATGTTGTATTTTTTGCATATATTTCATTATTACTTTATTTACTTTTGTTTCTTAGTTATATTGTTTGTTGTATAGCCTACTTGTCTAATCTCAGACGACCAGAACTTTAATAATAATCACTATACTTACTTCACAAACAATAATTATACTAGTTGACTGCACATAGCACGGACACATAGTAGGCTACTGACACTCACTCCGCAGTGGTCGAAAATGGGTATGGGGGCTGGACACTCGGCGACCCAGACCCTACTGTTGTTGATCACACATACTATTGCCGCGTTCAGGTACTATTGGAAATTCCTAGTTCCGACTGGGAAATTTCACTTGAATGACCCTCCAAGTAGGAATTACAAGTGGGAAAATGAGAAAATGCTGTTGCCAATCTTATTGGTTTAAGAATTGTTCCGACTTCAAAAGTACTTCAACACAATCATGTTGGAGTTATAACTTCCACTTTCCACGAGAATGTGAAGCCAGCATAATTCAGGATCAAGTGCTAGTCGGTAATAGGAAACAGACATTTCTGATTTGCTAACCAGTTGAACGCGTAACAATAGCCTACGTCTATAACATGATTGACATGACCGTAATAATCATAATGGAAAGGCCTTTATTTTACATTAACCTGTTTAACATGCATTAAATGCATTATGAAGACAATTGTGTAATTTAGGCACCACGAAATATGAAATGCGTTATGAAGAAAATCGTGTACTGTTGCCTATACGAAAAAATGGCCTTTCTTACTACAAGTGCACCAGTATCCCAAAGATTGTGTTGCATGTGTGCAACTTCTGCAAGCCCCTCCACTCTACTACTCTATGCCATTACGCAAAAGCCATGACAATGCATGCAATGCTTTATTATAAAGGTTTTTTTTTAACTCATGAATTCTGCTACCTCAGAGCCCCCCAGATCTACCGTAGTTATGGTTATTTTTAATAAGATTGTGCAAGTAGAGTAACCCAGTTCATTGGGCCATTCTCTATGAATTCAATCACTTTCTGACTGCACACCTTTTGATTTTAATTAAACGTTCCATACATGTTTGCCCATGGTATAAGTGGGCAGAAAGTGACGTCACTGGGCACAGACGTCAATTCAAAGTCTATTTCATGTTGGTTCAACATCATTTCATTGAAATGACGTGGAAACAACGTTGATTCAACCAGTGTGTGCCCAGTGGGACTTTTTGAACCCGAATCTGCCAAAACATTAAGGATATAGAGGTGCTCAAAGTTGACACATTTTGCATACTACACCCTAGCATGAGACTTCCATGTCTTCATCACTGATAAACGGTTGAGTTTGATATAATTTGAAAGCCATCAAACTGGGTTGTCAAACTATTTGATAATTTCTTTAAAGATGGACTCCACAGTAAGAGAAAGAGCCCCTGTCAGTACCACAGCCGTTGTTGTTTTTGTTTTGTTGATGAAGCAGAGGTGGGGAGCGTTGCGCATCAAGGTACAAAAAGAAAAGAAAGTACATTACCTAAAAACACGTTAACACATTTTTACGTTGTAGTTTAGACCCTACTTTACATCATCTGAAGTGTTTGTGTTGTGCCGTCACAGCATTCCCTTGAATATAGTAGGGTGGGTGTCATTTTTCAATCATAGAAATATAGTTCATAGAATTGACCGATCCCTTCAGACCACTGCAATTTAACTGGTAGACAATTGACATTTAAATTGAATTGAAACATTTACTTCCAATTACTACCAGAAAGGCCACCATTCCACCCAATGTCAACTTGAATGGGAATGTATATTGTATTATCTATATTTCTATGATTTCAATAAGTTTCCTATGGAAGATTGACAGTATAATTTAAAACAATGGATATTCCCACTCAAGGTAACATTCTCTGATATGTGGACTTCCAACCATCTTTGAGGTGCCATATGAAAATTGGAATTTCAATTTTATTCACATTTATTATAATCAGTAATATGACACCCACCCTGTATTCAAGAGTATGCCGTGTCTTATAAAACACTTTGATAAACCTGATTGTAAGCTTTCAAATTATATCAAACTCAACTGTTCATCTTTTTCAGTGATGAAAGACATGGATGTCTCATGGTAGGGTGGGGTATGCAAAATGGAGCACCATCTCCTGAATGTTTTGGCAAATGTCAGGTCCAGAAAAATCACTTTCTGACCGCATCTACCATGGGCAAACATTTCTGGAAAGTTTAGTTCAAATAAAATGTTTTTTTTTCAAACATATGTAACGACCCTATTGTGAGCCAGTTTTTCCCCCTTGTGCAATTCTAAATGGGGCGCAAAGGCCCCCAAAGCAACAACCAGAGGAGCAAGAGTTGGTATTGAACTACAGTACAGGGCTGAGTGGATAACTCATAACTGAGAAAGTGCTTTGACTATGGGTTAAGTTTAGGGCGGCAGGTAGCGTAGTGGGTAAGAGCGTTGTGCCAGTAACCGAAAGGTCGCTGGTTCTAATCCCCAAACCAACTAGGTGAAAAATCTGTCGATGTGCCCTTAAGCAAGGCACTTAACCCTAGTTGCTCCTGTAAGTCGCTCTGGATAAGAGCGTCTGCTAAATGACGTAAATGTTTAGGTTAATAATGCCCCAATGCTTGACCAAAAATAATATGGCATGACCTTTTGATTATGCATAGGCTACACAATACTTCTTAAATTCAACAAATGTACATTACAAGCAAAACTCAAACGTATGCAATTCATTAAAATATTAGGCAACAATTTTATCAGACAAACTTGATCATTGATTGTGGTTCAAAATTCAAAAGGCACTCGCACATCTGAGCTATCTTTGTTGCAGGTGCATGGTAACAGTTGAATAAGATGAGAAAAAATAAGAAACCAGCACACTGCTCTTGCTAGTATCACTGCTCTTTATTAAGCTATGTATCGGCCTCAAGGCCTTCGTCAGAGCTCTGAGGCCGATACATAAAGCTTAATAAAGAGCAGTGATACTAGCAAGAGCAGTGTGCGGGTTTCTTATTTTTTCTCAATTGATTGTGGTTCAAATGAAATGCAAGTAGGATCATTCCTTAACAGTTTTTATTGGCCTGCGTTCAACAAATTAAAACATAATAAAAAAGAAATAAATCAAGTTTTCATTTATTCTAAAACATATAATCATGAGATTAACCAAAATGAAGGCTTTCTAATCAGTGAACAGATGACAGCAGTATGGTTGAATAGGTTTGTAGGCCTACTTAGAAAAAATCATAATCTAGAAACACAATGTACATATCTACGTTTGATTTGACATTAATTTTAATCTAGAAACTCAGAAAAGCAAGTAATCTGAATTTTACAACTAAGATGAATGAAACAAGGTACGATCAGTCATGACATTCAAAAAATTCTGGGTGTTGTATGTAGTGAAAATGACTACGTAGCACATTATTAACCAACTTCAAACTTAGTAGAGGATTTGTGAAATAATAGCACTAACAAGTTTCAGACGTTTAGTTACAATAAGACGACAATACCTGTCAGATCTTTTCCATAGTTTTCCATAAATACTGCACAATCACTTTTTCTACCACAGATTTTCTTACTGTATTCACAGGATATATTCAATGTGTGTAGTGCTGAAAATGTCTCAACAGATTTAAAAAACAGTCTAAATCCATGCATTCTGTTAACCGTAGTCTCCAGTCAAGCAGGCCCTTTGCTCTCCTGGGGGGTATCTGTCTGGGGCGTGTCTGTTGATTCAACCTTGTTACCATTTCCCCCCATTTCTTCTTCTTTCTTTCCACTTCCATCCTTTAAACTGTTTCTGTCACTGTCTTTTGAAAGTGAACGTTTGTGCAGACTAGGGATAACTCTGTTTGCATCTCCTTCCATGCTTGTGGCTCTCCCAATGTCTTTGTCGTTTTCCGTGGGTGTCTTTTGCTTTTCACCCACCTCCTCTCTGGGTCTGTCTGCTTCCCTCCCTCTAACCCTTTCGCTCTCCCTGCTCATAGGCCTACCTGTCCCCCTGCCCCTCTGCCTTCCATGACTGCCACCCCACTCTCTCCTGTTGTCCTCAGGCAACTGCCGCTCCTGGGACAAGCGGGGCGCTGAGAGCTGAAAGTTCCCCCTGTCTCTAGCACGGCCACGCTCCTCAGAGTGGCTTTCTCTGTCTCTATAGTTTCTAATTTCACAGTCCTCTCTGGGTAGGCTTGTTCTCCTCGTATCAGTTAAGTGACTATTCCGCCACTGCTCTTCTCTAAAAGCTTCCGGGCTGTTGTTCAGCAAATTAATGAGACCCTCCGGGGGAGTGGGGAGTAAACCTCCTTTATGCCTCAACGGTCTTACCACTGGCTGTGGACCGTCAAACCCCTTGTTGTCTGTGAAATGCCCTGGAGATGAGCCTCTGGGCTGGTTGAACCTCGAGGGACAAGGAGCCCTGGGGCCATGGAAACCAGGACTATGTACTCCCCTCGGTCCTCCAAAATTGTTTGTTGTTGTGAAGTGGTCTCCTCTTATAGCTGGAATTCTCATGTCTGGACCTGGGCCTGGCATTTCTGGACCCCTGTCTGGGCCTGAACCCCTCATGTCTAACTGTAAGATGCTCTGGATAAGAACGTCTGCTAAATTACTAAAATGTAAATGTAAAATGTCTGGCCCTGGACCTCTCATGTCTGGCCCTGGACCTCTCATGTCTGGCCCTGGACCTCTCATGTCTGGCCCTGGACCTCTCATGTCTGGCCCTGGACCTCTCATGTCTGGCCCTGGACCTCTCATGTCTGGCCCTGGACCTCTCATGTCTGGCCCTGGACCTCTCATGTCTGGCCCTGGACCTCTCATGTCTGGCCCTGGACCTCTCATGTCTGGCCCTGGACCTCTCATGTCTGGCCCTGGACCTCTCATGTCTGGCCCTGGACCCCTCATGTCTGGCCCTGGACCTCTCATGTCTGGCCCTGGACCTCTCATGTTTGGCCCTGGACCTCTCATGTCTGGCCCTGGACCCCTCATGTCTGGTCCTGGACCCCTCCTGTCTGGCCCTGGACCCCTCCTGTCTGGCCCTGGACCCCACATGTCTGGCCTTGGACCTCTCGTGTCTGGCCCTGGGTCTCTCCTATCACCCCTTGTGTCTGGCCCTGGACTTCTCATGTCTGGCCCTGGCCCTGGCCCTCTCCTATCACCCCTTATGTCTGGCCCTGGACTTCTCATGTCTGGCCCTCTCCTGTCACCCCTCATGTCTGGCCCTGGACTGTTCATGTCTGGCCCTGGACCCCTCATGTCTGGCCCTGGGCCTCTTCTATCACCCCTTGTGTCTGCCCCTGGACTTCTCATGTCTGGCCCTGGAACATTCATGTCTGGTCCTGGACCTCTCATGTCTGGGCCTGGCCCTCTCCTATCACCCCTTGTGTCTGGTTCTGGGTCTTTCATGTCTGGACTGGGACCTCTCCTGTTCGGCCCTCTCCTATCACCCCTTATGTCTGGCCATGGACCCCTCATGTCTGGCCCTGGACCTCTCCTGTCTGGCCCTGGACCTCTCCTGTCTGGCCCTGGACCTCTCCTGTCTGGCCCTGGACCCCTCCTGTCTGGCCCTGGACCCCTCATGTCTGGCCCTCTCCTCTCATCCCACATGACTGGCCTTGGACCTCTTGTGTCTGGCCCTGGGCCTTTCCTATCACCCCTTGTGTCTGGCCCTGGACTTCTCATGTCTGGCCCTCTCCGGTCACCCCTTATGTCTGGCCCTGGAACATTAATGTCTGGTCCTGGCCCTCTCCTATCACCCCTTGTGTCTGGTTTTGGATCTTTCATGTCTGGACTGGGACCCCTCCTGTCTAGCCCGCTCCTATCACCTCTCATGTCTGGCCCTCTCCTATTACCCCTAGTGTCTGGCCCTGGTCCCATCATATCTGGACCTCTGATGTCTGGCCCTGGCTTTCTCCTTCCCTCCCTAATATCAGGATCTCTCCTCTCTAAACTGCTGGACTGCTCACCCTGGTTGTTTGGAGAGGCCCTGTGGGGAGGACCTTGTGAGGGTACCTGGCTTTCTTTCAGAATGTCCGAAGGGCTCTGTATACTGTGCTCCCTTGATGTTACCAGCGAGGCAGGAGCAGGTGTTACCGCTGGCTGTGGACACTCAAAATGGAACTGTGGCTGCCCCCCGTTGTCTGCAAAATGCCCTGGAGGTAACCCTCTGGGCTGGTAGAACCTTGAGGGACGAGGACCCCTGGGGCCATGGAAACCAGGACGATGTGCTCCCCTTTGATCTTCAAAATGTCCTCTTTGAACAGATGAGGACATCCTTGGACTGTTGAAATAAGGCGATGGTGGCCTTTGTCCTTCAAAGTTAGCTGTTGGTGTGAAGTGGTCCCCTCTCATGTCTAGACTTCTCAGGTCTGGATCTGGGCCTAGCATTTCTGGATCTCTCATGTCAGGTCCTGGATCCCTCATATCTGGGTGTCTCCGTTCATTTCTCATATCTGGACCTCTCATGTCTGACCCTGGACCACTAATGTCTGGATCTGGACCCATCATATCTGGACCTCTCCTATCACTTCTCATGTCTGGCCCTGGACCTCTTCTCTCATCAAACATCACTGGCCCTCTCCCATCACCCCTCATGTCTGGCCTTGGACCTCGCATGTCTGGCCCTGGACCCCTCATGTTTGGCCCTGGACCACTCATGTCTGGCCCTCTCCTCTCATCCCACATGTCTGGCCCTGGACCTCTCCTATCACCCCTTGTGTTCGGCCCTGGACCTCTCATGTCTGTCCCTCTCCTATCACCTCTCATGTCTGGCCCTGGAACACTCATGTCTGGTCCTGGACCACTTGTGTCTGGGCCTGACCCTCTCCTATCACCCCTTGTGTCTGGTTCTGGATCTCTCATGTCTGGACCGGGACCTCTCCTGTCTGGCCCTCTCCTATCACCTCTCCTGTCTGACCCTCTCCTATCACCTCTCCTGTCTGGCCCTGGTCCCATCATATCTGGACCTCTGATGTCTGGCCCTGGCTTTCTCCTTCCCTCCCTAATATCAGGATCTCTCCTCTCTAAACTGCTGGACTGCTCACCCTGGTTGTTTGGAGAGGCCCTGTGGGGAGGACCTTGTGAGGGTACCTGGCTTTCTTTCAGAATCTCAGAAGGGCTCTGTATACTGTGCTCCCTTGATGTTACCAGCGAGGCAGGAGCAGGTGTTACCGCTGGCTGTGGACACTCAAAACGGAACTGTGGCTGCCCCCCGTTGTCTGCAAAATGCCCTGGAGGTAACCCTCTGGGCTGGTTGAACCTCGAGGGACGAGGACCCCTGGGGCCATGGAAACCAGGACGATGTGCTCCCCTTTGATTCTCAAAATGTCCTCTTTGAACAGATGAGGACATCCTTGGACTGTTGAAATAAGGCAATGGTGGCCTATGTCCTTCAAAGTTAGCTGTTGGTGTGAAGTGGTCCCCTTTCATGTCTGGACTTCTCAGGTCTGGATCTGGGCCTGGCATTTCTGGATCTCTCATGTCTGGGCCTGAACTACACATGTTTGGATTCCTAATGTTGTGTCCTGGATCCCTCATATCTGGGTGTCTCCATTCTTTTCTCATATCTGGACCTGTCATGTCTGGCCCTGGACCTCTCATATCACCCCACATGTCAGTCTCTGGCCCTCTCATGTCTGGCCCTGGACCTCTCATATCACACCACATGTCAGTCTCTGGGCCTCTCATGTCTGGCTCTGGACCTCTTCTATCATCCAAGATGTCTGACCCTCTCCCATCACCCTGCATGTCTGGCCCTGGACCTCTTCTATCATCCCACATGTCTGACCCTCTCCTATCATCCCACATGTCTGACCCTCTCCTATCATCCCACATGTCTGACACTCTCCTATCATCCCACATGTCTGGCCCTGGTCCCATCATATCTGGACCTCTGATGTCTGGGCCTTGGTCTCTTCTTCCCTCCCTCCTATTGGGATCTCTCCTCTCTAAACTGCTGGACCTCTCACCCTGGTTGTTTGTAGAGGTCATGTGGGGGGGACCTTGTGAGGAAAAATGTTTATCTCTCATCATGTCTGATGGACTCTGTACAATGTGTTGCTCCTTTATTTCTGGTTGAACAGGCCCACCTTCATTGTCATGATGCTGGTTGTTGGTGTCTCTTGTTGTTCCTAGCAGCCCTTGAGGTCTTACTACTGGCTGATGTGGACCATCAAACCAGGACTGTGGTGGCTCCCCTTTGTCTGGGAAATGCCCTGGAAATGAGCCTCTGGGCCGGTTAAACCTTGAGGGACGGGGACCCCTGGAGCCATGGAAACCAGGACGATGTGCTCCCCTTTGATCCTCAAAATGTCCTCTTGGAACGGATGAGGACATCCTTGGACTGTTGAAATGGGGCGATGGTGATCTCTGTCCTGCAAAGTTAGTTGTCATATCGGGACTTTTCATGTCTGGTTCTGTACCTCTGATATTTGGACCTGGATGCCTCATTTGCAGCCCTCTCCTTTCACCCCTCATGTCTTGCCCTGGTCCTATCATATCTGGTCCTTGGTTTGGAGACGCCTTGTGGGGAGGACCTTGTGAGGAAAACTGTTTCTCTCTCATAATGTCTGATGGGCTCTGTACAATGCGTTGCTCTAGTATTTCCTGTTGAGAGGGCCTATCCCTATTGTCTTGACGCTGTAAATTGAGTACTTGCTGGTTGTTGAGGCCTCTTGGTGGTGATCCCAGCAAGCTTTGAGGAGGTTGTTGATCCCCAGGTTGCTGGGGAGTGGGATTTCCATGGGGCATTTGATGGCCTGTGTACTCAATCTCTCCCTGTGGTGGACTTCCAGACTCAGAACGATCACACAGTGATTCATTAATGTCCTTTCTATCAAGAGGGGGCTGAGGTGAGTCATTAGCCTCCATGACCAGTGCTGGAGTTGGCCTCGTAGGAACCATGTCTTCAGGAGCCTCTGGACCCTTGGAGTCTTCTGACACTAGTGGAGGAAAAGACTCCCTTTGACCCTTTGAGACTCCCCTAGAGGCAGAATCTAGTTTTTGTCTTGGTGTAGATGGGGATCTTCTATGGCTACCAGAGCTGCGTCGAGATGTGCGCTCTTTATGAGGGAGATGGCGGCCTGGGCGCTCAGAGTGGTCACAATATCTGTGATATGGTTGGCTCCTCTCACCCCGTCTGTGTCTGTCCCTTCGTCTATCAGAGTGTCCAGGGGACCGCCTGCCAGATCTACGAGGAGGGCTTTCGTGGCGGTCCTTGACTTTACGGTCCCGTCTTTTCGGTGAGTGAGTATCTGGTTGGCTGCTATGCTTACGCCTCCTATCAGGGGTGTCATTGCGCGATGTGCCACGACACGAGCTAGACACTGAGGAATCACGAGACCGCTCAGAACGCCTTACTGAATGTGATCGAGTTGAGGTTTTCGCCTTCTCTTCTCCATTCGTGTCTTGCGGTTCATCAAAGATAGTGTCATCCTCTGGGTCGTAAGCTACATCAGAGTCCTGAATCTCACCAGCTTCAGGATCTGAATTGTCTGTTGCCTGAATATTTACCCGGTTCGGTGATGCATTGGGCATTTCCAAATTACTTGACTCAGAAAGAGGTACAGTCTTGGTCTCGCTCTTAATCTCTAGTTTTATTGGTACTTCTGTTTTCAAGATACCTTTTAAAGCTTTTTGATTCACTGAAGGATTTGCCTCAGACTGCTCTCCTTCAGTCTGCTGTTTTTGGAATTGAGACAGCCCAGATTTAGGAGGGGGAGACATCAAGGCATCGGAAACAGAGAAGTGGGCCATGAACATGCCCACTGCCTCTCTCTGCTGATGCAGTGCCCACTCCTGCTCCTTCAACTGCCGTTTCTGCTCCTCAATCTGCCTGTTGAGCTCCTCAAGCATTCGCTGTTGTTCAGTCAGAGTAGCGGCTGAGACAATTACATCACCAGTAATGGGGAGGCTCAGAGGGGCTGGAGTGGGAGCTGGGACTGGGGCTTGTACTGGGGTAGGAGCTGGAGCTGGGGCTGAAGTTGGAGCTGGGACTGGGGCTTTCGCTACACTGACCCCATCATTGTGCATATCCTCAAAGATAGTCTCATCTTCAGGGTCATATGCCACGTCATCATCATCAGCACACATGGCCTGAGCGGCAGCTTTCGCCGCAAACATTTTAACCGTACTAATTGGGGCAACCAATCCATAGCCCATTGCTGGATCATACGCTTCCTCTGGGTCGTATGGTCGATCATATTCATTTTCCTCCTCCTCAATCTCTTTGACTTTGGATTTCTTCCCGTACTGCTGGACTATTGGATCCACCATTGGGGGAGGGGGCAGAGTGGATGGAGGGGGCACTTCTGCAACTGCTGGGACTGCAGGAGAGTCCTTCCCAAACAGTGACTTCAGGATGGTCTGCAGGGGAGTGGTGGCGGTGCTGCTAGGTGCAGCGGAGGAGCTAGTGGTGGGGGGAGGGGCAGAAGCAGGCAGAGCAGCTCTAATGGAGGACGGAAGTGATGGGATAGTCAGTGAGCCAGAGGAGGAGGAGTGTGACAGGGATCCAGTGGAAGGAGGGGAACCAGGAGGGGTGGACATAATGGGCATCTCTGGGTTGTAGGGCAGGAATTCCTCCATTCTAGGGTCAGACCCATACAGTGTAGGGGGTCTAGGGAGGCTAGTATTTCTGGGTTCTTTGGACATGTGGATCTTGGGTCTCTTCTCTTCAACCTCTTGTGGCACGCTTCCCACACGTTTGGGTTTCTGGCAAATAACCAGTCCCAGAAGAAGATTGGGGCGATTTTTCTCAAGGCCTGTTAGATAAAGAGGGTGTAGGGAGATTAGTTTAGAATGTTTTCTTAAATAATGCTTATGTGTGCAAAATTCAGTATGTAATATGTGTAGCCTTCTACATGTTGGCCTAAATGACAGCATTTTCTTACCTGATCCCTCGAAGGGTTGGAGTTTGGATGGAATGGACTCCTTTGCGCTGACTGGGATGAGGTAGATATCCTTGATGCTGCGGCTTTTGTTGGCCACCACCCCGAAGCGCCGTCTGCTGCTGAAGTAGGAGAACAGAGACACGTAGGCCACCTCCTCCTCCTCTGTCGCTGGGTGGAACCGGATCACACACAGCTCCTGTGGACCAATAATCATCTCTTAACATTGACATACCAACACATACACAGACCCTATCTAAATTGTATAGGTTTTTCCATAATGACAGAGGGAGGGCTTGCCTTTGTAACAGAGGTCTTCACTCTACCGATGTAGTCCCACACAGTTTGAGGCATGATTCTTCCACCAATCTGGATGGTATCAGGCAGATCCTGAACAAAATAAACGTGTTGTTAATATCCACATAGCCAGAACTGCTATGTTGTTTGTTTATGTATTGTCTTAAATGTTCATAAATAAACTATCCAAAAATACTGTATCTGACAATGCTCGCCTATTTTTTCCTCCTGCAGTCACGGTACCAAAGTTCTGTTCTGTTATATTTGTTACCTCTTTGAGATATTCGGAGGGCCCTGAGACCAGATAGCCCTTGGTGACAAACTTGGCTACGCTGATCATGTTGAGGAAGCCCTTCCACACTACTTCCTGCTTGGCCAGGAACTGGACCGTCTCCCCGTCTGGAGGGGAGTGGGAGTTCACAGACCTGCAAACACAACATCACAATGAGAGTTCACTACTGCCGATTCACTCAGCTGTAAAGCAAATATAGCTCATGCACAGAGGACGAAACAAGATTCATATTATGACTGAAATGAACATGCACTAATTATCTTAAAACCCTTTCTTATCAAGGTTCACTTATAGTGATTTTGGCAAGCTGAGAGGAGATACCTTGAAGAGGATGCAGATGATCCAGATGAACCATAGAACGATGAGGAGGATGGCTTCATCAGAATAGATTTGGGTAATGCTGGAATTGGTGGCAGGGATGGGGGTGGTGGCAAGGGCATGAATGGCTTGCTCAGAGTACCACTCTGTTTCGCAGGGACATAAGAGACTGGTGGAGGTGGGGCTGTAGACAAGGCGACACTTGCCATGGCGGGAGTGCAGTTGCCAGCGGTGCGGGGGTCACCATACAGAGCAGCAGAACGGTTGCCAGTGGTGCGGGGGTCACACCTTGTGATGGTTACCGTAGAAACAGCCGGGATCATGACTGGGGTATACATTCTGGATGGTGTCTTGGCTTTGCAGTTTTCCGGAATAGGGGAGGCGGGGGATTCCAAAATGGGGGAGGCAGGGGATTCCATTGTTGGAGAAGCTGGAGATTCCATTGTGGGAGAAGTGGGGGATTCCATGATGGTTAAGGTAGGGTCATCCTCAATTATGGGGGAGGCAGGGGAATCCATGGTGGGGGAGTCGGGGGGTGCAAGGAGGGGTGATTCATCTCCTGCTGGAGTTCTCCATCCTCTATCCTCTGTTCTGAGATCTGTTCTGGCATACATCCAGGGTGGCCGAGACGGCCTGTCTCTCCATTCGTCTGGTTTGGTGGAGGACGGCGATGACCCAGAGAGTTTAGGCTTCTTGGGTAAAGGCTCCTCCTCATCCTCGACTGATATCTGACCTGAAGGGCAGAAACAGACACCAACCCAAACAAAACATCTGTTAGCAGCATCATTACCCTCTACAGAATACAAGTGCATTAAATCATTAATTTGATGTTGGGAGTGATTGTGGTTGATATCAACAGAGCCGACCCTGTTGCCCTTCACTATCATAGTTTGAAAGAGTGCAAAAGGCGAACATCATTTTATGGTGTTTGTTGGATGTTGTGATGTGTACACTGTAATTTTGCTTTCTCTTTTTTCCATTTACCTGTGCAGATCTTGCACTTGAGGTCAAACAGGTGAGCTCTGTGCTCGGCAGTTGTGTCTTTCAGCATGCAGCTGAGGATGTCTGGCACTGAGCTGCTCTGGCTCGACTGGCTAGGTCTGGCCTTAAGGGCAGCAGGGAGAGTGCTCTTCTGTTCCTGAGAAAAGAGGATCATGTCACACACTCATTTACTAAAATGTTACACACAGATTCACACACTCAGAGACACAGACACACAAGCACAGACAGAGACACACACACACACTAATCTAATAAAACGTGTGCCACATTTGAAGATGAACTGATTCCTAGATGTTTTGTTTCATCAACATGACTAGACAATACATGTTAGATAACACGTAAAAGGTACAGCCACATGCAAAATGCGGAGGTTATGAGCAATTCCACGGTAACAGAATGATGCTTTGTGCGGTTTGTGCCGTCATTTTGATACCAAACTTTGCATCTGTAAAGTAAATATGTTTTTGTAAAATGTTCACTGGAAATTGTTAAAAGTCGTCCTTGTGCATAGAGTTTTGTTTAACTTTGAAATCATAGTTTTTTGTTTGGCATACATTTTAAAAAGAACACCTTCCTAATATTGAGTTGCACACCCCCCCCACCCCCGTTGTTTCAAGGCTTAAAAATCCTTCTTTAACCTGTCTCCTCCCCTTCATCTACACTGATTGAAGTGGATTTAACAAGTGACATCAATAAGGGATCATAGCTTTCACCTGAATTCACCTGGTCAGTCTGTCATGGAAAGAGCACAATGTTAATGTTCATAATGTTTTGTGTGCATACCATGTGTCTATTTGTCCTGGAGGGAAGACTGGGTAGGTCAACCTTCACTGGCTCAGGCGCTTGATTTGGCAGCACACATGGGGCTTTGGGCCCAGACTCCTGGACCTGCAAGACACACCGACAACAATCAGGGAAATAGAACACAGCACCTCAATCAACTTGTCAAGTTATGGATGATAAATACAGTTCTCATTGACGTATGATAATTGAGGTATGTTTGTTTGGTAACACTTTATTTGGATAGTCCCTAGTAGATGCTTTGTAGATGTTCAGTAGATGTTCAATAACTGTCAACAACATTGCAACTAACTATGCACTAACCTTAGCCCTAAACTAAACCCTTAACCAAACCCTAACCTTTATTCTAAACCTAACCCTAACCAAGCAGTTGCTTATCAACAGACAGTTTGCTGATAATTTGACCATCTGTAGATCATCTACACTACATGACCAAAAGTATGTGGACACAAGCTCGTCGAACATCTCATTCCAAAATCATGGGCATGAATATGGAGTTGGTCCCCGCTTTGCTGCTATAACAGCCTCCACTCTTCCGGGAAGGCTTCCCACTAGATGTTGGAACATTTCTGCGGGGGACTTGCTTCCATTCAGCCACAAGAGCATTAGTGAGGTCGGGCACTGATGTTGGGCGATTAGGCCTGGCTACCAGTCGGCGTTCCAATTTATCCCAAAGGTGTTTGATGGGGTTGAGGTCAGGGCTCTGTGCAGGCCAGTCAAAATCTTCCACACCGATCTTGACAAACCATTTCTGTATGGACCTAATTTTGTGCACAGGGACATTGTCATGCTGAAATAGGAAAGGGCCTTACCCAAACTGTTGCAACAAAGTTGGAAGCACAGAATCGTCTAAATTGTAATTGTATGCTGTAGCGTTAAGATTTCCCTTCACTGGAACTAAGGGGCCTAGCCCGAACCTTGAAAAACAGCCCCAGACCATTATTCCTCCTCCACCAAACTTTACAGTTGGCACTATGCATTATGCAGATAGCGTTCTCCTGGAATCCGCCAAACCCAGATTTGTCTGTCGGACTGCCAGATGAAGCGTGATTCATCACTCCAGAGACCGTGTTTCCACTGCTCCAGAGTCCAATGGCGGCGAGATTTACACCACTCCAGCCGACGCTTGGCATTGCGCATGGTGATCTTAGGCTTGTGTGCAGCTGCTCGGCCATGGGAACCCATTTCATGAAGCTCTCAACGAACAGTTCTTGTGCAGACGTTGCTTCCAGAGGCCGTTTGGAACTCAGTAGTGAGTGTTGCAACCGAGGACAGATGATCTTTACACACTTCAGCTGTCGGCGGTCCCGTTCTGTGAACTTACTTAAAAATGTAAATGTAAACTTATGTGGCCTAACACTTTGCGGCTGAGCCGTTGTTGCTCCTAGACGTTTCCACTTCACAATAACAGCACTTACAGTTGACCGGGGCAGCTCTAACAGGGCAGAAGTTTGACAAACTGACTTGTTGGAAAGGTGGCATCCTATGACGGTGCCACATTGAAAGTCACTGAGCTCTTCAGTAAGGCCATTCTACTGCCAATGTTTCACTATAGAGATTGCATGGCTGTGTGCTCGATTTTATACACCTGTAGCAACGGGTGTGGCTGAAATAGCCTAATCCACTAATTTGAAGGGGTGTCCACATACTTTTGTATATATTGTATATGGGACTATCCAAATAAAGTGTAACTGACTGCCATACTAAATAAGATGAAGCTATCATAATTATACTCTACCGCTAGAGTGTCCCTTTTGCTCAGCTCAGACACCTTTGTGGCCTGCATGTCCCGCTGGCTCATCCTGGCCAGTCTGAAGGGACTGACCTCACCACGGATGACGCTGTAGAACAAACCCTGGAGACCCACCCAAATAAGAGACAATCAGTGAAGCGTACAACCACATGGTGAACTAGAAGTCTACTTTGTGACATGGGCATATTTGTTAAATTGAATAGTGGTTTTGACAACTTTTTGAATGAATCTGTATAGCAGATAATTGTATTGTATAACTGGAGTTGAGATTGTATTCGTATGATAAGGCACGTGTTTTTTCTGCCATCTGAAGACCAACCTTATTTTTGGGGTCTTTAAGGTTGAACATGATGGTTCGGTACTTGTTCATGTACTTGCTGTCTGTATTGTTAAATATGTTAAACATTTCCGTCTCGATGTTGGTGACCAGCTTTCCCACTTCACTCTCAGACCTCTCCAAATCGTCACAGTCGCACACCCTTATAAAATCAAAATGCAATTAGTCATCTTTCAATAAAAATGTTGTCCTACACTCAAAAGAGCTCAAGCAATGCTGCTTTGTCAATCAATGTCATCCAGCGTGTGTGTGTGTGAGAGAGAGAGAGAGAGAGAGAGAGAAAGCGAGAGAGAAATGGTATCCACCATCTCTATATGCTTGCATCTTTCTATATTCACCTCTTGAACAGGATGTTGGTGAGAGAGCGTTGGATGCTCTGCCTGACCTGGTTGTTGGCTGGCTGGGGGGGTCTGGAGGAAGGGGCGATTGGGGCTGGGGACACAGGCAGGGTCCTGGTTTCATTCAGTGGGACTGGGGGCGAAGGTGAGGGTGGAGTGGGGGTGACAGGCTGCTTCTTGGGGATGGTGAAGGAGGTCTTGACGATCCTCAGGGCCCCTGTTTCGTGGTGTCTGGAGGCTGAGGTGTTTGGGACCTCAGGGGACGGAGAGGGGCTGGATTTGGGGGGGGTTGGTAGTTTGACAGGGGGCGTATCCTCAGAGGGTTTCCTGGAGACACTGCCGCTGTTTGCTGGTCTCTTGGTTTTTCCTGGAGCACCTCCCAGAGGAGGGGCGGACTCAGTGAAGTTGTCTGAGGGAGAGTTTTCTGGAGAATGTGTCTGAGGAGCCATGGGCTCAATCTCAACCTCTACCTGCTCACTGGCCTTTTTCGCTGTTAGAAAATAGAATAACAGGGGAACTGAATCAGCACTGATAAGTCAATATGGCATCAGGTAGCTATGAATGGAATCAACTAAACTTGTTATAGGAATTCAGTGTAATAAGCTGTGGGGTCAATTTGTAAACGTATGTATAAGCGTGTTATAACCAGTTAAGCATGAATAGTGCATGCATGTGATTAACCACTACCATTGAGACAGCTTCACTACCATTGACTAAGACCGCTTCAAAATGGTCTTTCTTGGCCTGATAACTCAGTGTGAATGTGTAAGGAGAAGCAGTAATATAATAAAACCCTGAGAGAAAGATTTTAAAGCCACAGTCTAAGATTAAGATTTCAAGTAATTTCAACTGACTAAATACACCCCTCAATTTAGAAGAAATACCTCAATGGGATTAGGTTTGTTCTACCTGATAATTACCAAAAAAGGTAGCTTTGAATTGTAGCCAAATTATGTAGAGCTTTAAATCATGTTTGTAAAAGGTAATGTTGCTCTCATGGAATGTTATTCCTTGAATACTACAGATACATCATATACATGTTATTTGCATGGGAACATCTGATGGGATGTATTTGCACTATTGTTTTTGTTAATAGCCCACTTATTGATGGTATGTACAGTGTGACTTTAATTCATTACTCAATTCATTACTAGAAATAAGAGTCCCCCTTTGTGTTAGCACATTGTGATGTTGTGCCATTGTGATCACAGCTAGTAAAATCCCAGGTAGGGAAATTATAAGTTTTCTTTGTCAGCTAAATGTAAGTATTTTGATTGAGAACAGTAAGGTAAGGGCAGAGGGCAGGATATGATAAGGGGAAACCAAAAATATTTATACTGCTAACCATATTTAAGAACGGACTGTTCATACATAGCCCACTTAGATTGTAGTTGTTACAAATACTATGCAACAAGTGAATTAAACACATTTACATCAAACTAAGAGCATCTTAATTCTTAATCTTTTCTTTTTATTGGCCAGTCTGAGATATGGCTTTTTCTTTGCAATTCTGCCTAGAAGGTCAGCATCCCAGAGTCGCCTCTTCACTGTTGACGTTGAGACTGGTGTTTTGCGGGTACTATTTAATGAAGCTGCCAGTTGAGGACCTGTGAGGTGCCTGTTTCTCAAACTAGACACTAATGTATTTGTCCTCTTGCTCAGTTGTGCACTGGGGCCTCCCACTCCTCTTTCTATTCTGGTTAGAGACAGTTTGCGCTGTTCTGTGAAGGGAGTAGTACACAGCGTTGTATGAGATCTTCAGTTTCTTGGCAATTTCTCGCATGGAATAGCCTTCATTTCTCAGAGCAAGAATAGACTGACGAGTTTCAGAAGAAAGTTATTTGTTTCTGGCCATTTTGAGCCTGTAATCGAACCTGTAAGACTCACTTTAATAATTCATTTGATGATACAGTAGTAGCAATACAAGGATATAACATCTATAGAATAGACCGAAATGTTTATAGGGGAGGTGTAGATGTATTTATTCAGAGCCATATCCCTGTAATGCTTAGAGAAGATCTTATGTCAAGTGTTAATCTTTTGGGGTGTTTCTATCGGACACCAAGTGCTAACAGTCAGTATCTAAATAATGTGTGATGTAAACAGAGAGGTCTACTTTCTTGGGGACCTGAATATTGACTGGTTTTCATCAAGTTGTCCGCTCAAGAGGAAGCTTCTCACTGTAACCAGTGCCTGTAATCTGGTTCAGGTTATTAATCAACCTACCAGGGTGTTTACAAACACCACAGGAACAAGATCATCCACATGTATCGATCACATTTTTACTAATACTGTAGAACTTTGTTCTAAAGCTGTATCCGTACCCATTGGATGCAGTGATCACAATATAGTGGCTATAGCCAGGAAAGCTAAAGTTCCAAATGCTGGGCCTAAAATAGTGTTTAAGAGATCATACACAAGATTTTGCTGTGACTCTTATGTGGATGATGTTAAAAATATTTGTTGGTCTGATGTGATTAATAAGGAGCATCCAGACGCTGCACTTGATTAATTTATGAAATTGCTTCTTCCAAATATTGATAAACATGCACCTGTTAAGAAACTGACTGTTAGAACTGTTAATGCTCAATTGATTGATGAGGAATTGAAAAACTGTATGGTTGAAAGAGATGGGGCAAAAGGAGTGGCTAATAAGTCTGGCTGCACATCTGACTGGCTGACTTACTGCAAATTGAGAAATGATGTGACTAAACTCAACAAAAAGTAGAAACTGTATTATGAAGCCAAGATCAATGATATAAAGAATGATGGAATAAAAACTTTGGAGTACTTTAAATGAAATTATGGGCAGAAAGACAAATTCAACTCCATCTTTCATCGAATCAGATGGCTTATTCATTACAAAACCATTTGATGTTGCCAATTATTGTAATGGTTACTTCATTGGCAAAGTGGGCAAACTTAGGCAGGAAATGCCAACAGCGAACAGTGAGGCATCGTATTCATGCATAGAAAAACAAATAATCAAAGAAAAGCATTGCAAGTTAGAATTTTGTAAAGTTAGTGTGGGAGAGGTGGAAAAATTATTGTTATCGATCAATAATGACAAACCTCATGGCATTGACAACTTAGATGGAAAGCTACTGAGGATGGTAGCTGACTCTATAGCCTATCCTATCTGTCATATCTTTAATCTGAGCATAGAGGAAAGTCTTTGTCCTCAGGCCTGGAGGGAAGCTAAAGTAATTCCGCTACCCAGGAATGGTAAAGCGGCCTTTACTGGTTCTAACAGCAGACCTATAAGCTTGCTGCCAGCTCTTAGCAAACTGTTGGAAAAAAAATTTGTTTTACCAAATACAATGCTATTTCTCTGTAAATAAATTAACAACAGATATTCCCCATGCTTATAGAGAAGGGCACTCAACACTTACTTCACTGACACAAATGACTGATGATTGGTTGAAAGAAATTGATAATAAGAAGATTGTGGGAGCTGTACTGTTAGATTTCAGTGCAGCCTTCGATATTGTTGACCATAACCTGTTGTTTAAAAAAAATGGTGTTATGGCTTTTTAACCTCTGCCATATCGTGGATTCAGAGCTATCTGTCTAATAGAACTCAAAGGGTTTTCTTTAATGGAAGCTTCTCTAATGTCAAACTTGTAAAGTGTGGTGTACCGCAGGGCAGCTCTCTAGGCCCTCTACTCTTCTATTTTTACCAATGACCTGCCACTGGCATTAAACAAAGCATGTGTGTCCATGTACGCTGATGATTCAACCATATACGGATAAGCAACCACAGCTAATGAAGTCACTGAAACCCTTAACAAAGAATTGCAGTCTGTTTTGGAATGGGTGGCCAGTAATAAACTGGTCCTGAACATCTCTAAAACTAAGAGCATTGTATTTGGTACAAATCATTCCCTAAGTTCTAGACCTCAGCTGAATCTGGTAATGAATGGTGTGGCTGTTGAACAAGTTCAGGAGACTAAATTACTTGGCATTACCTTAGATTGTAAACTGTCATGGTCAAAACATATACAGTGCATTCGGAAAGTATTCAGACCGCTTGACTTTTTCCACATTTTGTTACGTTACAGCCTTATCCTAAAATGGATTAAATTGTTGTTTTTTTTGCATCCATCTACACACAATACCTCATAATGACAAAGCAAAAACAGGTTTTTAGAAAATAAACAAGCTCTGTCAGGTTGGATGGGGAGCATTGCTGCACAGCTATTTTCAGGTCTCTCCAGAGATGTTCGATCAGGTTCAAGTCCGGGCTCTGGCTGGGCCACTCAAGGACATTCAGAGACTTATCCCGAAGCCACTCCTGCGTTGTCTTGGCTGTGTGCTTAAGGTCGTTGTCCTGTTGGAAGGTGAACTTTCACCACAGTCTGAGATCCTGAGCGCTCTGGAGCAGGTTTTCATCAAGGATCTCTCTGTACTTTGCTCCGTTCATCTTTCCCTCGATCCTGAGTAGTGTCCCAGTCCCTGCTGCTGAAAAACATCCCCACAGCATGATGCTGCCACCACCATGCTTCACCGTAGGGATGGTGCCAGGTTTCCTCCAGACGTGACACTTGGCATTCAGGCCAAAGTGTTCAATCTTGGTTTCATCAGAGCAGAGAATCTTGTTTCTGATGGTCTGAGAGTCTTTAGGTGCCTTTTGGGCAACTCCAAGCGGGCTGTAATGTGCCTTTTACTGAGTAGTGGCTTCTGTCTGGCCACTCTAACACAAAGGCCTGATTGGTGGAGTGCTGCAGAGATGGTCCCATCTCCACAGAGGAACTCTGGAGCTTTGTCAGAGTGACCATCGAGTTCTTGGTCACCTCCCTGACCAATGCCCTTCTCCCCCGATTGCTCAGTTTGGCCAGACAGCTAGTTCTAGGAAGAGTCTTGGTGGTTCCAAACTTCTTCCATATAAGAATGATGGAGGCCACTGTGTTCTTGGGGACCTTTTTTGGTACCCTTCCCCAGATCTGTGCCTCGACACAATCCTGTCTCAGAGTTGTACGGACAATTCCTTCGACCTTCAGGTTTTTTGCACAGGTGTGTGCCTTTCCAAATCATGTCCAATCAATTGAATTTACCACAGGTGGACTCCAATCAAGTTGTAGAAACATATCAAGGATGATCAATGGAAACAGGATGCACCTGTGGTATGTAAATAAGGTATTTCAGGGGTCTGAATACATTTTGAAGGCACTGTAGATTCAATGGTTGTAAAGATTGGGAGAGGTCTGTCCGTAATAAAGAGATGCTCTGCTTTTGACACCACACTCCAAAAATCAAGTTCTGCAGGCTCTAGTTTTGTCTCATCTTGATTATTGTCCAGTCGGCTGGTCGAGTGCTGCAAGGAAAGACCTAGTTAAGCTGCAGCTGGCACAGAACAGAGTGGCACATCTTGCTCTTCATTGTAATCAGAGGGCTGATATAAATTCAATGCATGCCATTCTCTCTTGGCTAAGAGTTGAGGAGAGACTGACTGCATCACTTGTTATTTTCATGTGTTAAAAATCCCCAAATATTTGCATGGTCAATTTACACACAGCTCTGACACACACACTTACCCCACCAGACATGCCACCAGGGGTCTTTTCACAGTCCCCAAATCCAAAACAAATTCAAGAAAGCGTACAGTATTATATAGAGCCCTTATTGCATGGAACTCCGTTCCATCTCATATTGCTCAAATAAACAGCAAACGTGGTTTCAAAAAACAGATAAAGCAACACCTCACGGCACAACACCTCCCCTATTTGACCTAGATCGTTTGTGTGTATGTATTGATATGTAGGCTACATGTGCCTTTAGAAAATGTTTTTATGTAGTTTTGTCCTTGAGCTGTTCTTGTCTATTAATGTTCTGTATTATGTCATGTTTCATGTTTTGTGTGGACCCCAGGAAGAGTAGCTGCTACTTTTGCAACAGCTAATGGGGATCCTAATAAAATACCAAATACAATCCATTTTAGAATAAGGCTGTAACATAACAAGATGTGGAAAAGGTCAAGGGATCAGAATACTTTCAAAGATTTTACTGAGTTACAGTTCATATAAGGAAATCAGTCAATTGAAATACATTTGTTAGGCCCTAATCTATGGATTTCACATGACTGGGAATACAGATATTCATCTGTTGCTCACAGATACCTTAAATAAAGGTAGGGGCGTGGATCAGAAAACCAGTCAGTATCTGGTGTGATCACCATCTCCTTCGCATAAAGTTGATCCGGCTGTTGATTGAAGAGGAGTGGGACAACATTCCACAGCCCACAATGGATGTGCAAAGTCGCTGGATATTGGCGGGAACTAGAACACGTCGTTGTACACGTCGATCCAGAGCATCCCAAACATGCTCAATGGGTGACATGTCTGGAGAGTATGCAGGCCATGGAAGAACTGGGACATTTTCTTAGCTTCCAGGAATTGTGTACAGATCCTTGCGACATGGGGCCATGCATTATCATGCTGAAACATGAGGTGATGGCGGCAGATGAATGGCATGACAATGGGCCTCAGGATCTCGTCACGGTATCTCTGTGCATTCAAATTGCCATCGATAAAATACAATTGTGTTCGTTGTCCGTAGCTTATGCCTGCCCATACCATAATCTACCGCCACCATGGGGCACTCTGTTCACAACGTTGACATCAGCAAACCACTCACCCACAAAGCCATACACGTGGTCTGTGGTTGTGAGGCCGGTTAGACGTACTGCCAAACTCTCTAAAACAACGTTGGAGGTTGCTTATGGTAGAGAAATGAACATTCAATTCTCTGGCAACAGCTCTGGTGGACATTCCTGCAGTCAGCATGCCAATTGCACACTCCCTGAAAACTTTAGACATCTGTGGCATTGTGTTGTGTGACAAAACTGTACATTTTAGAGTGGCCTTTTATAGTCCGCAGCACAAGGTGCACCTGTGTAATGATCATGCTGTTTAAAGCTTCTTGATATGCCACACCTGTTAGGTGGATGGATTATCTTGGCAAAGAAGAAATGCTCACTAACAGGGATGTAAACAAATTTGTGCACACAATTTAAGAGGAATAAGTATTTTGTAAGTATGGAACATTTCTGGGATCTTATATTTCAGCTCATGAAACATGGGACCAACACATTACATGTTGCGGTTATATTTTTGTTCAGTGTATATCAATAAATATATATATAAATCCTTTTGTCTCTAAAATGTGTTAAAGCAGTTGAGTGACAGATTAACTGTCATGTAAACAGACTGATAGTGGAACTCCTTGTTGGAACTACCTGACTAAATTTGACTAGAAGACACCTGGCTGACAGACAAGATTGAAACAATGTCATTCCACGCAGGAAAGGTGGTAAAGAAGCAGTAAATTGTGTGGTCCAGGGCCCCTCTGTTCTTCTGTGCAATGACAGCAGGGCAATGGTGTGACCCATGATGACCTATGATTCAAATGATCAAAAAATGAAAATTGGTGGAAAACACCCAACCACACCGTAACATAACCAGGACCTTTCAATGCCCCTCCCCATTCCTATAGGTTAATGTTTCCCTCAAATTGAATTCCTCCAAATAATGCCATTGCTGATATGATATGAATCCTAGTTTGTTTACCATTAAAGTCCACTTAATATCTCTGAACCAGTGACACCAGCCTCGACTGCTCTGAACTAAACAAAACATGTCTCCACTCCATGATAAAATATGCTTATGCCAAAAAACTGAGTTTGTAATGTCACAGTCTGTTGATATGCAAAGGTGTCAGATGTGTTGTCCACATTTACATCTTAGATTCTCAAAGGTAAAGCAAAAAAGTTGTGACTGCAGTGTTCTTAATTCAGAAAATACCATGTGGCTGATTGTCCATTCTAAAGACAGAAAATGCAGATAATGTAAGACTTCTAGAATGAAATCCAGGTACTTTTATCACCCAATCCAACTGAAATTGTCTTGTTTGCATGGTAAGCTCTGCTTTTTTCAGGTTTGCTGCAAGGGCGATAAAGGGAGGAGTCAAAGGCTCCTTAGGTTACATCAGAGAGAAAGAGGCAAAGCAAGACTGTTTACTAAATCTGTCCCTGAAAATAAGACCAGGAAGTGAGGACCCAGCTATCACATTTGGTTCCTTGGAAGTTGTGAGAATGTATGTTTTTGGTTTCACATTGGTTGTGGGAAGGAAGCCATAAGTTTCCTGACAGGTAAAACTGAACTTTTTTTAATCATTCTGATTACAGAAGTGAACATTTTTTTGCCTGTTTTGGGAACGTATATTCTTTGGTTGCAGGGAGGTTCTGCGAACGTTTTACTCTGGTTCCTTGAAAGATTTCCTGGGAGGTTTTATTAACGCTATTTGAACAGAAATTATATGTTATTTGGAGTTTTTTTAATAACTTCCTTAACTTACTAAATATTTCAATACGACTTTTAATAACACTAACCACGCTTCCATCCAGTTATGCGAGTAAAGTCATCCCATATTTAAAAAAAAAATCACGACAGCTTTGATGGAAACAAATTGTTTCAGTACAATTTTATAAATGTCGACAGATAATTTGTTATTTCGATATGGTGTCGGTAAAATTAATTATGGGAGAAATGGCGACTGCTAGCTTAGTTTGCGTTAACTTTTTTGAACTCCAAGCACAGATAGGACACATGGAAATTCATTTCCTTAGGCATTAATCATGCAAATCAGTGAGATTTCAACCTATGATTTTCTGTTCTCTATCCATGGAATTAGTCCACTGCGCCACCAGGATGGAGCTGGCATGTCATGTTTTTTACACATACAAAGCCATCTCATTTTAGTATATAACAGACCCCATTTCAAAGGAAACAAACTTTTTTGGCCCACTGATATTGGAAAATTCTCACGACCCCAACCATGTGAAAAGCATTTGTTTACTTTTTTAACTGGGGCTATGGCAGTCATTTCAAAACATTCCAACAGTATTTCTGATTGTATTCTCAACTCACAATCATATACTTTTAATGTGGGGCTATGACAGTCAATTGCAAATTAATCTGACAATAAGATGGGTGTGCTTGATGCATGTCACGTCGGAGTTCTCAAAATCAGGGGGTGTGGTCTACAGTGCGCACCTCATCTCTCCTGTCACATCCAACCTGGATCGATATTTGTTTTTAAATGCAGAGGAGGGCACTGAATCAGCGTACAATGAGTTTTAATGCTCGGTACAGTATTCCCTTTGAGTCAGGAACCAAAACTCCTCCATAGATGACCCATGAATGCGTTGTCTGCAGCATTCGGTCACATGACAGCTCAATCAGCTGTTCGATTTCACTTACCGGCATGGCAACTGAGCCAGGATCATAGTCAAACGGATTTCACTGATTCGGTCACTCATCTGCAGAATTTTTTTTGTATTTCCCCTGCATGCTTGCGGTTTTCATTATACAGAAAGTCAACTAAGTCAGTTTTTTTTTTACATCCATTGTTTTTTTTTACTCTCAATGATTTAAATTTTTTCAACACTCCCCCTCGATAACCACCAAGCCTCGGTGTGAAATAGAACATTGTCATGCTCTGATCCCATATCACCACATAGTTTTGGGAATAGGGGTGTGCAAAGGAGTTTACAATCTAAGTTACCTGCTTCATATCTCCGAGTTCTGCACTCAGCTCTTTTGCTGCTAATTGCTCTCGGTGTATCCATTATAGCTCAGTGGGTGTATCATAAAATGTATCCATATGGCAGAGAGAGACACATTCATAACTTGAGGGCAGAGGCTTGCCCGCAGTCCCGTGATAGATGGAGCCCCATCTGTGCAAAAGCCCACTATTCAATCCCATGGAGTCAGTTTTTCGGCAATATAGCTACGCAGCACACTGAACATCCCCTGTGCCATTTCATGCTCGGGAATCGTGACACAGAATATGTCCTCGTGAATAGCATCCCCTGACATGTAGCAAACAAAAGTCAATGCATGGGCATCTCGGCCCTCACAGTTATTCTTAAGATTCACAGTGTTATCTGACAAAGGTATTGATGTGAGTTTCTGTGCCTCGGTCTCCCCACACATTGTTTTCACCATATCAATTGCGGCCGTTAATATCAGTCTCTGCGATAGTGTGTCGTTTCATAGCGTAGTGGGTTTAGCCATTCACCGTGGGAATGATTGAAGTGCACCGGTCAAGTGCAGCCTTTTCCCACAATCTAAGGGCACTCTCTGGTTGAATTTCACCTTTAAGGTTTGAATAATTTTGATTTAGATTTTTAAGGTTAACCACATTACAATGATTTTGAGAGACAAAGATTATATTATATACACTCAACAAAAATATAAACACAACTTGTAAAGTGTGGTGTCCACATCCCCAACAAACTATCATGGTCTAAAACTGCATTGTTGGTTAAGGGCTTGTAAGTAAGCATTTCACTGTAAGGTCTACACCGGTTGTATTCGGCGCATGTACATAAGATCCCAGAATTTTCCCCCATACACACAAAAAGTGTATTTCTCTCAAATTTGGTGTGCAAATTTGTTTACATCCCTGTTAGTGAGCATTTCTCCTTTGCCAAGATAATCCTTCCACCTGACAGGTGTGGCATATCAAGAAGTTGATTAAACAGCATGATCGTTACACAGGTGCACCTTGTGCTGGGGACAATAAAAGGCCACTCTAAAATGTGCAGTTCTGTCACACAACACAATGCCACAGATGTCTCAAGTTGAGGGCGCATGCAATTTGCATGCTGCCTGCAGGAATGTCCACCAGAGCTGTTGCCAGATAATTTAGTGTTAACTTCTCTACAATAAGTCGCCTCCAACTTCGTTTTAGAGAATATGGCAGTACATCCAACCGGCCTCACAACTGCAGACCACGTGTATGGCGTCTTGTGGGCGAGCGGTTTGCTGATGTCAACGTGGTGAACAGTGCCCCATGGTGGCGGTGGGGTTAGGGAATGGGCAGGCATAAGCTAAGGACAAAAAACACAATTGCATTTTATCAATGGCAATTTGAATTCATGGTCGTGCCATTCATCCATCGCCATCACCTCATGTTTCAGCATGATAGTGCACAGCCCCATGTCGCAAGGATCTGTACACAATTCCTTGAAGCTAACAATGTCCCAGTTCTTCCACAGCCTGCATACTCACCAGAAATGTAACCAATTGAGCATGTTAGGGATGCTCTGGATCGATGTGTACGACAGCATGTTCCAGTTCCAGCCAATATCCAGCAACTTAGCACAGCCATTGAACAGGAGTCGACAACATTCCGCAGGCCGCAATCAACAGCCTGATCAACTCTATGCGAAGGAGATGTGTTGCGCTGCATGAGGCAAATGGGGGGTCACACCAGAAACGGACTGGTTTTATTTTTTATTTTAAGGTATCTGTGACCAACATATGCATATCTGTATTCCCAGTCATTTGAAATCCATAGATTAGGGCCTAATGAATTCATTTCAATTGACTGATTTCCTTATATGAACTGTAACTCAGTAAAATCTTTGAAATTGTTGCGTTTCTATTTTTGTTCAGTACATACACACATACACACATACACACATACACACATACACACATACACACATACACACATACACACATACACACTACCGGTCAAAAGTTTTAGAACATCTACTCATTCAAGGGTTTTTCTTTATTTTCACTATTTTCTACATTGTAGAATAATAGTGAAGACATCAAACCTATGAAATAACACATATGGAATCATGTAGTAACCAAAAAAAGTGTTAAACAAATCAAAATATATTTTATATTGGAGATTCTTCAAATAGCCACCCTTTGCCTTGATGACAGCATTGCACACTCTTGGCATTCTCTCAACCAGCTTCACCTGGAATGCTTTTCCAACAGTCTTGAAGGAGTTCCCACATATGCTGAGCACTTGTTGGCCGCTTTTACTTCACTCCGAGGTTCGACTCATCCCAAACCATCTCAATTTGGCTGATGTCGGGGGATTGTGGAGGCCAGGTCATCTGATGCAGCACTCCATCACTCTCCTTCTTGGTCAAATAGCCCTTACACCGCCTGTAGGTGTGTTGGGTCATTGTCCTGTTGAAAAACAAATGATAGTCCCACTAAGCCCAAACCAGATGGGATGGCGTATCGCTGCAGAATGCTGTGGTAGCCATGCTGGTTAAGTGCACCTTGAATTCTAAATAAATCACAGACTGTGTCACCAGCAAAGCACCCCCACACCATAACACCTCCTCCTACATGCTTTACGGTGGGAAATACACATGCGGAGATCATCCGTTCACCCACACCGCATCTCACAAAAGACAGCGGTTGGAACCAAAAATCTATAATTTGGACTCCTGACCAAAGGACCGTTCTAATGTCCATTGCTCGTGTTTCTTGGCCCAAGCAAGTCTCTTCTTCTTATTGGTGTCCTTTAGTAGTGGTTTCTTTGCAGCAATTCGACCATGAAGGCCTGATTCACACAGTCTCCTCTGAACAGTTGATGTTGAGCTGTGTCTGTTACTTGAACTCGGTGAAGCATTTATTTGGGCTGCAATTTCTGAGGCTGGTAACTCTACTGAACTTATCCTCTGCAGCAGAGGTAACTCTGGGTCTTCCAATCCTGTGGCGGTCCTCATGAGAGCCAATTTTATCATAGCGCTTGATGGTTTTTGCGACTGCACTTGAAGAAACTTTAAAAGATCTTGAAATATTCCGTATTGACTGACCTTCATGTCTTAAAGTAATGATGGACTGTCGTTTCTCTTTGCTTATTTGAGCTGTTCTTGCCATAATATGGACTTGGTATTTTGCCAAATAAGGGCTATCTTCTATATACCCCCCCTACCTTGTCACAACCCAATTGATTGGCTCAAACGCATTAAGAATGAAAGAAATTCCACAAAAAAAGTTAATTGAAATGCATTCCAGGTGACTACCTCATGAAGCTGGTTGAGAGAATGCCAAGAGTGTACAAAGCTGTCATCAAGGCAAAGGGTGGCTATTTGAGGAATCTCAAATATAAAATATATTTTGATTTGTTTTTGGTTACTACATGATTCCATATGTGTTATTTCATAGTTTTGATGTCTTCACTATTATTCTACAATGTAGAAAATACTAAAAATAAAGAAAAACCCTTGAATGAGTATTCTAAAACTTTTGACCCGTAGTTTATATATATATATATATATATATATATATATATATATATATATATATATATATATATATATATATATATATATATATATATATATATATATTCTCCCGCGACCCCATTTTCATATCAGGCGACCCCTAGTTTGGGAACCGCTGCATTCAAATCCGGTGTGGCCAATTAGTGGGTGCGGCGAACACACTTAACAAGATGAGGACAGAGAGTTTTGTTGATGCGGAGAATAGAATGTATAAGTTTTTAAATAACATTCTTATAACGTTTGTGTTTTTTATTGAAAGTTTTCTTCAAGTTCTGAGAACGGAATGTATGTTTTTAAATATCATTCTTAGAACGTTCTCTGAACTTTAAATAGAACCATGAGGAAACTTGTAGGAAACATTATGCTGAAGTACTGAAATTCCCACAGAATAACGTTGTTTCTTTACTTTCTTGGAACCATTTGAGAACATTACTTTAAATAGAACCATGAGTAAATTTGTAGGAAAGGTTATGCTGAAGTACTGACATTTTTACAGAAGAACGTTGTTTCTTAATGTTCTCTTAACTAAATTATTTGAGAACATTCCCAATTTCAAAACAGTTGGAGAACATTCCTAGAACATTACAAAAATGTTAAATTAAATGTAACCATGTTTGAACTTTTAGGAAACATTCTGTTCAAGTAATGAAATAACAATACTTTTTTTTGTCAAGTTCCTTAAACGTGCTGAATGTTCCAAAGCCAAGCAATCATCCTGCACCATTCCCAGGATGTTGTGGGATGGCTGTATGCAAAATACCCATAGGACAACCACACTCTCACCAAGCTCTAAGAAACATATGGTTCTCAGAACGTTATGTGCTAGCTGGATAATTTTTGTATGGTGGTCAATGAGAGTGTAGAATTTGGTCAACCAAAAATAGTAATTGCGCCTTTGCTATGTGAGGCATATTTAATCAAATAGAAGTTTCGTAATGGTTAGGTTGTTACGAATGCACTGATATAAATTGGGTGCACATGGCATTTCGGCAACTTAAAAAAAAAAAATTGTATCGGAGGTGTGCCTGTTGTTCACACGCGTATCTGCCCTCTCATTGGCTAGAATGGTCCCACCTGATCTCTCCTCAGCCCGCCTGCTTCCATCAAAGACAGTACAGTGCTTGCATCTTTGAGGAGATGTATTTCCATTGTTAGAGCGGTCACTCGACTATCTTGTCAATATAATAGATAATCCTTGGTTACATCCATCATAAAAGAAAGGGTAAGGGATGGCAACGGGCGGCTCCAGGGAGGGGCTTGGCAGTGCTGAAGCCTCCTCAAAAATAGGCCTAGCACCCCCAAGAGACCATTAGTACATGCACACCATAGATTGAAAGCACCCCTTCGCAAACACCAAGCTGCCCCAGTGAAAAGTTCCTAGTGCCACCATTGGACATGACAGATTTGTTCCATACGGGTAGTGTGTATTCTAACTTCCTAAATCATCTTCGGTCATTATAGAGCAAAGGTACACAAAACTAGTACTTGATGGACGCAGTATACGCTCCCTTTTCATTCGAAACTGAAACCTGGATTTTCAGGTGATCGATGGCTAATCAATGACACAAATTGATAAATGAAGTGCCAGGGAGACATTATATTTTTTAACATTTTAGTCATTTAGCAGACGCTCTTATCCAGAGCGACTTACAGTCATGCGTGCATACATTTTTGTGTATGGGTGGTCCCGGGGATCGAACCCACTACCTTGGCGTTACAAGCGCCGTGCTCTACCAGCTGAGCTACAGAGGACCACTACATGAGTGCATACATTTTAGACATGACAACAAGTATGACTGCAGGCGTGGTAGACCCCAGTCATGGAGGGACATGAGGTACTTTAATTTCTCTTTCCTTCAGCCCTTTTATGATCACTGTTATTGAAGCCTGCCTGTATATACCGGAAAGTATATTATGGCTCCTACCATGAGGTCTGGAACGTTATGGCACAGGCACACCTGAATTGTCCGCTAACTACAGCGGTTGCTGGTTCAAGCGGCGCTTTAGCTGTTCTCGCTTCAATCTCTATATTGATGGAAGAATTTAAATGACCCCGTATTCTTTGTTACTCCGGGCTTTTGTTGAAATGTTCCCCTGTTTTCATTGGGATGTGTGTGTGCAGGATGCTCCTTAACAGAAGAAGAGCCTCCCTGTATGTTAGCGCACGATGAAGCTGTGTTAACACAGCCACCCTAAGAACACAAATCTGATTTTCTTTCTATACTGAACAAAAATATAAACGCAACAATTCTAAAGATTTTACTGAGTTACAGTTCATATAAGGAAATCAGTCAATTTAAATAAATTCATTAGGACCTAATCTAATCCACATGACTGGGAATACAGATATGCATCTGTTGATCACCGATACCTTAAAAAAAAAAAAAAAAAAAGTAGGGATCAGAAAACCAGTCAGTATCTGGTGTGACCACCATTTGCCTCATGCAGTGCGACATCTCCTTCGCATAGAGTTGATCAGGCTGTTGATTGTGGCCTGTGGAATGTTGTCCCACTCCTCTTCAATGGCTGTGCGAAGTTGCTGGATATTGGCTTGAACTGGAACACGCTGTTGTACATGTCAATCCAGAGCATCCCAAACATGCTCAATGGGTGACATGTCTGGTGAGTATGCAGGCCATGGAAGAACTGGGACATTTTCAGCTTCCAGGAATTGTGTACAGATCCTTGCGACATTGGGCCGCATTATCATGCTGAAACATGAGGTGATGGCGGCGGATGAATGGTACGACAATGGGCCTCAGGATCTCGTCATGGTATCTTTTTGCATTTAAATTGCCATCAATAAAATGCTATTGTGTTCGTTGTCCGTAGCTTATGCCTGCCCATAGCATAAACCCACCGCCACCATGAGACACTGTTCACATCAGCAAACCGCTCGCCCACACAACACCATACACGTGGTCTGCGATTGTTAGGCCAGTTGGACGTACTGCCAAAACTGTGGCTTATGGTAGAGAAATGAACATTCAATTCCAATTGCACACTCCCTCAAAACTTGAGACATCTGTGGCATTGTGTTGTGTGACAAAACTGCACATTTTAGAGTAGCCTTTTATTATCCCCAGCACAAGGTGCACCTGTATAATGATCATGCTGTTTAATCAGCTTCTTGATATGCCACACCTGTCAAGTGGATGGAAAATTATTGGCACACTTGATAAAGGTGAGCCAAGAAAGACTATATAAAATAAATAATACAAATACTGCGCTATATTGTATCTAAAAAAAAAAAAGGGAACTTATATTTTATACTAATACAATTGCTCCGATAAAGAGATTTTGTTTAACAACTAATATTTTTGTCTCTAAAACAGATGTAACAATTATTGTCACCCCTGCTTTCAATACATTTCAAGGATAATGGCAATGAGCCTTTTTCTAAAAAGATTTATGAGATTGGAGAACGCATTGGGAGGGATCTTAAACCATTCCTCCATAAAACATCTTTCCAGATCCTTGATATCCTTTGTCTACGCTTATGGACTGCCCTCTTCAATTCAAACCACAGATTTTCAATGGGGTTCAAGTCCGGAGACTGAGAAGGCCATTGCAAAATGTTGATTTTGTGGTCAATTAACCATTTCCAATTAACCAGGTCAATTAAATCAGGTTTTTGGATAAAATGTCCTGGTACTGGGTAAAGTTCATGATGTCATTGACCTTAACAATTGCCACAGGACCAGTGGAAGCAAAATAGCACCATAACATCAAAGATCCACCACCATATTTTAAAGTAGGTATGGGGTACTTTTCTGCTTATGCATCCTTATTTCGATGCCAAAACCCACCACTGGTGTGTGTGGACAAAGAGCTCTATTTTCATGCCATTCATCAAATGTAAACACCTGGAGTTTGCTAAATGGCATTGGCACTTGGATTAGAACCGGTGCTATAGTCAGATGACCATAAAAAACAGAGCACTTTGGCGATGCACACCAGTGGTGGATTTAGACGTCTAAATAAGGATTATTGGCACCCCTGCGTTCAACGGCATCATGAACTTTACCCAGTCCCAGGACATTTTAGCCAAAAACCTGGTTGCCTCTGCCAGGAGTCTGAAATGTGGCCACAAGTGGATCTTCCAGCAAGACAGCAACCAGTAGCAGATAGCCTAGCAGTTAGAGCATTGTGCTCTTGAGCAAGACACTTAACCCAAATAGCTTCTTTCTGTAAGTCGCTCTGGATAAGAGTGTCTACTAAAATGTAAATGTAACCCCAAGCACACATCAAAATCCACAAAGAAATGGTTAATGGACCACAAAATCACAATTTTGCAATGGCAATTTCAGTCTCCGGACTTAGAAAACCTGTGGTTTGAATTGAAGAGAGCAGTCCATAAGCACAGAGGAAGGATATCAAGGCTCTGGAAAGATTCTATACGGAGGAAAAGTCTAAGATCCCTCCCAATGTGTTCTCCAATCTCATAAAACATTTTAGAAAAAGGCTCAGTGCCATTATCCTCTCAAGGGAAGGTATTCAAAAGGTATTGAAAACAGGGGTTCCAATAATATCGACCCCTATCTTTTTTAGGAAAATAAGATTGCTTGTTAAACAGAATCTTTATCTGAGCAATTGTATTAGTAAATAAATTATTTTAAAAATTATATGTTCCCATTTTTTAGAGCATACAATATAGCGCAGTAATTGTATTATTTATTTCATAGTCTTTTTTGCCAATCTTTATCAAGGGTGCCAATAATTTTGGACTTGACTGTAGCCTCTGAAGTAGCACAAAGATGCAATGCTCATTTCCTGTCAATATTCCTTTACATTTTTTGGTGGTTGTCATGCCACAAAAAAACACTTCAGCGTAAAAATATCTGATCTGAGCGTCCATACAGAGGTCGCAAATGGAGGACTGGGTTTGTATCAGGATTCAGAGCCACTGGAGGTGGTATAAATCGGAAGTCAAAAGCTCAGATTCCATGTTTAATTTTTTGTTTAGACATTAGGGAATAGGTCAGAAAGGTATCAGATAATTGCCAAAAGATCTGAATTGGGCTGCCTGTGTAAACGCAGCCTAAGAGGTCTGAATCGTTATGGCACAGATGTTCATTGGCTCGCTCCATAAACACAGGGTTTCTGGTTGAACCCTACACTCTCTGTCTAGCCTATGTTCTTGCATCTGACAAAATTAAAAAAATAGCTTGATTAAATCCCTTTGTTGCGGCAAACTACCTTCATGTTGCCAGAAGTTTGCAAATGTTTGCCACTAGTGGTGAATCTGAGGGAAACCTTTGGCAACAATAATATTTATTGCCACTTGTGGCAAACAGTTCGCAATACTCTCAAGATTCCATTTGAATCTGTGGCAACAATATTTATTGTCACTTGTGGCAAACAGTTTACCAGAAGCTGTTGCTGGTGAACACATAAGTTCTAAAATCAGTAACCATTGACGACCAATCAGGGGGATTAGTAATATCTGTTGGAAAATGTAAACCAAGCTATCTAGCTAGCTACTTACCAAAGTTTTCCGGTGAGTGTCTAAGTTATTAAACTTCCTAATAAACTTTAAAATGGTGTTAGCTAATTGATGCCTAGTTAGCAATGTTAAGTCTTATGGGATAGAGTGAAACACATTTTGTTGATACCAGTTTCAATCTGTCAGCGCCACTGACTGGCTAGCGCTTAGCTAGCTGTCTAGTGCTAGCTACCTGATGTTAGCGATCATATTTTTGAACAATTAATGTGATAGCTAGCTAGCTAACTAATGATTTGCGTAAACACATTTTTAGGTAAATACGTGGCGGTCTTTTAATATAGGCTAGTGTCAATGTTCAGTAGCATGTTAGCTAGCACAACATCTAAGGCAGCAACAATATGAGTTGACTTGACATCAAAGCAAGACTTCACTTTTGCAGATGTATACCCTTCCCCTACCCGTGGTGTTGGAAGAGGCTGTATTAGGAGGAGGATGCATCAGCACTCTGGAGAGATGTTCGTGGTGCACTCATAGCACATCTTTTTTTTGTGATAAATGAGTGTATTGTCTTCAAGCTTGATAAAAAGGTAAGCAAATGCATGTATTATTCTCATAAATGTAGCCAATACATTCATTCTTTGTAACAATTAGATCTTTCATTGCTTTAAACTAGTAGCTAGCGGATCTTGATGTGTTGTTCCTTCTCTCTTTCTAGAAGCAATCAGTTAGAAGGCAAAAATACAGATTGAGGCCTTTAATCAAAGGACAGAAATGTGTGTGCACCAGGTCAAGGCTTCTTGCATGCATGGCTTTGAGATGTAAGTTAACAATAATTAATTTTGGGAAAATAATATGAATTGCCATATTAGGCATAACTCAATGTTATGTTGCTTTTCTTCCACCCAAGCCATATACACCTGAGGAGTCAAGAAGAAGAGACAACTAGTAGACAACATTCTCTTAAATGATGAAGTCCCCATTCTAGATTGAATATCATCATTAGTTGATCAGTTTTTATCAATTGTGTTGAGGCTTGGCTGGAGAAAAACCTTGTATACTGTGGCTCTCTAGGAACAACTGGCCACCCCATTTAAAAGGTAGCTTTAGTAGGCCTAAGTCCCAGTTTATGTTAGCTACATAGTTTGTTTATATAGCATTTATACAAGGCAGAAACATTGCTTCATTGCTGAAAATATATAGAATGTCAGTTTCAGTGAGAAGCCAGGCAACTTTGTAACAGCTGACCCCGTTTTTCCTAAGCCAAACCTGCCCATTAGCTGCTGAGTCAACCTTTTAAGATGCCAAAATAGAAAATGTTCTCAGTAATTGTTTTCAGTATCCTTATTTTGTTTAGTGTTTTCTGATTGTTTCAGCGCATGCATTCAATAAGCATTGGACGAAGGACTTCCACAGTTCCATCTCCAAAGTTCACTCAAAAAGGCAATAGCTCTGAACTAGGTTTGATTTAGTTTTTGTTTTAATTATTTAAATGTTGTTCATTATCTTTTTAAACTTCCATTGGTTGAAAGCTATTTCTCAGTTATCACTTGGCTCACGTAAATTCTGTAGTTGCCCCTTTAAACATCTTAAGGTCAACATCCCCATACGGTTCACATTTCTCTCATGTAAATGTTGTAGCTACATAAAAAAATATATTTTTAAACAATATATTTCGGAAATATCTAGTCTGCTCTTTTCTTCAATAGCATACAGATGATTTAAAGTTGTATTGGATACATTTTTTAACTGTTAAGACATTGAATACATTTTGTTTAGTATATTTAGTACATTTAGTATGTTTAATTTAGTTCTCTGTGAGAAACAAGTTTGTTTAAAGTTATGTGATTTGGTTTATGTACACTGAACAAAAACATAAATGCAACTATTTCAAAGATTTCACTGAGTTCCAGTTCATAAGGAAATTTCACGACTGGGAATACAGATACAGTACCAGTCAAAAGTTTGGACACCTACTCATTCAAGGGTTTTTCTTTATTTTTACTATTTTCTACATTGTAGAATAATAGTGAAGAAATCAAAACTATGAAATAACACATGGAATCATGTATTAACCAAAAAAGTGTTAAACAAATCAAAATATATTTTATATTTGAGATTCTTCAAATAGCCACCCTTTGCCTTGATGACAGCTTTGCACACTCTTGGCATTCTCTCAACCAGCTTCATGAGGTAGTCACCTGGAACGCATTTTCATTAACGGGTGTGCCTTGTTAAAAGTTAATTTGCGGAATTTCTTTCCTTCTTAATGTGTTTGAGCCAATCAGTTGTGTTGTGAAAAGGTAGGGTTGGTATACAGAAGATAGCCCTATATGATCTCCACATGTGTGGTTCCCACTGTGAAGCATGAAGGAGGTGGTGTGATGGTACTTTGCTGGTGACACTGTCAGTGATTTATTTAGAATTCAAGGCACACTTAACTAGCATGGCTACCACAGCATTCTGCAGCGATATGCCATCCCATCTGGTTTGCGCTTAGTGGAACTATCATTTGTTTTTCAACAGGACAATGACCCAACACACCGACAGGCTGTGTAATGGCTATTTGACCAAGAAGGAGAGTGATGGAGTGCTGCATCAGATGACCTGGCCTCCACAATCACCCAATCTCAACCCAATTGAGATGGTTTGGGATGAGTGAAGGAAAAGCAGCCAACAAGTGCTCAGCATATGTGGGAAGTCCTTCAAGACACTGTTGGAAAAGCATTCCAGGTGAAGCTGGTTGAGAGAATGCTAAGAGTGTGCAAAGCTGTCATCAAGGCAAAGGGTGACTACTTTGAAGAATCTCAAATATATTTGGATTTGTTTAACACTTTTTTGGTTACTACATGATTCCATATGTTATTTCATAGTTTTTATGTCTTAACATTTTTTAAGAAAAATCATTGAATGAGTAGGTGTCCAATCTTTTGACTAGTACTGTATGCATCTGTTGGTCACAGATTCCTTTAAAAAAAGGTAGCGGCGTGGATCAGAAAACCAGTCAGCATCTGGTGTGACCACCATTTGCCTCATGCAGCGTGACATCTCCTTCGAATAGAGTTAATCAGGCTGTTGATTGTGGCCTGTGGAATGTTGTCCCACTCCTCTTAAAATGGCTGTGCGAAGTTGATGGATACTGGGGGGAACTGGAACATGCTGTCGTACACATCAATCCAGAGCATCCCAAACATGCTCAATGGGTGACATGTCTGGTATGTATGCAGACCATGGTAGAACTGGGACATTTTCAGCTTCCAGGAATTGTGTACAGATCCTTGCAACATGGGGCCGCAATATCACGCTGAAACATGAGGTGATGGCGGCGGATGAATGGCACGACAATGGGCAACAGGATATCGTCACGCTATCTCTGTGCATCCAAATTGCCATCGATAAAATGTAATTGGTGTTCTTTGTCCGTAGCTTATGCCTGGCCATACCATAACCCCACCGACACCATGGAGCACTCTGTTCACAACATTGACATCAGCAAACCGCTCGCCAACACGACCGCTCGTCCTGCCCGGTACAGTTGAAACCGGGATTCATCCGTGAAGCGCACACTTCTCCAGCGTACCAGTGGCCATCGAAGGTGAGCATTTGCCCACTGAAGTCGGTTACGACGCCGAACTGCAGTCAGGTCAAGACACTGTTGAGGACGTCAAGCACGCAGATGTGCTTCCCTGAGACGGTTTCTGACAGTTTGCGCAGAATTCTTTGGTTGTGCAAAACCATAGTTTCTTCAGCTGTCCGGGTAGCTCGTCTCAGACCATCCCATAGGTGAAGAAGCCAGATGTGGAGGTCCTGGGCTGGCATGGTTACATGTGAGGTGCGGTTGTGAGGCCAGTTGGATGTACTGCCAAATTCTCTAAAACGACATTGGAGGTGGCTTATGGTAGAGAAATGAACATTAAATGATCTGGCAACAGCTCTGGTGGACATTCCTGCAGTCAGCATGCCAATTGCACGCTCCCTCAAAGCTTTAGACATCTGTGGCATGTTGTGTGACAAAACTGCACATTTTAGTGGCCTTTTGTTGTCCCCAGCAGAAGGTACACCAGTGTAATGATCATACTGTTTAATCAGCTCCTTGATATGCCACACCTGTCAGAATAATGGATTATCTTGGCAAAGGAGAAATGCTCACTAACAGGGATATAAACAAATTTGTGCACAATATTTGAGAGAAATACACTTTTTGTGTGTCTGGAAAATTCCTGGGATCTTTTATTTCAGCTCATGAAACATGGGACCAACACTTTACATTTTGCGTTTATATTTTTGTTCAGTGTAGATACATTTTAATGTGGTTAACACATTAACCAAAAACCTGATCTAATTTGCAGTCATACTGAGTTTGCAACATATTTGCAACAAACAGTACAATGTTCGCCACAAGTTTCCCAGAATTGTTTGCCAGAGGTTCACAAGTTGACACAAAATTGCAGCAACCATTAGCCAAAAAACTAATTTGCATGTGAAAATATGAGTGGTAGATTAGCCAAAAGGTTTGACACAACTGCTTGCCAGAAGCCTGTTTTTTTCGGTAAGGGTATGTTGAGATTCAAAACGGATCCTGTTGTGACCCAACTATTTAGGATAAGCTAGATAAGGTCACATCCAATCCACCCAATGTTGATCAAGGCTATAATGATGACGTACAGATTAATCGTATAGATGACAATTTATTTATGTACTTTATCAGACTCTTTCATATGATAATTAGTCAGACTGAGGTTAAAGTGTGTCTAGTGTGCATTTGGGAGAAGTATGTCTTACTGTAATGCATTTGTTTAGATAGTTGCTTTTACAATCAGCTGTACGCTTAATTCTTAAAAAGTCACATTAGCAAGTGAATGAAACTGCAACCTTGCAGTAATCAAGTGACTTGGATATACAGGCCATAATGAACAATTAAACGAATTACGACCAGGGCATTAATTGTGTGTAGTTTTAACATCTCTTTCTCTGGACTTCTACGGCATCTGATATGTCTACAGTAGAAAAACGCTATCCGAAAATTAAATGTCATTTCAGGAACAAACATCTTATTGTCGCGGAGTCATTGAAGTATTAGTATTGATGGAGATTTTTACATGACACTTGCTCGAGGGGTACGTGAATGTGATAGATTCTCAGCATAGCAGAACACCACACACACAAAAAATATGACTACACAGTTGAAAAGCTTTTCTAATGTCTGGCCAGTAGAGGGTGCTTGTGTTTAACAATTGGGGGCACAAGAAGAGAAGCTAAAATGGTAGATACACTACATATACAAAAGTATGTGGACACCCCTTCAAATTAGTGGATTCGGCTATTTCAGTCACACTCGTTCCTGCCAGGTGTATAGAATCGAGCACACAACCATGCAATCTCCATACACAAACATTGGCGGTAGAACGGCCTTACTCAACGTGGCACCGTTACAGGATGCCACCTTTCCAACAAGTCAGTTCGTCAAATTTCTGCCCTGCTAGAGCTGCCCCGGACAACTGTAAGAGCTGTTATTGTGAAGTGGAAACGTCTAGGAGCAACAACGGCTCACAGAACGGGAACGGCAAGTGCTGAAGCGCGTAGAAATCGTCTGTCCTCGGTTGCAACACTCACTACAGTTCCAAACTGCCTCTGGAAGCAACGTCAGCAGAAGAACTGTTAGTCGGGAGCTTCATGAAATGGGTTACCATGGCCGAGCAGCCGCACACAAGCCTAAGATCACCATGCGCAATGCCAACGTGGAAACATCTGAAGTGATGAATCACGCTTCACCATCTGGCAGTCCGACAGACTAACCTGGGTTTGGCAGATGCCAGGAGAACGCTACCTGCCCTAATGCATAGTGCCAACTGTAAAGTTTGGTGTAGGAGGAATAATGTTCTGGGTCTGTTTTTCATGGTTTGGGCTAGGCCCCGTAGTTCCAGTGAAGGGATATCTTAATGCTACAGCATACAATGACATTCTAGACGACTCTGTGCATCCAATTTTGTGGCAACAGTTTGGGGAAGGCCCTTTCCTGTTTCAGCATGACAATGCCCCCGTGCACTAAGCGAGGTCCATACAGAAATGGTTTGTCGAGATCGGTATGGAAGACCTTGACTGGCCTGCACAGAGCCCTGACCTCAAGCCCATTGAACACCTTCGGGGTGAATTGGAAAGCCGACTGCGAGCCAGGCCTAATCGCCCAACATCAGTGCCCGACCTCACTAATGCTTGTGGCTGAATGGAAGCAAGTCCCCACAGCAATGTTCCAACATCTAGTGGAAAGCCTTCCTAGAAGAGTGGAGGCTTTTATAGCAACAAAGGGGGGACCAACTCCATATTAATGCCCATGATTTTGGAATGAGATGTTCGAGCGATACTTTTGGTCATGTGTATTTATAACTGTTGAACAGAAAGCAGATAGTGGAAAAAAGACCCATAATGCTTAGCTACACCTATCCAGTTCCTTCAGATCTGCAAACACTAAAGGAATAGCACTTTTCCTTAATCATGAGGACCAAGCAGGAACACAGGTATGCACCTCCTGGAGCTCCCCCATTAAAGTATTGAGTAACATTGGCAAAATAAGAAATGGGGAGGGCTCCACCTAGCATTCCTATAGTTCATTCAGATCAGCAAAAACTTAGGAGGTAAAGGATAGGGGTTATTTGACTGCGGCCTAAATCTTGCTTGTGACGAAATACAGTATTTGAGGTATTGGTCTGGGGCTTGATGTCTCAGTCTGTGTCCTACCATAGTGTTGGTAGTCACTTGTCATCTCAGGTAGTGTGATAGGTCAGTACCCAGTCTATCTCTGCAAAATACCAGTTAGGGTGTGAATGCTTAAAAATACCATTTAATTAACTTGTATGTGAATCTGACACGTATATGATCGATATTCAAAGTTCAGCTGATCATGTATAACTATTTTTGCCATATGAATGGTGAGGGGCTGATGGAAGACACTTGTGGTCACATTGAAAGGGTATTAGCAATGAGGTTGCTTTCCTCAGATGTGTTCAGGACTTTTAACTGCCAAAAATAAAAACATAACCACAGAAAAACAAAAAATAAATTTGATAAAATGCATGTCTGTTGTGTGGAGGATCCTTCAAATGGTATATAATAATGCTTGTGTACTTGACCAGGTTACTAAATGTGTAACTGGGAACTATCATTGTTCCATGTGTGAACTGCCACTAACTAAACAACTTGCTGTACTCCTCACACACACACACACATACACAACCATGCCATTTCACTGAACCCCATTCATGTGCAGGATTCAAACAGGTGTTAATTGATGCACGTTATCCCAATTAATTCAAGACCCATAACTATAACCCAACGGTAAAACTAAGGAGCAACTGTGTCATTTTGTGAGTGATAAGTGATTTCCAAAAAGGAATTATTGGAAGGAGCATTTTACAACTCCTACTGATCTGTCAGGCATTTCAGTATTGAGCATGTCGGTGGCATTGGCCAGCTATGTACTTCAGTCTTCTTCATTGAAATGAATCAATGGGTCTGGCATTCACTGCTTGTCAGGATCCTGGGAGAAATCCTTCCTGGCATCTGGTCATCCTCTCAGGGCCTCCAAGCTGCAGCTGAGAAACTGCTCTGCTCTCCGATCTCTCCCGAGTCCCTGTTTTGAGTGTCTGAATGTACAGTATGTCTGTGTGTGTTGACGTCTGTATGTTTGAATGACACTCCAGGTTGTTGAAGATCAAAATTCTTCATTACAAAAACGGACAAAAGTTCCCCTTAAAAAAAAAAAGGTTTGAAGACCACACGGGGCCAAAAAAAGAAATTAAATAAAAAAGGTTACCCTTTTGAATTGTTTGAGTTTGTGTTTCATCAACAAATGATATGTACTGCAAATTGTACTAATTTTTTTGGGCTAAATGTACAAACTAGAACCTGTACAATCATGTCAGTTGCTGGCGAGTGTGAGAAGTCAGACATTTGTTGGGAATACCTCTGATAGACCATTTAACACTGCTGCACATGAGTACTCCTTTGAATACTAAATCTGAAGTGGCATTACCAGACGGCAAGGCAGAGGACCCTTGAAGACCGGGTGCCTCAGTGGACACTAGTGAAAAGGACCAATGTCCAAACTCTCAATTTCTTTGGCAGGGTGGAAAGGTTCAAACTCACTGAGGTGAAAACTGTGCTCAATTATGTATCTAGAGACCCTATCATGCATATCCAGGTGACAACCAAGGCCACATTCAACAGCACTGAACACTTGAATGGTCTGGTATGGAAAAGGTGCAAAAGTGAACATAAGCACTGGGACTGCCTTTGTTATACGCAATTACTACTACCATTAGACAGCTTTCCACCAACACTTCCAGATGCTGCCCTACTGCCCCATTCCCTCGCTTGCTGCTTTACCCTACCCGCTGATGCCTCCACATTTGCCCGACATATTGGTCTGTCCCATCATGCTGTCAGCAAAGTCTATACCCAAAAATATAGATTTTTATGGACAACTATCTGGCCAAAAGGTCCTTAACTGGAAAACAGTCTATCCCTACTTGTATTCTCTGAACAACATACAAGTACAATGTATGTAATCTCTACCTGGTACAGCCAGAGGAGGATGGGCCTCCCCTCAGTCTGGTTCCTCTCAAGGCTTATTTTTTCCCCTTGCTGCTGTGGTTCTGCTTGTCCTTTGGGTTCTAGGCCAGGTTACGGTGAAGCACTTTGCGACAACTTGCTATTAACTACGGTAGCTTTCTTTCAACCACATGTATAAGCTACAAATGTACCCTTTATGAACAGATGCTTCTGAAAACAAATCCTATGTCTGGAAAGATATTAAAGTCTCTGGAGCTCAGGTGAATAGCATCCTTCTTTCCTTTGATGAACAGCTGAAGCTTTGTTTTAAACAGCAAAGACAGCCTTGTAGAAGTGGTTTATAGCGAAGCAATGGAGCTGAAGAAGCTAGTCATGTGATGATGAGCTCGATCTAGCATGTAAGACTAATGCATCCCAATAGTCTAGAATGGCTTCCTCTCTCCTCGTCCCCTCTCCTAAATGAGCACTGGTCTGAATGTACAGTATGTCTGTGTGTGTGTTGGCGTTCTCTGTGTGTGTGTGTGTGTATGAAACTGCAGGTTGTTGAAGATAAAAATTATTCATTACAAAAAAATTGACAAAAGTGCAGGTGCTTGGTGCCCGTCCTCTCTGCTCCATGAGCACTGATTTAAAACACAGGTTACATGAAAGCCACAGGAGGTTAGTGGTACCTTAATTGGGGAGAAAGGGCTCGTGTTAATGACTTAAGCGGAGTGAGTGGAATGGTATCAAATACGGAGCAAATTGAATGAAACCATGTGTTTAATGTCATTCAATTTGCTCCGTTCCGGCCATTATTATGAGATGTTCTCCCCTCAGCAGCCTCCTGTGATGAAAGCAATATTGAGGATGCCTACCAGGCATTTTTACAACAGTGAAGATGGAGAATAGCGACTAGGAAAAACGGACTATTGCAATGCACCCCAAGTCTCACTGAACTTGATACAGATGTACAGTATCTAGCCAAAATAAGTGATTGTTGAGAAAAGAGTTTCAAACCAGTTCCTCCAAAAGCTCAACCTGGTCTGGTTTGAGAGGTAGAAAATATGCTATTGCCCGCATTGATCTGTGTCGCCAGTGTTTTTCATCCATTGTTGAATTCATCTATTTCCTATACCAGGCACTACTGAATGACTTGAGAGGCCTTGTGTTTGGACCATAGTGAGCAAACATTCATTTTCTTTGACTCTTTTCTAACCACTTAGAACTAAAACCATATTCATGTGTCACTGAGTGAATGTTTTGCGCTTTCCATTAAGCAGTGATTTCTATCTGTACATCTTGTGTATCCTATTATTTTACTTTATACTTAAACTATTTCCTGAGACAATACTCTGTGCATTAGTAATTGTGTGAATTCTTTACTAGTATTTGTACGACTGACTCACCTAATACGCATCAGCCTGTACCTTGTATTTAGATTTTGTTGCCGTGTAAAGCTCTTAGTGAACTGGTTTTATTATTTGTCAAATAAAACAATTGGCAACTATTGCAATACTGGACTGTAGAAAAATTGTGGTATTGAAGTAGAATCATCTCTGAACCCAACTATACTAAACATTCTTCTATTATTTGGGAACTGAGGAAATTTAATTTGGATTGTTGATTGTTTTGGCTTGTTTTCTTTTTCAACACATCCTGTTCCAACTAGCTGAAGGAAAGCATTTTATAGCACAATTGCCAACATTAGTACACTTACCCACTGCTGCTGACCACTGCAAATAATGTTGTATCCCTACAACTAAAGATTGTGTGATGGTAGAGGTAACTTTATAGCTAGTGTCTGATGAATACCAACTGAGTGAAAGTAAAGGATTCTGTATGTGTTGGATATAGATGCGCTGTGAGTGATACATACTCGACTTGTAAAACATAGATGATTCTATGGATGTGGCCTGTACTGCAGTGAGACTAGGGTTGCAGGATAAGGGAGATGTAGATGTGTCAGCTTCCTTGTCCTCAACTTCTTCAGCCTCCATCTCCTCTTCATCACCCTCCTCTTCTTTGGGCCGCTCCGCCGACAACCTCTGGGGAATCCTAGCCGACCTCTGACCCTGAGGTCAAAATATTCACAGAGGTCAACATCGGCTCATTTTGGGTTTAATTAACTAATACTATGTGAGTGAGTGTGAGTGAGTCAAAGTGACAGCTTTATCCCTTTCAAAGGCAAACATAATCTCAGCCTACATTCATCAACAAAATGAAACAAGCACAACATGCAGAAGAAAAAAAAAATTACCAAAAGAGAAAAAAGTTTAGGCACCAAAACAACCTATTTTGAGCCACTGGTTACCTTAGAGCCAGGTTTGGCTGCTGCTCTTCTCTGTGGGCGTTGCTTGGCTTTGGTCTCTTTGGAGTCAGATAGGGTCTTCATAGTGGCAGCCGCGTGCCGGAGGATGCAGTTTGTGCCACAGTAAACGGAGTCAGGCAGGGCGTGCATACTGCACCCTGGGCCGATGCACTGGGGCAGGGAACTGTCCATCTCCATCTCAGTCTCAGCAACCACTTCAGTCCCCTCATGCACCACAGCCTCCTAGGACCAGACTCGCTTGTCAGCCTAGATCTCAACATGCAACTAAACACCATTGTAAAATGGGCCGTACAAAGCAAGGGAAACCATAGAACACTACAAACTACAATTGATTTCCTTTCTTCCTCGCAAAGGAATCAGTATTTGTTTCTGTTCTCACCTTACTGGCCTGCTCCTCATGGACTCTCTCCTCCTCCCCAGAGGAGGGCAGTGTCAGGCAGTCAGGGGGGCTCTGCTGTGGGTCTGGCTGGCTCTGGCTCTTGTTCGTGCAGTTGGGGCAAATCCAGTCCCGTCCGCTCCTCTCCAGCTTGCGGCCCTGCGTCTCGCTGACGCCAACGCAGTCGCCATGGAACCACTCCTGACAATTGTCACAGGAGATCATGAACCTGGACAAGGAATCAAATGGGCAATAAGAAAATTACAGCTAAAGAACAGCAACTAACTACAAGTCCATAACCAGACAAAATAATGAGTATGGCAGATGGAAAGAGCTGAGATGTTGCTATACCAACAACATTACGCTTGCTTGCTTGTTTTCAGAGGTGAATACCATCCTAGACAACGCTACACACATACCTTTTGTTCTGCCTCTGTCGACAGATGCAGTAAAGGGCATGGGGGTTGTAGCCCTCACTGTCCGATATGCTAGAATACTCAGACTGTTCTTCCTCGATCCTCTCCTCCTCCTCCACCTCGTCCTTCTCCTCCTCGTTCTTCTCCTCCTCGTTCTTCTCCTCCTCCACCTTGTCCTCCTCCTCCTCTGTTACATTATCATTTTGGCTGGGCTTTTCTTCTGTTGTCTCTATCTCTGGATCAGACTCGAGAGGAGGCATAGACTCTGAGCTTGACTGTTGAGAAGGAGAAGGGCTTTGCGGTTCAACCACTACAACAGCCTTCTCAGGACTCCGCTCCCTCTCCTCCTCCTGAGGCTGATATACCTGCTGCTGTTCCAACTCATTTACAAAAATCACCTCTTCTTCATCTGCAGTGCTCGACTCTGGCTCTACCCTCCTACTCCTCCCACGCCCCCTACCTCTCCCTCTCCCTCGTCCTCTCCCTCTTCCCCTTCCCCTAGCCCTGCCTCTCCCTCTGACCCCTCTACCTCTGGCCTCCCCTCTTCCCCTAGTGCTCAGCCGCTCCTGAAGCTGCTTCAGGGTCAGCTCATCACTGTCCTCCTCTATACTAGAGGCAGCTTCCACGTCCCCACTACCCGCATAGCTAGGAGGAGGGGCAACCATAGTTTGGGCAGGGGCAGCCGTGGTCCTGTCCTCCTCTTTCTTCTCCCCAAGTAGGGAAAAAGCCGTGCCGAATGCAGATCCAAAGTCCTGCCAAGAGAAGGGGTCTAGTCTGACATCTGCACAGGGCTCTATGGCCTCTGAGGCAGGCTCTGTGTCCATTGGAGTAGAGGAGGCAGTCTCTGAGTGCTCCAGGTCGGCCGGAGTGCTCCTTTTCCCCCCTCGCCCACGTCTTGAATAGATCTGGGCCGGGCGGCCTCTGCCCCGACGTGTGGGTAGGGGCGGAGATTCTGGATCTTCAATCTCATCCAATCCCACAAACTCTCTTCTGGCAACCGTGGTCCGCCTGAAGCCCCAGGTCTTTTTGAACTCGCTGATGGTCGGCCTAGCACCCCTCTCGGCCCCCTCCACCTGCTGCTCTGCATTACCACCTCCTCTGTGCTCCTCTACACCAAGAAGAGAAGAGCAAGGATTGAAAAACATTAGATTAAAGGTAGACTCAGAGATATGATGTAGAAAGTAAAAACAGTATGAACTGTCACTACTCTTAAACCTTTGGATGCAGTCTACCATAGCGCCATTCGTTTTATCACTGGTGACAGTTTTAATACTCACCACTGCATCCTGTTTTAAAGTCCTGTAGATCAATTCATTACTCCCTTTTTGTTTAAAAAGCCATACTACACAAGCTTCCAACTTACCTAACTTCGTTATTACAACATAAAAAAAACATTACATTTACATTTACATTTTAGTCATTTAGCAGACGCTCTTATCCAGAGCGACTTACAGGAGCAATTAGGGTTAAGTGCCTTGCTCAAGGGCACATTTACGTCATTTAGCAGACGCTCTTATCCAGAGCGACTCACAAATTGGTGCATTCACCCTATAGCCAGTGGGATAACCACTTTACAAAATTTTTTTTTTGGGGGGTAGAAGGATTACTTTATCCTATCCCAGGTATTCCTTAAAGAGGTGGGGTTTCAAATGTCTCCGGAAGGTGGTGAGTGACTCCGCTGTCCTGGCGTCGTGAGGGAGCTTGTTCCACCATTGGGGTGCCAGAGCAGCGAACAGTTTTGACTGGGCTGAGCGGGAACTATGCTTCCGCAGAGGAAGGGGAGCCAGCAGGCCAGAGGTGGATGAACGCAATGCCCTCGTTTGGGTGTAGGGACTGATCAGAGCCCGAAGGTACAGAGGTGCCGTTCCCCTCACTGCTCCATAGGCAAGCACCATGGTCTTGTAACGGATGCGAGCTTCAACTGGAAGCCAGTGGAGTGTGCGGAGGAGGGGGGTGACGTGAGAGAACTTGGGAAGGTTGAACACCAGACGGGCTGCGGCATTCTGGATGAGTTGTAGGGGTTTAATGGCACAGGCAGGGAGGCCAGCCAACAGCGAGTTGCAGTAATCCAGACGGGAGATGACAAGTGCCTGGATTAGGACCTGTGCCGCTTCCTGTGTAAGGCAGGGTCGTACTCTCCGAATGTTGTAGAGCATGAACCTGCAGGAGCGGGTCACCGCCTTGATGTTAGCGGAGAACGACAGGGTGTTGTCCAGGGTCACGCCAAGGCTCTTCGCACTCTGGGAGGAGGACACAACGGAGTTGTCAACCGTCCTCACAACATGATACACCAAACCTGCTGACAGGGTTGGTTAACTCGAGGTTCCTCGGGTCTCCACCGAATTAGGCAAATCTGCAGTTTTAATGCACCTCATTGCTGGAAGCAACTGCAAAATACACTGCAATAAGCTATGGATGCCGCTTGTGCAATTTAGAATATTGATTAGGGAACTATTTGCAGAGGAATGTGGCTGTTTTTCGTGATCGTTTGTTGTGCTGTATTTTAGTTAGTTTTGTACAGTCTGATTTAGATTTTGTCTATGAATTGTATGTGCAGGGCTCCCTTGCAAAATAGGTCCTGGTCTCAATGGTGACTCCCTATTTAAATAAAAGGTAAAATAGCTGGTCAATTTCCGCAACTAAGAGCTTTGATTCAACTTTTCCGCAGATTTGGTGCCCTGGCTATCACGCTGTAACAGCGTAAAGCGAACCAATGTACATGCGCAGATACTGGGTGTTTCTCAATATGCATACTACCGTGCTCCACACTCTCATGCTCTGAGTGCATTCTCCGAGGACGTTCTCTTGAGTAAGTTCTTGTGAGGACGAGAGTGTGGAGAACGCATAAAACATTACATTTGGGAAGCACTCGCACTCCCCCTACTGTCTTAACTCACGCTGCACCTCCCCATTCACTGAACCTTCTTCCAGCCAGGACAATGGCAATAGAGACGAAACAAGATATACACAAGACAAACATTTTACTTCATAACTATCAGCTAGCTATACTGAACAAAAATATAAACGCAAGATGCAACAATTTCA